>NC_067245.2:296984394-297287424 GCF_019359855.2 Lolium perenne
CCAAGAAAAGAAAGTTTTATAGTACATATAGGATGACATGCGGGTCCCATTTAGCAGCCGCGGTAACACCGTTTGACAGGCTGCTGGTGATCGTAAAAAAAACGCAAGTGACCAACCTGGAGTTGCCAAAAAATACTCCAAGAAAAGAAAGTTGATTGCACATAGAGGATGACATGCGGGTCCCATTTAGCAGCAGCGGTCTCAACGTTTCCAAGGCGGCAAGGGATCAAAAGAAAAAGGAAGTAGCCGTAAATCTGGGGTCAAAAAATCCAAGAATAGAAAGAATTTTGGTTCATAGAGGATGACATGCGGGACCCATGATCCTGCATCGTAAACGGCTCGATCGGAGAACGTTGAACGAGATGGCACGATCGAGAAAAAAAACAATGCCAGAGAGGCTGCCATCTGGGCCCTACATCCCTCGGCGGTGCGGATTTGCGTTGACTCGGCCGACGAACCCGAGATTTCGAGATGCACCACGTCCCGGGCCACCATACGCGACGTTTTGGCCGCTTTCGTCGGGCTAGGTGGCCTCAAAAACGAGAAAAAAAAAGTTTTGACATGCACCACGGAGGGACCCAAAATCGTCGGCCATGGTACACCAGCAACCACGGCGCGACTTCAACTTCGTCGGCCATGGCAACTTTTCTTGTAGTGCAACATGCGAACTAAAGCAGCAGCAGCAATTTCATAAGTAGGAGCAAGTTCTACCAAGTGTCTATCTTCAAAATCTTCAACGGTACTAACATGATTGAAAAATTCTTCTATATTATTTCTCCCAACTATAGACCCACGTCCTACCGGTATGTCTTTTACGGTAAAATTAAAAGGAAACATGTTGAAATAAGTAAAGCAAATATAAGTAACTAATTTTTTTGTGTTTTTGATATAGAGTGCAAGACAGTAAATAAAGTAAAGCTAGCAACTAATTTTTTTGTGTTTTGTTTAAGTGCAGCAAACAAAGTAGTAAATAAATAAAGCAAGACAAAAACAAAGTAAAGAGATTGGATTGTGGAGACTCCCCTTGCAGCGTGTCTTGATCACTGCAAGAACGGCGCCTTTAAATTTAGCTTGATGCGTGTAGTTGACACACGTCCGTTGGGAACCCCAAGAGGAAGGTGTGATGCAGACAGTAGCAAGTTTTCCCTCAGAAATAAACCAAGGTTTATCGAACCAGGAGGAGCCAAGAAGCACGTTGAAGGTTGATGGTGGCGGAATGTAATGCGGCGCAACACCAGGGATTCCGGCGCCAACGTGGAACCTGCACAACACAACCAAAGTACTTTGCCCCAACAAAACAGTGAGGTTGTCAATCTCACCGGCTTGCTGTAACAAAGGATTAACCGTATTGTGTGGAAGATGATTGTTTGCAGAAAACAGTAAAGAACAAGTATTGCAGTAGATTGTATGCGATGTAAAGAATAGGACCGGGGTCCACAGTTCACTAGAGGTGTCTCTCCCATAAGATAAATAGCATGTTGGGTGAACAAATTACAGTCGGGCAATTGACAAATAAAGAGGGCATGACAACACACATACATGATATGATAAGTATTGTGAGATTTAATTGGGCATTACGACAAAGTACATAGACCGCTATCCAGCATGCATCTATGCCTAAAAAGTCCACCTTCAGGTTATCATCCGAACCCCTTCCAGTATTAAGTTGCAAACAACAGACAATTGCATTAAGTATGGTGCGTAATGTAATCAATAACTACATCCTTGGACATAGCATCAATGTTTTATCCCTAGTGGCAACAAAGACATCCACAACCTTAGAACTTTCTCACATCCGTCCTGCATTTAATGGAGGCATGAACCCACTATCGAGCATAAATACTCCCTCTTGGAGTTAAGAGCAAAAACTTGGCCAGAGCCTCTACTAATAACGGAGAGCATGCAAGATCATAAACAACACATAGGTAATAGATTGATAATTAACATAACATAGTATTCTCTATCCATCGGATCCCGACAAACACAACATATAGCATTACAGATAGATGATCTTGATCATGTTAGGCAGCTCACAAGATCCAACAATGAAGCACATAAGGAGAAGACAACCATCTAGCTACTGCTATGGACCCATAGTCCAGGGGTGAACTACTCACTCATCACTCCGGAGGCGACCATGGCGGTGAAGAGTCCTCCGGGAGATGATTCTCCTCTCCGGCAGGGTGCCGGAGGTGATCTCCAGAATCCCCCGAGATGGGATTGGCGGCGGCGGCGTCTCAGTAAGGTTTTCCGTATCGTGGCTCTCGGTACTGGGGGTTTCGCGACGGAGGCTTTAAGTAGGCGAAAGGGTAGGTCAGGAGGCGACGCGAGGGGCCCACACAACAGGGCCGCACGGCCAGGAGGTGGGCCGCGCCGCCCTGGCGTGTCACCGCCTCGTCGCCTCACTTCGTTTCCCTTTCGGTCTTCTGGAAGCTTCGTGGCAAAATAGGACCCTGGGCGTTGATTTCGTCCAATTCCGAGAATATTTCTTTACTAGGATTTCTAAAACCAAAAACAGCAGAAAACAGCAACTGGCTTTTCGGCATCTCGTTAATAGGTTAGTGCCGGAAAATGCATAAATACGACATATAATGTGTATAAAACATGTAGATATCATCAATAATGTGGCATGAAACATAAGAAATTATCGATACGTCGGAGACGTATCAGTGTGATGCTTGAATATTTCGATATCTTTACTTCTAGTCTTCTATTGAGCTTCAGAGGTGCCTTGGCATTTATGTTTTTCTCCACAAATAAGGTCAAGCGATATACCACTTTATCATATCATATTATGAGCATTGCAATCCTGCAGATACTTAAGTTTATGTTGCTTATTATAGTGTTGGTATATTTTCATAGCTTGCATAACTATTGAGTAGCCTTAGTTGCATACTTCTTATTATGAATTGCCTGAGTATTTGATCATGTAATGGGAATATACACATCATATGAAGCAAATAGGTTCATGAAAGTTTATTTATCGCACTCAGTTGTCACTAAATTGCTTAAGGACAAGCAATAAGCTAAGCTTGGGGGGAGTTGATACGTCCAAAACGTATATACTTTCCCGAACACTTTGATGTTGTTTGCCCTCTATTTTGTGTGTTTTGAATATATCTAACACGGACTAACGTTGTTTTCAGCAGAATTGCTCTGGTGTCTTGTTTTTGTGTAGAAATCCAACTTTCAGGAAAATTTTGGGAAAATATCGCAAAATCCATATTTCACCCGAAGACTCACGGAGCCAGAATACGAGACGGAGGGGGACCACAAGGGGCCCACACCTGCCCTAGGCGCGGGCCAGGCTTGGTCACGCCTAGGGGTGGTCTGGTCGCCTCGGCCACCCCCTCGACCTCTCATTCGGATTATATTAATCCCCTGACCTGAAAATACCGGGGGGTTCGACGTTTTTCCAGAAAGAGTTCCGCTGCTCCGCCGCCACCAGAAACCCCAATCCAGGAACCAGAAACTCCGTTCTAACACCCTGCCGGGACGGGGAATTGGAGGAGATCATCGCCATCGCTATCATCGATGCCTCTCCATCAACCATCCATGATTCCCACATCCATGTGTGAGTAATTTACCGTTGTAGGCTGTAGGGGATGGTAGGGATTGGATGAGATTGTTCATGTAATAGCTATAAGATTGTTATGGGCATAGTGCCTAGTATCCGTCGTTAGTATTTATGACATTGTTGCAACTTGTTATGCTTAATGCTTGTCACTTTGGGCCCGAGTACCATGATCTCAGATCTGAACATGTTATTGATTCATGAAGATAATTATTGTTTTTTATCATACATGCAAGTTGTATACACATATCGTTTTACGGAACCCGAGACCCGAAAGTGATAATAATTGGGATAACCGGAGGGGATGACCATGATATGAGGATCACGTGTGTTCACGGAGTGTTAATGCTTTGCTACGGTACTCTATTAAAAGGAGTACCTTAATTACTAGTAGATTTCCTTGAGGCCCCGGTGCAACGGACTGGTAGGACAAAACATGTCATGCAAGTTTCTCATTGCGAGCACGCACGACTAAATAGGAACACACATATGGTTACTTTATACTAGGATTCTTTTATCATTTACCTGCAAATGCTCATGTCTTGCTTATTATATGAACTATCTCATTCATGCAGCGCTCGTTCATCCATCCTTGTGCCTATAGTATTTTTATCCTGGTGTCTACTGCAATCATCGATACTGATGTTTTTATTTCATTATTGTTGTTACTTCACTACTACTACTACTATAAAATTGTTACTACCGATAAACTGTTGTGAGCAAGTCTCTTTCCAGGTGCATCTGAATTGACAACTCAGCTGTTAAAGCTTATAGATATTGTTTGGCTCCCCTTGTGTCGAATCAATAAATTTGGGCTTTACTTCCCTCGAAGACTGTTGCGATTCCCCTATACTTGTGGGTCATCAGACAACTTGATAATCTTGTTTGTTCAAGGTAACATATTTGTGATCAAACATTATGTCATATTGCTTAAGGCTATACTCTGTTGATTTTAAATTTAAGATTGCTTGGAGTTTTCCCTTTCTTGAATACTATAAGAGAGAAGTGTTGCATCATCTCTATGTTAGGACGCGATGCCCATGTGAATGCTTGTCATACATATGTTGAAATTTCACCAATATCATGTTTTTAATAAATTATTTGTGTCCACTACAAATTAAAAAGAGAGTAGACAAGTGATGCCATGAACATTGGTTCATTTAAAACCATTAGAAACACATTGCCAACACAATTACCACACTTTATATTTTCTACAATTTATTAATCCGAAAATACAAAAAATACTTTTTTCACTTACAAACACACAAAACTCAAAAACAACTATTTGTTTATTGCTGTCATCATTCTTGCTTAGTTTACTTGTTTTTATTTTACTTTCATTTTCATATTACTAATACGAAACCTTCTGTTGACAACCACATGGTGGTGGTGGGGACACAAGACAAAAACGTTGCTTTGCATGTTGCTAAAAGGGGAGAAGAATTCAACCTCTAGCCAACTTCCCAAGACTTCGATATAAATCCTCGAGTCACTCTCTTGTGTGAAAAAAACGCTTGCTACAACAATCTATACTAGGAGTCCCAATGAGTTGGTACACACGGAATTGTTGCCATCAGTATAGTGCGATTATGTTAGTGTCAAAATGGAATGTAGGATCACATTTTTTGTAATAATATAAAGTATTCCGAAAATCTGCGCCTGGCGCTCTCCTCTATCTTCTGAGGTCCTCACTCATCCTGATCTGATGGTACCCAGATCTGAGGTCTATATTAGATTCTGCTAGGATTAGGGGCCCTCAAGATAGTAGCGCAAAAGCTTCGACAATGAGAGAAATAAGGATGCTTTTCTTTGGGCTTCCCGGAGTTCCCTCTCCGGGAATTCGGTTTTTATTATTCCAGTATAATACTTTAATTTATCCTTTTAATTGATGATTTTTATTTTATTTGAAATCGTGTAAAGATTATTTGGGCGCAAGATCTTTGGTCTTCCCCCGGAACCGATGAAAAAGCGGGTCGCTCTAAAACGCATACGAGAAAAATGCACTTCACGGCACGGCCCCTTGCTTAGTTTTCGCTCCGCTCGTGCGTGGCACTCCTTGCTTGCGGAGCGGCATATCGGAAAAATAAGGATTTACTTTCTATACGGGCCCGTCCCCTCTTACCCCTAACTAACCTTCAAGGGCGAGCTGCTGGCAGTGGTTATCCAGTAGCCCCTCGCAATTTGGACGAGGCGGCTATAGCCTAACCTGTAGATCAATTGTTGCACACAACCATAGTTATTGCAAAGTTATTATTTAGAGTAATGTAGTTCATGGATCACATGAGGTGGATATAAAGATAAACCAACAAAAAAACCTCTAACATATAACGCCTATGCGTTACGTTGTCTACCGGTGGACCGCCATCTACCGGTGGACCAGTAATTAATGAATATTTTCAGAAGAATGTATTGTTGTAGTTAAAGCCGATGCAGATTATGATAACTTACTTGCATGAAAATATGTCACACCCCATAAACATTGAACACGAAAGGATAGATTATGAATTTCTGTATTTACATAGGATTCATTTGAAATCATGGCAAAACTTTTCACTTCCATTTAAAACAAGTAAAGAAGATTGAGTTGAGTGATGGCATAGGATTTAGGTCACTAAAGCTCAGTTGTGATCTTTGCATATTTTCCAAAATGGGGATTTTTTTAGTGTGTTAAGTTGGCTTTTAGATTCAAACACAATTAGAAATTAAAAAAACATACACTATATTATATGGATTCTTTGAGTCCACAATTGGAAATTTGAAACTTAAATTAAAATGTGTTTTAACAAATAATTCATACAAGAGAAATATAATTGAAAATGGAATATATGATAACAAGAATAACTTTATTCCTAGAAATTGTATTTTTACATTGAAGTTACAAGCTTTCAGAGAACCAAAGAAAATTATATAGAAAGCAATATCATATGTAAACATACTAACTAAATCTTCTATCTTCTTTCCTGCTTAACAAACAAAGAAAAGAAAACTTTGTGATCATTAAAATATTTTCCTCGCCAAGGGTGAGGCGGATTATTGTTGAACTTGAGTTTGAACAAGGAAGAATTCAAAAAATGAGCTGAGATTAGAGGTTTGACAAATCAAAAATAATAATAATATGAATGATCTTGCTGCAAAAGAATAGAGCAACAGACACAGAGAAACACCAACAATGATCTCAAACCAGCAGTGTCACCAATAGGAGGACAAGTGGTAGTTAACCACTTAAGAAACAACAATATAAATTAAGTGATAAGATTAAGTAGTTTTAAAAATACCTCCAAGCTTCTCAAGTTCATAAAAGAATAAAATGCAAACATGAATCCAAAATGACACTATATAGTCAATTTTAATCACGCACAAACAAAACTACAAATTTCAACCTAGAGCCTCCGTGAGAACGCCTCTCGCTCTATTGTCATACTATATAGTTTACTACTACCTCCATTCCAAGGCTTAAGGCCTATAATTTTTTCAGAAAGCCAAACGAAGTAAAGTTTGATCAAACTTTCAGAAAAAATTATGAAAAATATGATATTTTGTAGATACCATATGAAAATATATCTCATTATCTATCTAATGATACTGATTTTGTACTTTTCATGTTAATGATTTTTAATAAAAACTTAGTCAAACTTAACATAGTTTGAATTTCTAAAAGAAAATAGGCCTTAAGCCTTGAGATAGAGGTAGTATATGGTAGTGGTGACTCTTGACTCCCTCAGAGCTGAGAATGTCTCTCACACTATTGATGTTTCCATCACCTTCACTACTCTATTCTTTGTTGCACTATTATATGCTCTCTTTAATTTCAATTTTTTCTCTCAAATACAAACACTCTCAACACCCGGTTGCTTGTAATCAAAGAAGAGATTGCAGGCACCGTTTGTCGAATTCATAATTTAAAAAAAGCAAAAGACGATTTTCTCAATTCTCTACTGTTCGATGCTCTTACTTCAAAAACAGCTAAAACAAACGTGTGCACTTGCGGGCATCAATTATCCTTATTGTTGGATATACATAAAAGGGTATTTATTCATTTGGTAAATCCAACTTAACCCCAATATTTTGCATGTATCTAAAACAGAAAGTGGGTGCATGCGTCGCACAACCACACACCGGACAATGTTGCCACGCAACTTTTTTTGTTCTTCGATTTTTGGAAGGGCGTATGTAGGAAGTACCACCAGCTAATTTAGAAGTATTTATTGGCCGTATCTAAAACAGAAATGAACATGCCTAGCACGCACGTATTTACGCCAAAATTAAAAGCTGGAAAGGAACCATAATGGCAGCAACCTCGCTGGCATCTAACTGTTGCTCACCTAGCTAGCTTTTAAGTAGGGTAGCTCATGAGCGGTGGATTTGAGACCCTCGCCGAGCTCGTGATCCATGTCGAGACAAGGAGAACAGGGAAATGGGGGTTGGGAGCGGAAGTGGGCCAAATACGTGGGTTGGTGCTTTATTATGTATAAGTGTTAAGTGTAACATGTTATCTTAAATAATATGAAATATATATAGAGGGCAATCTTAACATATAGAACTTGAGAAATTAGTTGGAGGCTTGAGATGCACCTCTATTAAGTCATATATAGATGTCTAGTTCATTTTCTACAAGTGCTTCTTGAAGGCTCATTTTGATTGTTGGTTGTTCGTTTTGGCCAGAAAGCACATATAAGTTCAAACAAGCACATGTTAAGGTACGTTGCGGAAGGGTAGCGTATGTGCCTACCGAAAAGACACTTCCTCCTTTAGAGGGAGGTCACGTGAATCCGAGCTACTTATAGCAATGTAAGAGTAAAATGTCACCATTGTGGTGGCTTTTGGTTATCACTGGCTAGAAAGAGGCAATCTTGTCATTCTCATCCCGTTTTTAGTATCTGATGTGTATTTTTACATGTATCCTAAAATGAAACCTAGATACCGGGTGAATCGCTCCGATATATTCTCAAGGGCAAATTCCAAAAAAAAAAATAACAAGGGGCTACCTAAAATTTAGAAGTTTTTATTGGCCGGCATCCAAAACAGAAATGTTGATGAGGTGCAGGCCCATACTTTTTCGAGTGACATGCTAATTTGTAGAAAACCGGAGGTGGCTGCCGTGCTTTATATGGACAAAACCGGCAAAGTAAAAGGGAGAGAAGCGCGTCCCGTGCGTGCCCCCCTTCCCCCGCAGCCTCGCCTTCGTTCTTCTCCCACATCGCCACACCCGAAACGGCACGGTACCACACCGACCAAGCCCACACTAGTTGTTCCTTCCTCCCCGTCGAAGCTTCTCCCCCAACCTCACTGCTACTGTGCGAGCCAGGCGCAGGCGCGCGTGTTATCCTCTTCTTGGGGATGGCCACGGTGATGCACCGGTCGAGCTCGGGGTCCAGCAGCGGCTGGTCGGAGGCGGCGGCGGCCGCAGCGGCGGCGGCGGGGGAGGAGGAGAGGGCCGGGTGGGAGGTCCGGCCGAGCGGGATGGTGGTGCAGGCCAGGGACAGGGAGGACGGCGGCGCCGCAGGGGTGCCGCCCAGGCCGCCGCCGCCGGAGATCAGGGTGCGGGTCAAGTACGGCGCCGCCCGCCACGAGCTCGCCGTCTCCTCCATTGCCACCTTCGGTCAGTGCTGCTTGCCTTTTCCCATCCGCCACCAATCTGTTTCCCTGTTCTTGCACCTGTAATTACCCATCTTATTTTCTCTTTCTTTCCGTAGAATAAACCGCGCTTAATTGCCGCTTAACTTTTCCCTCGTCGTTTCTTCTGCCTGCCTTCTGCACAAGGAACGAAACCGAAGTATTTTCCTTATGGCTTTGGGTTTCAGTTAGTAACACTTGTGTTAGTTATTAATTAATGTGAAAAGGCGACTGAAACAAACAAAAAAAGGTACTGTAAAATCGTGTTTGCGTTCATGGTGGCAAGAGATGATTTTCAGGGACGATTTGACCTTTCGGCCTGCATAAAAATCCGTGCTGGCCAATCGTGAGCTCACGACCACCACCGGATAAATTAGAATACAAAAACAGTCCACTTATCGAATTCATTTAAATCCGTCCTTTTAAAAAATGGCCATGACTTCCGGCCGTGCCGCGTGGAGGAATTAATGCCGCCGCGATGCTGGGACAGTGAGACATCCTCCCATCGCATCATTTTTTTTCTTCTACCTTCTGAGTTTCACCTCATTTTTTAAAGGAACAAAACAAAATCCAGGGAATAGTTCGTACGAGCCACTAGCTAGCCCGTGATTTCGCGCTTCGTGATAAGAGCACAAGTTGCTCCTTCCGTATTCTGACGCTATACATCACGTGTCCTGAATTCACCACAGCAGGAATTTAGATTTCTCCAAGAATTTATATTATACCAAAAAAATCAAAGTTTAAATTAGTGCTACTAGAGTATAATCAAAGTTACTCCTAACGTAAGATTCAGTCACAGTACCAAACCGTACACTGTGCCGTGAGATCCCGGCGTGCACCCATTGGCCGCTCAATCTCCAATGCAAAGCGCAGGTGAAGTTTCAGGTTGGGGATTACGAGGCTACTAGCTGATCGACCGACCAAGCTTGTTCATCGCTTTGCTTTTGCTTTTGCCCGCCGACGACGAGGCAGCCGGTGGCTTCCAGTTGGCGCGCCAGGCGAGTGCACAGGTTGATAGATACCGGGGATCCTGGCGCAGGATGGGTCCGCGTGTACGGCGGCAGCATCGGACGGCCAGCAGCGGCTGGGGCACGGCTCCGTTGTCACCTTGCACCGACACCTTTTTCCGCCACATGATGGTGATACTGTTGCGACAAAATGTAAAGGCCAGAGGCGTCGCCCACCACGTTCCAGTCTTGCTGAACAATTTTTGTTAACGAAATGCAGATGCTAAGAGGTACATACATACACTTTTTTCTATGTACAAAAGATATTCTATCTCTATGAAAATCTTAGAGAGACTTAAGAGACTTATTTAGCAGGTCTTGAGATTGATAGAGTCACCACAAACGTCTCGCTACCGACGGTAACGTTGTCTCGCATTGAGTAATATTCACCGCTGCGAGCCAAGCCTATGACCTAGTAGTAGTCATGCGGTATATCTCCCGACTCTTCGCTAGGCGACCGCCATCTTCGACAATGCTGGTTGCTGGGAAAATCTGAAATGCTTGCACCCCCTGTCGTGCCGTGGGTGCATGTACTTGACATTTTAAACAGTGGAAATGTTTTGGAAAATAGTTTTGTAGATTCACAATAGCCCATGGTTTCAATTAGATATTTGCTCTGCCACAGTAACTGAGGATCCGGTCGGCAAGTGGCACTGAAAACTGAAAAATCCATGTCAGGGTCACGAACTGGCAAAAGTACAGAGCAAGGCCGGAGCATTAATCGCACGCGTTATTACGTGCTAAATCTTGGTGGGAAATCAGCCGGCGATCAGTGACAGTTTGCAAGATTTAATTGTGCGTATGTACTGGTGGTGCAGGTGATCTGAAGAAGGCGCTGGCTGCGAGGACGGGGCTGCACCCGGCGGACCAGCAGGTGACGTACAAGGGGCGGGAGCGGGGCAACTCCGAGTACCTGGACGCGTGTGGCGTCAAGAACAAGTCCAAGCTCGTCGTCTCCGAGGACCCGGCCAGCCTTGAGCGCCGCTTCATCGAGCGGCAGAGGGCCGCCAGGATCGAGGCCGCCAACCGCGCCATCGGCGCCGTCGCGCTCGAGGTCGACAAGCTCGCCGACCAGGTATATATACACCCTTTCTTCCAGCACCACTAACAATCACTGACCAAACGAGTTCTCCACAGTTAGCTTAATTGGAGCTGATATAATTAGTTAGTAGCAGTCCCCTGACGCATCAGACAGGCAGGCTGCCGCATTCGCATTGAATCGCATGACCGGTCCAGGGGGATTAGGTGAGCAAATTGACGCCGCGAGCTCGTCCAAAATCTCAAATTGATTGATGATGCGCCGTGCGCGCGTGGCTGTCATCTGTCGATCGATGTGGGCATGTGGTCATGTGTACTCGACTCATGTAGCAGCGGTGAATTTTCCGCATGGTCCCCGAGCAAGTTTCATTCATCGTAACCATCAGGACACAGCTCAATCGATCCATCCCTGACAATGCAAGTGACAAGGATGCTCGCGCGTTCATCATTGCTGCCTCTGACGACGCGATTCTGTTCCAACGACTCTGCCTCTGACGCTGTGATTCTGATCTGCTCAGGTAACAAGCATCGAGAAGTCGGTCTCCGGCGGGACCAAGGTGGCGGAGGTGCAGATCACGACGCTGATCGAGCTGCTCATGCGGCACGCCGTGAAGCTGGAGACCATCCCCGCCGACGGGGATTCCTGCTCGCAGAAGAACGTCCAGGTACACTCCCCATTCACTGCACTAGTACAATTCTTTCCTTCGATGTGTGGCGCTGGGCCTGTCGGTTTGCATCATTGCGTTTGCATGCAATGCAAGCAGTGCCATGGGGAGGCATGTCACGGATGAACAGTGCTGTGACATGCAACCATGTTCTGATCGTTGGATTGAAAATGGATGGACAGATGAACATGAACAGTAGCCGCTACAGGGACAATCTACAGTGTATCGCTACAGGGATAAATCTACAGTGCGTCACTACAGTACATCTGCTACAGGGTCATCTACAGTGCAACGCTACAGTGCTTGATCTTGTCTATCCATTTTCGATCCAACGGCCTGCAGCGCATGTTACGGCACTGTTCACCGGTGACATGCCCACAGCATGTCACTGGATCTCAGTCCGTGCCATGAGCAGTAGGATAAGCGCTCGATCGCGATGAAGATGGCCTGTGGGGGAGTGCCCTACATGCGCCCTGGAGCCGTCACAGTCTCATTGGTTTCTTCCTGGAAAACACATGGTCCAGTACCAGCACATGAATTCTTCTACCTACAACAGCCTTGTTCGCCAGATGCAAATGTTAGGTAGATACCACCTTTTGGTGCCAGCTACCTGACCCTGGACGCGTCGCATGCAGCCTAGTAGCTTCCACTGATACTCTAAGCAAATCTTCTAGTACTAAGCTACAGATAAAAATCTGCTTTCTGACCGTGGTGTGCAAGGAGTAGTCGACAAGAAAGGTAGATTGACATAGACTGTTGGGTACTTGGGTAGATCACAAGAAGAAGCAAAGAAACCAAAAGTCTGGGGACTGTTGATTAATAGGGGGAAGTGCGATGACTTTTCATCATTTTCTGTGATGATATCTCCATGCCACCTGGAGATTAGAGCCGAAAAGCCCCTTTACTTTCTGTTCCGAGATGATGACATGCAGATAAACAATTTCCTCAGTAATTTATAGTTCATGTAGTGCTGGCGCCTGGTGGAGGCGCATCAGTGGAGAAAGTGTAACTCTCAAGTGACTTAAGAAAAAGAATCTGACTGATTTGACTGTTTTGCGCAGGCGAAGAGGGTGCAGAAGTGCGTGGAGGCGTTGGACGTGCTCAAGGTGTCCAACGCGCGGCTGCAGCAGCGGGCGGCGGTGGTGGTGACTACGAAATGGGAGACGTTCGACAACGCCCCCCCTGTGACGACAAAGTGGGAGATCTTCGACTGAAAGCAGCAGCAGCAGCAAAGATTTATATAGTGTTAATTTCATATACAGATTGTTCGTCGTTTGTCCCGTCTTAGTTTTGGTTGTCACCCCTTGCCCGTTATTCATTTTGCAATTGCGGTGAGTTGAGCTGGTTTTAGGTTAGGTTGCAGTTGCGTAAGGACAGGATCTCACCATTTGTTTTGTTTGTAATCATCGTCAGTCACACCGACCCACCCGATTGATGGATCTCACTCCAATAAACAGAAAGCAGCGCTGTTCTTTAGTGTACTCTCGAGTGTAATGTGGAGTAATGAATAATGATAGTGTTGAGATTTGAGCCAGAAGCAATGGTTGATGGGGTTTCAAGCACCGAAAAGCAGGTTGGGGTACAGTTTTTGGTACTAGCTCCGTAGTGGCAAGAGCAGCGTACCTGGACGGAGTACCGTAGGAGTAGTAGCAAGAGCCTGCGTGCAACTCGGCGCCGCGTCGACCATACCAGACCCTTGGCAGTCAGCATGGCGGCCGACGCGATTGACGATACCGCGCAGCGGGAAGAAAGGGACTGCCATGCTGCCGTGCCGTGCCTGCTAGGCAATATGGCATAGAATGGCAGAGACCGGAACGCCGCGATGGGAAGACCACATACACTTCGCATACAGGTGCTTCCTAGCTATGTGCAGGAGAAAATTAACGTAGTGAACAAAGACAACTCGATCATGTCTTATAAAAATAATATGATCAGCAGAACATATGAATCCACATACACTTCCATTGCCACAAAATTATCAAAATTTCAGACTGTCGAGATTGTGCAAGAAAACGTAACCCTTGTAAACGCCAAGTACAAGAATCGCCGTCTGGCTGCTATGTCCCCTTGTTATTCGCCTTCAGATAGGCGTGAGGATGGATCTTCTACTGAATGATTTCTGACTCCCACACTCAGTGCCACAATGTACAAAGACTAAATAATTAAACAGGCCGTGATTAAATGCACCTCCAGCCTACCCGCCGATGCGGTTACAGGGATTCAGCCATGCTGCACTGCGGTGTTCTACATCTAAATTTGATCCCAGTCAATAGCGCCGTGGTTTTCAAAACTATACCCAGGTTGCCGTAGACGGTTGCGTCCCAGTTTGCTCATCGTGGAAAGGCCTGAAAGCAGCATATTCAAATAAGTAGGTACTACGTACTGAATATCGAAAAGACCCTGGCAGTGGCGACTGGAAGGTATATTATGATGCCAAGGACTATGGTATTCCATTTCACGCATTTTATAGCATTTTCAAAGTATTACTGTAATGGAAAGGTGTGAAAACATGTCACAAAGTGTAAGCAGTGAAAGTACCTTCGATGACTTTGTAAAGTGACGACCACCACCTATCAGGTGGAACCTCAAACTGAGTGAGTGATTCCTCGATTTCAGTGTTGTGCTTCCCTTCAAGGACGCTCTGCAGGGTGATTACTGCCTCCTTCGTTTTCCTCAGGATGTTGTTTCCCTCAGCGGCCTCCAGTGAGAGAAGGTCACTGTGTGATGACGCAAGGCTAGCAGCAAGCGCAAACTGCGCAGCAACAGCCCATCGGTTAGACGCGACCCATTTCCTCTGAATATCCTGCAACTTGCTTTCTTCCCTCCGCATCCTCTCCTCACCATCCCCAAGTACGAGACTCTGTTAATATTTTGCACAAAAAACTGAATCAGAATACATGTCAATGTCATAACTGAAAGTAAGGCAGCTATGAACTGAAGCCAAGGAGTATATATCATTGATTACATGTAGAGATGCAGTAGTCCCAAGTAAATGATATACATGTGTGATTGGCTCTATTCTATGCAGAATAACATAGCCAGATTATAAATGATATAGGTGGTACCATATGCAGATTACCTTGAGATATTCCGCGTTGCTAGGCCCTGTACTCTGAACCATCTTGGAGAAAGCACCTTCATCATTGCTCAGAAGATGCTCAGGAGTGTCAAATTCCTGAATCTGGAAAATATGATTCAAAATTTGAGTTTGAGGTACAGTGTTGTGCAGTTGGGACATGTAGAACTAACCATATATGATTGCATATGAAAAGAAGAAAGCTCTATTCAGACAAGATAAATTCCCAGGGGTGAAAGAACAAAGCTCTATTCAGTATCATACCTGCCCAGAACTTAGAATGAGCAACCTGTCACAGTCAATCACGGTGTTCAAGCGGTGAGCAATTATTAACATTGTGCAACTCTTGAATTCTTCTCGGATTGTTTTCTGTATAAGGGCATCAGTTCGAACATCAACTGCTGCTGTTGCCTCATCCAGAACAAGTATCTTTGCCCTTCGTAGCAATGCACGAGCTAAACTCAGCAGCTGTCGCTGCCCAACGCTAAAGTTTTCACCAGCCTCAGAAACCTGCCAATAAAGTGATTCTCAATGAATATTTTGTGTACTGATTATTCTTATAAGAACAACCACGCTACTGTAAGAGGCAAAAGGGACCCCAAAACTCTGGTCTAACTATTTATTCAGCATTCCATTCTGGATGCTGAGAACAGCAGTAGCCTATTGTTTAGGAATCCCTTTACAAATTTCTAGGACTACATAGATTGCAAGGCGCTTATGAGTTCCATCTGCCACTGTTAGACTGGCACCAGAAACAGATAAATTTGTGCAAGCATTTATCATTTGTCAAAAGAACAGCATATTCAAGAATATATTAACTGTATGAGATAAATTAAGGCAAACACGCAGATACCTCAGCATCTAGTCCTAGAGCATTTCTCCTTATGACATCCTTTAGATGAGCCCTTTCAAGAGCCTCCCATAGATCAGCATCGTTATGCTCACCAAACGGATCCAGATTAAAGCGAATAGAACCTGGATAGACATTCATAATACAATCATTAAAATACATAATATAAGTTTCAAAAATAAGCTACAGATACATATTTGGATTTCTTTATAGAATAATTTACATAAAACAAATATGAAGAACTCTTGTACTTTCAGTAACAAACCTGAAAACAGGACAGGTGCCTGTGGTATTATTCCTAAAACTTTCCGCAGGTCCCAAATTCCAAACTTAGAAGTGTCACAGCCATCAACCAATATTCTCCCTCGTTCCAGTTCCACGATACGAAACAATGCATTAAGCATGCTAGATTTACCAGCACCTGTTCTGCCAACGATTCCTACCTTCTCACTTCCATTAATAATGAATGATATTCCATGAAGAACAGGAGGAAGTTCTGGTCGGTACCGAAGCACAACATCTTCAAACTTGATGATACCAGAGGATGGCCAACCAGGAGGTGGCCTGTTATCCTCAATGACAGGAGGAGCCTCAGAAGGTAACTCAATGTATGTTCCCACACGTTCAACAGCATTCATACTATTTTCAGCTAGACTAGCAAGACGAAGAACAGCTGTGAGCAAATTGGTTATATTGAGAGTATACGTAAGAAGAAGACCCATTGTGGAAGCAAAGGCCTTCTGATTCTCTGCTCGTTGGTTTTGCATGACAGCAAATGTTGCTGTGAACCATATCATGATACCTCCCAATGTTTCCAGCCGGATGGCTAACCATCTATTTGAACTCATGTTCACAAGTGTGAACCTGATGTTGTTGTCCATTGATTTCCCATTGATGTTTGACATTCTATCATAAGCTTTATAGGCACGGATTGTGGACAGACCATTCAGTGCCTCTGAAAACTGAGCATACACAGGAGACCTAGTAATGGAATCCATGCGCTTTACCTCACGAGATGTCGCCTGAGAATACAGTTATAAAATGTACATAAGGTAAAAGTAACAACAAAATGACAGTTGTTAAAAAACAATCTGTTATGAAATTACCTGGTAATAGAGATAGGCTGCATAAAATAAAATCAGAAGTGGCATGATAGCCCAAAGGGACATGGTGCTGACAACACCGATGAGAACAAATGTTGAGAGCAATTGAGATATTTGTGCCATAAACATATTGACAAAGACAGCAAGATTCCGGTCTATGTCACCCAAATCCTTTGAAAATCTGTTGATGATACGTCCAAGTGGATTGGTATGGAAAAATACCATGGGAGCTCTTAATATAGACCGGAGCATGGAGTCATGCAATCTCTTTGCTGCTCGAAGACTTGACATGATTAGCCAGTAAGAATTCGTAAGAGTGATTAGAACCTAAACCAAAATATCCCATAGTCAGTTCCGTGCATACTCAATCAAACATACAGACACAAAAACAAGTGCAAAATATGTATATATATGTGCATAAGTACCTGCCCAAAAGAAAGAATGCCATAAATTAAATTGTAGTATCCAGGGCCATGAATTTTCAAAGGACCCTGCTCAGTCCAAATGCTCAACCATGTGCTACTTGAAATGCGCAGAGTTTCAGTCAATGTATAGCACAAAAAGAGAACGGCCACGGCCCAAATCCCTCCCATTGCATTTTTGTAGCTGCAAAATAAAGAAAATGAGCATATTTTCCAGGGATCATGATCTATAATCAGCACTAGCACTAATTATATCTTCATAGGATGTATTAGCGCAATAAATCTAATTGAAAATCATATATGAACGACTAAACATTAAGCAGCACTGAGCTTAATGCAACATAGAGAAATCTACTATAGATAAATGTGTAATCATCAGCTCATTTCCTTCTCCTTATGCCTTTTTTCTTCCCTATTCTATATTATACATCAAATATGATATTGCACAATTGCAAGCTTTACCGTGAAAGAACCTTTGTGCTGACAACTCCAGTTTCACGCTCCTCTTGCTTAATAAGAACAGATTTCCCCTGTTTGGTTTTACTGGAACTGTCCTGGCTCTTCTGCAGACCACCATCAGCAATTACAATGTCCCCATTTAGCGTTTGTTTTGTGTCGTCCACTGGTTTGCTTTCGTCTTCTTTCTCTTCTGTTTGTTCCTCCATCTTTCCAGCGTTTTCCATCAGTTTCTTGAAGAATTCCCCAGTGTTACTAAGTTCATCAAAGGTACCTTCCTCTTTAATTACCCCATCGTGGATTAGCAGTATTTTATCCACGTATGGCAGGAAATGCAGCTGATTGGTAACGAGGACCCGAGTTTTGTGTCGTAGTTCTTCTTTGATACATTTATCAAATACCTGAATTCAGAAATGTCATTAGTAATTGGCTTTACTACCAAGCAGGGAGGACCTTGGAGTAATTGGCACCAGAAATATGGCTCGCCTAAACAATGCATAAAGTCATCTCTTATTATTTTAACTTTGATAATCCAGTATCTGGAAAACATTTGTACTATTTGTGCAACATTTTCCTCTCTTTTCGACTTCAGTTATCTGAACTATGAATTGTGACCCTAAAATAACAATGAATTGCAAATTCAGTTGTGAGGATATATTGGATATCTGTTGAAATCAAATTAAATTTTGACAATATCCCTGGGTAAAGGGACATGTCTTGGAGCAAGATCGTCAGTGTTAGTGTTTGATCCTGTCTATTGGCCCCATGGGTGTGAAAAGATCAGGATAAAAGTATGACCGTACCAACCAAAGAGGCACCATTATGAACTTGTAATTGTTGAGTTTGCGAGTACAAGAATATTATAAAACAAGAAAGCAATGACTGCAAAGGATGCAAGATGATGAATGCACCTGTCGACCAACATGGGCATCTAATGCACTCAGTGGATCATCAAATATGTACACATCTGAATCAGAATAAACAGCTCTTGCCATTGAAACTCTTTGCTTTTGCCCACCACTAATATTAACTCCCCTTTCTCCAATTTCTGTGAGATCACCACCCTGAGAACAAGCACATGCAAATCCATTGTCAGTTTGCAAATAAATTAAACAAATATCCAGCAAAGGTCACTCAGTCAAATGATAGATATATTTTCCAAAGTTTCCCGCGGTGATTTTTGTTAACTGACACAGTTAGAACTTACTGGGAGCAGGTCAAGGTCGTGTCTTAATGAAGTGACATCTATTGCTCTCTCGTAACGTGGGGGTTGGAATGGAGCCCCAAACAATATGTTGTCCCGGACCTGTAGAGATCATAATTATATCTCTGTACATTCACAAAGGATTCAATTAGCAGAACTAAAACAATAAAGGTACTGTATCTCACGGTAGCATTGAAGATCCATGAAACTTGAGGAACATAAGCCACCGATCCACGAATGACCACCGAGGCATCTGATCCTGATACTGGTGCTATCTCCCCAAGCATTGCAGAAATAAGTGAAGTTTTCCCCTCCCCGGTACTTCCTACTATTGCAACTAAACTGCCAACAGGTACATCCAGATTGACATTTGATAATGTTGGTCTCTCAGCCTGCCAATGTTTCAAAAAATAGTTTTCAATCAATGTCATAAAAATAAGAGGAAAATGGATATAATATCCGAAATGACTGTGCATAGCTTCCTCAAAATAACAACCGATTCATTATGAACAAAAAGACATATGTGAACTGTTATTTCATTAGCTGCTTTATTGCAGTCATGATTCCCATTAATGAAGCATGCTAGACTGCTACTCTATAAGGCTGTGTATGTCTTTTAAATAGTATCTGAGCCACAGGGTCAGAAAATTAGGGTTCAGTGTAATGTTGCAGGCGTAAGTCATAAGTATAAACTTCATTGACACGTAAATAACCACATTTGGAACAAATGTACCTGCAATTCCCACGAAAAATTTCCATTCTTGATAGAAATAGCTGGAAGCTCGGGATCAATTGGTGGATTTGGCAGAAGTAATCTCTCATCAGCCAAGAGGAGATCTTCCAGCCGTTTCAGTGAAACCTTACAGTTCACAACCTGTTGAATTTAAATGAAAAATAAGTAGTAAGGCAACCATATGAAAGAATTCCCGAAGAGAGAACAGCAAACCATGCCAAGCCATCATTTGTTCACAATTAAAACGCTATCAATTAGCTAACTTCCTTGGCATAGAAAAATATCTAGTAATCTAATAGATCAATCTTAAACTGTTGGTATTCTTGTGAAATAACTTCACGAAAACAAGATTTACATCATTTTGCTCACCTGAGTTATCAGATTTGGTAGCATAAAAAGTGGAAACCTTAGAACAGCAAATAGTGAAAGAGAGGTAAACGCCTTTGCTGCTGTCAAGTCACCCCCCAACAGAGAGTACACACCAAATGAAACCACAGTGACAACGACAGGGATACTGTTGAGGATAAAGCTATTCAGCTGCAACAAGCAAGAAAAGGTAAGAAAAATGATGGAATGCAAAGAATAGTAATGTAAAAGCTCCCAATTCTATTTTGATGTAAAGAAACTAAGCTAATGTAAGGTAACCCCCATAGGATCAGGATTCAGGAAGCACCAATGCAGTTGGTCCTATAATATGGAACTCTGATTCTCTTATGGCAATGGACGACGCATGATAAAAAAAAACATAATAATGAACAGATCGATACACTACATAATGAAACTCGGAGTAAGTGAAAGACAGCTTATCTGCAAGAAAATCTTATGTAACTACGAAAATGAACATACCGCGGCGAGCAACTGAGCACTGCGAAACCAGGACAGTTCATCATCACGGATGTCCTGCACCTTTGACTGGAAACTTTGCTCCCAAGCATAACATCTGAACAAGGAAACATTTGAGACTCTTTATACTAAAACACATTACACGAGTATTACTTCTAATGAAAGTATAAGTAAACATATGCATACTTGACAGTATCCATAGCAGCTAATATTTCGTTCATGAGACTGATTCGCTTGTCAGTCCTTTGCAATCCTTCTTTGGTAAGTTTCTGCATTTTGCTTATGATAACTGTCTGATAAAATAAATACATGAAAAGATTAGCCCGACAAATCAATGTTTAGAGCACAAAATATGTGTTCACAGTTTCAAAGAAATAAGAGTAAAACAAGTGTAATTTAAAAGAGATAAAAACATCCTAATTAATAGAATGTGCTACAGATATGCTACTGCAACTGCGAACTATCCATTCTACATTTTACTTTTAAAACAACTTTCTCTGGTATATGTAGCACCCAATGGCATCAGCACTAAAATATTAGTAATGCTTGGAACTAAAAATAAATGCATAGACGCACTTCAAGATACAACAGTTTTCATAATCACCCAAGCATAAAGACAAAATACCTGGATTGGGAACAAAAGGGCCAGCATGAGGGCACCAACTAATGCTGCAGGACCTAGTTGTGCATATAGAAGAACCATGGCAATAACAATACGGAAAGGAGCAGACCATAGACTGTGAAGTTGCTGGCATACTTGCTGCAGATGTGACGATATAAATTAGAAGCGTGCAAAATGAGATAAATGACCAGCACGAATAGTATGCACACACCATTTTCCCCTCCTCCCTAACAACATAATAATGATTGAGCTTTATTGACATACCTGAAGTGATTCTGCATCGGTTGAAATCAAATTTGTTATCCTCCCAGAAGCAAACTTCTTACGGCTATCATTGGTCAGACGCAAGGACTTGCGGAAAACAGCAGCAATCTGTGGAAGAACAGAAAAAAGTCACAAACCTCTTAAACCTGATGAAGTGATACCTAAAACATAATGAGTACTTGGCGTGTCTAAAGACTACAGTGGTTTTTCAACTTGCTCTATGGCTCTGTAGTTACAAATTCTAATTTCTTCTTATGGAAAGCAGTCAGTTTCTCCAAAAAAAAAAAAAAAACATCCAAAGATGCCTAGAAGCAATATGAAAAAGAATCAAGGCTCTTTTACAGGGCAATGAATATATTTGATCCTTCACCGGAAGTACTGCCATAATAGAAGTGATATAACTAACCAACCAGGTATTAGTTCAGAAACGAGATGTTTTCGTATACGGGCAGCTGAGAGAGCTAAGCTTGTTAATTTGCAGTGAAGTATGAACTATGAAAACATGTGCATGTTACACAAATGAGGAAGTGCAAGCCCCATGTCGGCCATAAGTAGAAATAAGAGTGACCTCGAAACAAGTAGGACAATGACTTCTGTGCCTGTTGACTCCGCCTCTTATCAGAAATCCAAAATGCACGTGATTGTACTTTGATTATATAACACTTACCAATGTAGACCTCAATCTGAAACCAGTACGCATGACATTCTGAAAGTACTGTGCTTCAGCAAGAACTCCTAGAGACTGAGGAACGGTAGAGAAAGTGTTAAAAAGCATAAAGAGTTTTCCAAATCCCAAAGCACAGTTGTTGCTTGGGAGTTCAAGTACATGGAGGCAAGGAAATGTGTTGTGTAAGAGAGGAAAATAATACATACCACTCCAGCAAAGATTGCGAAAGCGTAGATGTACCCATTCCAAGAAGGATCGCCTTTTTGCATAGACTGACAGAAAAATACCAACCATTAGCGGCAAAACTAACAATAGGCTAATAGCACCTCTACTAGGCAAGAGCAAAGGGAATCTAATATTTACCATTTAG
Source organism: Lolium perenne (assembly GCF_019359855.2). Taxonomy (NCBI): domain Eukaryota; kingdom Viridiplantae; phylum Streptophyta; class Magnoliopsida; order Poales; family Poaceae; genus Lolium; species Lolium perenne. Next base: position 297,006,902 of record NC_067245.2, read on the forward strand.
GATTTAAGGTATGCATGGTTTCTCAGTGGGTTCTAAAATTACTTTAATGGTAGATTGTGTATGGTGGAAACAAACAATTCATAGTATAACAGATGCAGTTTGCAATAATGACTCTGAGATGCCATGAAATTAGTACCATACCTCTAACAGGAGGCTCAACACAGTTGGGCCAACAAATTGTGAAGCATCATTCCCAATCTACAAATTTGGGGGCGAAGATGGTTACCAGATTCACGGCAGATGGTTGTTATTGAACAGATACAAAAACTAAACTGAAGGATGGATCTTCTAAAATAACAGGCTGGATATCTACATACCTTAAAAAATCCTCCTAGCCAGAACCTGAAAGTCAAGGAAAATAATCATGTAAGCACAAAACTGCAAGTAGCAGACGCTCTCGAGGTTTAAAGAAATATAGTTATTGTATGTATAAGTTTACCTTCCACCAAGGCTGCTATGGAGAGCTCGTAACAGCCATGGTTTTGGTTTTTGAAGTTCCTTGTTCCAGTATTTCTGGAATCTGAGACAAGATCCTAATGTTAGATTTGCATGTATAGGTATTTCCTTATTTCAGCCAAAACAGTAGCACAACATACCGGTTATACAATGTTTCAGTCTCGTCCCAATCATCTAATTTCCAAATATCAGTATCAGCGATGGGCCTTTTATATCCTTGTTGCATTAGAGGAGTCATCCATGAAAAGAATATCCCTAGAAAAAACAAGGCAAGAATATTGATATCAATACACCTCTAGAAAACTCACGAGGACAGAAAATAAGTACTATATGACTATCCGATATTGCGCAATGATTTATATCTACTTACTAGAGAATATATTGGCACGCCTCTCAGGGCAAATCTGCTCTCCTCCAGGCAGAGGCTCATAATCAGTATTATCAACAAGCAACTCACTCCTGATTGGAGTATAACCTGGGTAGGGATCCAAGCTAGGCAGGTACACCACCATAACGATTCCAAACAAGCACTGCAGAAAAATGCGTTCAGTGTACACCAGAAATCACTGGAATATGAGTATTACTCCATCGACTTCGAGACGTGGGGTGCATTTCAACGATGTATGAGCTTTGACCATAAATATCTTGTAAAGTTACAGAATCACAATCGTAAGGAGGTGCTTTTAAAGACGGATCCAATAGTATCATTATGGCATAACGTAATACATCTATTATTCGAATAATTATTGATTAATTCTTTAATTTAATTTGGGTAGTCAAAGTACACCTTGCATAAAGGAACAGAGGGAATAGACAACCAAGAGGCAAACCTGGCATATTATCTCGCTGCAGTATAAGTAGAATATTGAACTGCGTAAGGAAAATAAAAAAGTTAGCCTGCCTGCAGAGGCATGTAAACTGGGTAAACCTTTGGGATAACGATCCAATAAGATTCATCAAGAATGATGATGCTACAAATGATACCTTGAACTGTAGTACTGCCTCACTGGAAGCACAACATTGAACATGGCAGCTTTCCCAACCAATACATATATGACCACAAACCGGATGTACCATCTAAACTCGGTGATGTAAATTTTTGTCTCCACCAAAATCATTGCGAGCATACAGCACCAAGCAACACTCTCGATGACCAATGAAGTAATCTGTAGAAAGGTGGAACTTCTAGTAACTGAAAAGGCTAAAGTGGACAAGTATATGGTACAAGTACAGTTTCGGAAGGATTTGCATATATAGCCACTGCCAACTATCGCCACACTTTAGCTTATATATTGTCACACTTTAACTTTAGCTTACATACTCCTTCAGCATTTTTCCATTACTAGATATCAAAACCTCACAAGTAAAGGTTCATTTGCAGGAAAGAGGATAAATTCATATTCCTAGTCACTTGTTAGGTGCATACCAAACACGGTATGTTTTCACCGTACAAGCATTGGTAAGCTAGCCCCACAATTCTCGGTAAATATACTTTTCAAGCATGAAAAACATAATATGATATGGTCAAGCAAAGAATTCTCACCTCAAATGGAGCAAGGCTGGACTGCCCATCCAAGTTCATGATGGATGTACCGGTGGCGATCCGATACAGCGGCTCTGCTATGCAGTAGACCACAAGCAGCGCAAGCAGATAGTTGTAGTACGGCGAGCGTAACTTGTAGCGCTGCACCGTGTAGTCCTTGGTCGTCCTCCATATCCGGTAGAAGCAAACGCCGAAGAGCGCGAGGTACGAGATGCACACCACCAAGGTGTCGATGCCGCAGGGTGTGTATGCCCCGAACGCGCTCTCGACGGCATGAGACCACGTCCCATCCTTCACAGGCCGACAGTACCATTCCAGCGGTTTGAACCCCATCTCCGCACCTCCCCCTTAGCAATCCCCCTAGTCCTCGCTCAGTCCTGATACTCCCCTGAATTCAAGAAATAAACATACAAAACGAGAGTGAGAATTCAGCCAGTCACCTGCAGCATCGATTCACTGAAGCGTTCAAGTAACAGACACTTTGGTAGCTAAACAATCACGCTAGTGTTTGCTACATCAATTTACCAACGAACAACTAAACTGCCAACAAGTAACAGAGACTTGGGTAGCTAACCAACAAATGTTTCACTCACCAAATGGTCAACGCTGAACAGAAGGACCTCGTTAGCTAACAAATCCAACACATACAGTTCGTTGCACAGAGATGCGCATAATCTGCACTAAACCCCTACCCGTTGACCAGAGCATGAAGCAGCTATCAAACATGATCGTCAGGATTAAGCACAAAAGTCAGAAACCCCTTTCACCCCGAGATTTCCCACCTCCTGAACCCATCGAGCTCAAGGAAAGAGTAACACGAGAAAAAGCCAAATCACATAAAACTTCGATGGACACCTTTTTTACCTTCTGAATCCATGAGGATGCAGTCAAGCAGACACGAGCACTACACGGAACCTGACTATCGCAAGTTGCAAAAGGGAGATACGAACAAAAAGCTTCATGGTCCTAAAGAGAATCGACGCGCAGACGGTCCAAACCCCCACGAATTTCAGCGAGCTCTCGCGGCGTTACACAACAGGTAAAGGCGAGAGTGGAAAGGAAGCTTTTCTGGGTTTACTGTGTAAACAAACCGCGCCGAGCTATCTATCTTCTCCGCGGGCAAGGGAGGGGTGGATGAGACGAACGAGAGCCACCCAAAACCGAAACCCAACCCCAGCGTTCGACTGGGGCTACACGACAAGGCATCCAAATCAGATGAACAACCCACGCACGCCCTTAGAAATATCGCAGGAAGAATCCAACGGAAAAGCGCCGCCCGGAGGACGACCGAGGTGGGGGAGGAGCGGGCGGGACGGCGGCGGGAGCTCACCTCGGCCGCGGATCAGACGGAGAGCGGGCGGCGGCGCAACCGAAGCATGGGCATCAGCATCTCATCTGTCGCAGAGTCGTCTCGTGAGGTGGAGTCGTGGCGAGGAGAGGGCGGATTATTTATGGGTTTGGATTCGAGGAGATTAGTAAAAGTGAGAGGCTGCACTCTGGTTTTTTCTGAGACACGACTAGGACCAGTAGTAATAACAGTGGAATTTGGTGGCGTTTCCACCTAGTATTATACAGAATAATTAAAAAAATGTCAAAAATTATGAAATATAAAATTTCTGGTGTACATCCTGATATTTTATGTTCGTGCATAAGATTTTGTGGGAAAACAGCATTTTATGTGGCATGTAAAAAAAGATATAAAAAAATGTCCTCTACATAGTAATGTTGGAGCATTAAAATTTATCTTTCCTGCACGAGACACAGGAAATATTATTTTTTCCTAAAAACTTGTGTACGAACATAAAATGTCTAGATATACATGTAAAAATTTATTTTAGAATTTTTTAACACTTAAAAAAATGTATTTTAACACAACAAGTTCATATACACCCATGAGCCAAGTTGGATTTCCCTGGAATTTGTTCTAATTCTCTTTCAGACCTTTTTTAATGTGTCAGAATATTTTTGCACGGTTCGTTTCTGTCTTTTTTTTTTGTGAATTTTCTACGCACTTAGAACATCTTCACAGGCGCCTTAAATTGCAGCCGCCATGTACCTCGGTAAAAAGCTATTAGGATATCGGCAATAGTGTCTTCTGTTGAGCGTGCCCACCATCCCAATTGGCTGGCGCCTCCTCCACAAGGTCGATAATGTGGCCAGTGTCCGTCGCAAACCACCATTCCGCGAACATGTATCCGTGGAAGTCGGATCCCTCCGGGATCGGCTAACCCGCATAGCCAGCATTGGACATGTTCCAGGCTTCTGGCCATGCGGTATTCAGGGCGGCACGAAAGGGCCCCGTGTGTAGGATCGCATCCACCTCTAGGTTGAGGTAGCGCGCTAGGCGCAAAGTGAGAGGGTGTACTCTCTTTTTTTTCTCGCAGGATTGCGACTGGACTAGCAGCAATACTTCTTCTCATTCTCTTTTGTTTTCTCCGAGCTTTTCTTTTTTAGCGGCATCCAAATTTTTTTGCACAAACCTGTTTGTCCTTTTTTAATGAATTTTCGATGCGGTTTTTCATACTCCAAATTATTTTGCATCAATAGAAATCATTTACATCTAAATCATTTTCCAGATTTATTTATATTTAAAAATTGTACAACTTTAAAATGTCATTTTTATTTTGTTTTTAGAAAATGAGCTACATGTAGCTTATACTATAAAAATAAAATGCAGGCTCCTAGGGAAACCACAAGTGTAGCCAATCAGCGAAAGGTGATGTTTCCATCGATAGCGAGGTATATAGTGACTTCATCAATATCAATACCCGCTGGATCAGTTACTTGAACTCATTCTTTCGAATGTGCTCAAAGAGTTAGGATGTGGCATGTGCGTTCATAAGAATAAGTGTATATATGTATTTTTGAGCGTTTGTATTTGTACTGTGTTTCGTATAAAAATTGGAATTATTTGTAGAATTAGCTACCTGTAGCTTGTTTTTAGAAAAATGATGTTTCAAAATTTTGAAAAAAAAATCTAAAACCAATTCTAGATGTACAAAATTTTGAGTTATATCAATGTGAAAATTTTGAACTTGAGAAACACATATTTAAGGCTGCACAGAAATGATAAAATCGGATTTTGAGGTTTTGAAAGTTTGCTAAGTAATATAGATGTCAAATTTAGTCATTTTCGCAAAACCTCAATTATAAGGTATTTTGAGTTGAAATTTTGCAGGTTGTTAGAACACAACATTTTCGATATCAAGATTTATTTATCAGGTGAAAAAAAAACAGTTTCGATTTTTTTTGCAAAACGAGCTACATGTTCCACAGCATTACTTTTTGGTGTGCGGTGTAGGCCGACGTGACGCGTCAGATCCATGGATCGGCCCTGAATGAACGGACGTGGCGAACAGGTACCAGTAATATACTGCCGGTGCCTCACAAAAACACGTAGGACTTTCAAATTTCACAAACTAAATTTTGAATTGTCCGCTGCGATCGTGTTCCTTTTTCCACGTCCCAAAAGGATTTCCAGGAAAGAAGCTGCACTTTTTCTGGAATCCAAGCAACGATTGGGCTTGTATTGGCAGCGACCAGCGAGCGACTGAGCCTTTCTTCGTCCTAGGCGGCTACTAGCTTACCTTCCCCAAGATTTTTAAACGTAATGATAATCTGGCCAGATTTGGTGTTCGCTACGCTTCGAGGTTTGGTGAGGGAACCGGGACGCTGACGTAAGGGGTGACGTCAGTTGGGCCCATGAAACAGACGGAGAATGCACAAGTCAAAAAGAAAGATCCCTTTCCTTGATGCGCATCTTGTTCTCTGTCGGAGCTTGAATCGTTCTGATACGAAGACTATACAAGCAGATACACGATGATACTACTAGTACACCCGGAAACCACAAGTGTAGCTCGAGCTACATGTAGCATTTTATAGTTTCAAAAAAATCTCAAGTTAAATCTATGTGTAGATAATACTGTGATCTACAAAGGTGAAAACTTTGGACTGGAAATACCTTATATTCGGACCTGTGCAAAAATGACAAATTCTGATATCAATATTAGTGTGAACAGTGTGAGATTTCAAAATCTCAAAATCTGTCAGATTGTGTCATTTTTCTGCAGCCCAAAATATGAGGTATCTTGAATTCAAATTTTACAGATTGGTAGATCTCATCATTGTCTACATCTAGATTTTTCGTCAGATTTTTTTGAAACTTTAAAAGTCCATTTTCAAATTTTGCAAAAAAGAGCTACATGTAGCTGGGGCTACAAAAATTCACTCTCCTAGTACACCACTCTATTTACCGATCCTTTTTTCCCAGCTTTTGACTTGTGCTCTTAACAACCAACAAAATGAGTAGGGATTTTCGACTAATTATCCCCCGGTTTGATTCAACGGCGAAGTATGGCACTGTGACAGCGACACATAGTATTTCTGCCGTGGAAAACCCGCCTCCAACATCCAGCAACGGCGTCTGATGTGGCGAATTTTCTTCACTTGCAATGCTTTTTTTATGATAACTTTTCATCAGATTCAGTATCTGATGCATATAGTGGCCATATTCATCTAAGAAAAAGTATCTACCTGCCTGAACATCTCGGACCAGGCGGCGGCTGCACGAGTCACTGCTTACATGAGCCTCCGAGGGTACAGGCAACAACAATCATGAAGCTGAAGATATAAAAACCAGAGCAAGAATCAGTTTGACAAGTCAAGGGACAAGAATCGTCAGCATCGATGTGTCCCGGGGGAGCAAATTCCTCGGCCAACAACAACCCAAGACGCCAGCTAATTTTAACCAATCTAGTAACGGCAGATCACAAAGATTAGCTTTAATCTAGTAGGGGGATTGTACTGTTGCTGATTGTCTGGTTTATCTAATCTCAGCTTAGGATATTGTATTATACATGCTTACATCTACTACGATCTACAAGACCCAATTTCAGATCGGCTCCCTGAATAAACAAAGCAGAACGAGCACAGATTCGCACGGACAGCAACCTGTTCCGATGGATCTATCACCAACCTGCCACATACCTATGGAGTATTCTATCGAGCGCTCCCTCCTTAATCGATGATTTGTCAGGATTGGAAAGTAGTACTAGTACTCTGTAAAGTTTGGCGGGCTAGGTGTCGATCGGGCGATTTGGTCAGATATTCATGCTTCACTATTTTCGTGTGCTTGCAACGTTCGCCGGAGCTATCTGCCTCCACTCTATAATTCAGTTGTTGTTGGAACTGGTTTGGCAACTATAATTTCATTTCATTTGCAAGATTGTAAAATGAAATGACATTGGTCATCTCATTTTAATAGGCAAATCCACAGAAAAGGTGATAGGGTGGCGGGAGGAATTCAAGTAAGCCAAAGGATGAAAACCATTAATTCTCAATTAAATTCCATAACCAATTTTAATGGCAGCCATACAACTTTTTCTTAGAATCACAAATGAATCCTTTGATTCTAACCCCAAATGATGCGAGCCAAACGAGCTACTAGTGACCCTTGTCCGCCATCCACCACCACCCCCCAATTGACTAATGTAAGATATTTTAGCGTTTTAGCGTGTTGGATCACTCATTTTAGTCCATACCTAGTCCACTTTAAACTACGAGTATCTAAAAGGTTTTACATTGTAGTAGTGAGCAAAAGGAAATATGTGTACTTAGTTAACATGGTTCTAACCAATTAAAAAGGGTGTACTTGTAGCGTCCCAGAAGTAACTTGCGCATCTCACAACACATCCACGGTGCAGGCTATGATAATTACCACTAACCATCACTGGCTAGAACTGGGGGTGCTAGCGGAATCAAATGATGCCCCAAATATGTCATGTGTTGCCCCAGGAATCATTTCAGCTATAATACGAATCACACACACAAATCTCGAATCATCCTGGGTGGGCCTCAAAGTGGTCCGCGGAGGCTTTGAAAAGGCTCCATCAAGTGCAGAAAGGCGGCAAAACCTATACACCGACCAGGTCGGTGGTTACCGGCCACCGCACACCCCCTGGTCGGGTATGGGCCAGGCCCATTTGTGGCTGTTTAGCCTCGTTTTTTCTTTTTTCTTTTTATCTTTCCTGGTTTCTTTTTTCTGTTTTCTTTTCTTTTTTTGTTTTCGGTTTTGTTTATATTTTTTTAGATTCGAAAATTTTGATTTTTAAAAATTGTTCAAACTGAGAAATGTTTAAATTTGAAAACCGTTTCAAATTTGAAATTTGAAATTTGTTCAAATATGAAAATCGTTCAAATCGAAAAATCGTCAAATTCGAAATTTGTTCATATTCAAAAAACGTTCAATTTTGAAAATTATTGGAGTTAAAAAATTGTTCAAATTTCGAATTTTGAAAAATATTCAAATCCAAAAAATGTTCAAATTTAAAAACTGTTTTGGTTCCAGAAAACTGTTCAAATTTTATGAAAAACTTTTTCTCGAATTTTTTTTTAAAAAGTGTTAGATTTTAAAAACGAAAATATAAACAGAAAAGAAAAAACAGAAAAAAAGGAAGAAAAAGGAAAAAAAAACTCACATGATGCAATGGGCCGCAGCGCACTAAATTACTGGATCGTGGGGGGTGTGCGGTGCCTTCCACCCACCGACCAGGTCGGTGGCGAGGAGCTCCCCAGAAAGGCTCCTTCACTGCCTACTGGGAAAATGCACAGACATTATAACATGGACCACCTGGCTCGGCTTATATGGGCTAACATGGAACGAGATCTAATCACGGGCTAAAATTCTATAGGCCGGATGGGCTAACCGTCTCTGTTCGTCACTCAGCTTGACAACTGATTTGTCAAATTGGGAAGAAGAGGGTCTCACATGAGGGCTATCGGTGAACCTAATGCGAAGAACTGGTTGTTCAAGCTCATTGAGTCGTTATCGCATGTGCAATTCACTAGGCTGACAGTTACGCTGTGGGCGATCTGGACAGCGAGACGTAAAGCAATCTATGAGGAGATCTATCAGAGTCCTCTCTCTACTCATTGCTTCATCAACTCTTACCTGGATGAACTGAAGGCGGTAGCGCAGCCTCGGAGATCGGCGTCTGTAGGTAACCCTACTGTGAGGCAGGCCAGGTGGGTTCCACCTCCTTATTCTGTACCGAAGATCAATGTTGATGCTGCTGTATCCAGATCCGAGGGCCGTGGAGTTCTTTGCCGCTTTCACGGATAGCAATGGAGCATACTTGGGCGCATCTCGTCGTTGTATCTCGCCGAATTTCCGATCCAAATTGCTCGAGGCCCTGGCGGTGCGTGAGGCTTTGGCTTTGGCTGAAGATCTCTCCCTGAATCAAGCGTACATTGTCTCAGATTCCAAAACTGTTATTTCTGATATCAAGGATGGATCAATGGGAAAATATGGTTCAGTCATATCCGAGATTAAGCATCGTTCCAATACTTTCCAAAGTTGTAAGTTCGCTTACGAAAGTCGAGCTTCAAATTTTGAAGCACACAATCTTGCTAGGCATATGATTTCTTCAGGAATAGGTCACCACCTGTGGCTAGTCACCCCTTATTCTGATTCCATTCCTGTAAACATTATGATTGATTAATAAAGTCTGGCAGTATTGTCCTCAAAAAAAAAAAAAAAAAAATTCAGAGAGCCGCCTGACCACCTGACCCTCGCACTGCGCTGGAAACTGTAGCGAAGCCGGCGTGTCGCAAGGGAATAGAATCCTGACGACGACGAACGCCATTCGAGGCGCAGCACCGTTCATCAATCATCATCGCTTCGTCGACAAGGACAAAAGTCGCCTTCGCCGTTGCTCCGCTCGGCCTCCTCTGAAAAGGCCCCTGCGTCCTGCGCTCGCCACGCTCCGTTGCCGAAAACCTCCCCGCCTTTCGGCGTCCTTCCTCGTCGTCCCTCAGCAAGATGCTCCCCGCTTTTCAGTTTTTAACCCCGCGCCGCACGTCGCCGCACATGGCGGCCGAGGTGCAGTCAGAGAGAACGGAAAGGAAATCGATGGAGATGGCAACGTGGGAGCTCGAAACGGGCAGAACCCTTTCTTTCGGTCTCATCGAGAGTCGCAAGGGATCAGGGCACTTGTGCTTCCTCCCGTCTTTTTCTAGCTTCACCGTTCGTGCTTCAGAGTTACTACGGCGGTAGGCCGGCAGCAACACAACAGGCTGGACAGAGTTGAGTAGCTGCTGCTGCAAGATTCACATGCCGAGCTCGCTAGAACGGCAGCACGCCGGAGACACATGGAGCCCCCCGCTCGGATGAGGATGGCTCTAGTAGGTTGTAGCCGGTGACGTTTCTGTCCTCTTCCATAGCTCACACTCATGCTGATGATGCAACCTAATAAAGCTCGATGGCACAAACCCTGCAATTATTGCATAATCGGTTTGTCTTGTTTCAATCATTAGAGCATCTTCAGCCGCGTCTCCCAAAGCGTCTCCCAAAACGTCCCCCAAAACGCGCTGGATTGAACGTTTGGGGGACGTGTTTTGTTCGTGTCGTGGGGGACGCCGCTCCCCAACCGCGTTCCCCAAACGCCGCCCCCAAATAAATATTGGTGCACAAAAATAAAGGTTTTCATTTAATTTTGATTATATATTACAAAGTTTGAATGAAAACCGCTAGCTTTCATCTAAACCTAGCCTACTGACCGCCCGGCGGTACGTTCGACGGTCCTGCCCCGTCGTCGGTTCCCCTATGCCGCAGCTCCTCCTGCGCGCGCCTCCTCTCCTTGCGTTCGGCGGTGGCCCGACGGCTCCGTTCCCGCCGCGCGTCCTCCTCCGCCCTCCCCTGCTGCGCCGCCTGGAGGGAGAGCTCGACGGCGCGACGAATCTGCGCCTCTTCGCGGGCACGGGCGTCGTCCTGGAGCTTCTTCTCCGACTCGAAGGACTCGACGAGCGCGCGTTGCTGATCGGCCGTCTCGTCCGGGTGCGGCCCGTCGTTGTCGGACCACTCGAACTCGTCGTCGTCGTCCTCCACCTCGGTCTCCTCCGCCTCGGCCTCCTCCTCCTCCATTGGCGCATCGTTCTCCACATCTGTTGGCGCCTCCATCATCGCCGCCGCCAACACGTCGGCCTCCGCCGCCAACTGGTCCGCCCGCCTCCCCGGATCGCCGCTGGCGCCGCCTCCCGCCGCTGACGCTCCTCCGCCGACTGCTGGGCGCTCGATCGACTCCCATCGTCGGCGCTCGATCGACTCCCGCTGTTCTCGATACGGCGCATCCCGCTCAACGCGCTGGCGCCGGCGCTCGTCAACCCACCGCTGCTCCATCTCCTCCCGGTACCTGCACCGTCGCGCCTCTTGTCCCGTCGAGGCGTCGACGCCGCAACGGTGTCGCACCGTCGCTCGTGCCACGCTGCCGCCGACGCGGCCTTGCCAACGGCGGGGCCATGGGCGCAGAACGCCGCTAGATCCGCCGCTGCGCCGCCTCGCGCCGCCGGGCGGGCTCGTCGCTCCATTGCCTCCCGCCGCTGCTGACGGTATGCACGCCACCGCTCTTCCCGGGCCGCGGGGTCGGTGTCGACCTGCGTTTCCGGGACTGCAAGTGGAGGAGACGGTGGTGGAGGGAAGTGGCCAGCGCCGGGGCGGTTCGCCATTGCCACTGGTGGTGGAGGAGACGACGGTGGAGCGACGAGGGTTGTGTTTGTTGCCGGCGGGGTGTGGTGGCTACCATTGAGCCGGGAGACCTTTTATAGACACCGGCGTCGGGAAGAAAGCGCGGGAACATGCGAGAAGAGGCGGGAAGAAAGCACGGGAACGGGCGGTGGCGTGCGAATGCCGGCGACGCGTGGAGGCTGCGCAGCACCGACGAGACGTCTCGCCTGCCCCTCCGTCGCCATTAAGGCAAAGATGCCGCCGTGTGTCACTGCTTGTGAATAACTTCCGTCGCGAGGTAGGCGATGGTTAGGTTAAAATTAACTGTGCCGCTGACGGGTCGGCCCCGCCACTCCTTGCCTCTCTTTTCGTTGTGTCCGGCGTGCCCGGAGCGTCCCCTGTGAGACGGGGACGGTCTCGGGGCGCCGGACACCGTATCGGGCCGCCGGACAAAAATGGGCTTTGGGGGACGCGGCTGGAACGGGTTTTTGGTCCGGCGCGCCCCAAATCTCTTTCCGGGACGCGGCTGGAGATGCTTTTAGTGTAGGATCACTGTCTAAATGGAGCCCAGATTGCCAATGACGTACAATGGCCTGCTTTTTATCAGAACAGTGTTGTTTTGCGCGAGGTTCTGTGTAGCCAGATTAACTATACTAGTCCTGGAGGAATTCTTGAAACTAAGAGCCCGCTTTGTCTAAGGGCTTCTTTGATTTAAAGGATAGGAAAAGCATAGGAATAGGAAAGGTATAGGATTGGAATGACATGTCTAATTGAATCCTATAGGAAGATAAAGTTTGTTTGATTGTAGCAAAGTAATTTTTCCATGAGGCATGAACTAATGCTTTTTTCCTGTAGGAATTACACTACAAGATTTCTATAGGATTTTTTCCTATAGGATATGTTCCTATGAATCAAACAACATGTATAGGAAATTTTCCTATACGAACCAAATCCTACAATTTCTATGCAAATCCTTTGAATTAAAGGAGTCCTAATTATGCTAAGGGCATCTCCAGCGGCGCGACGCGACCGTTTGTGTCCGCCATGACCGAAAATGCGTCGTGCACCCTCTCCAGCGGCGCGACGCAAAGTGACCGGGCCGTCCGCAGAGACGCAAACCTGGCCCAAATATGCGCCAGGTTTGCGTCTCGGCGGACGCTGCGCGGACGCGCAAAGTGACCGCTTGGTCCTGGCACGGGCCCGCCTGGCAGCGTCACAACTGCTTCGTCTTCGGCGGCATTACTTGCGGGCGGCGCGCCGCAACCTTTGCAGGGCCGCGTTAATGGCGTGCCTCGGCTTCCGCGAGCGTGCGCAGCTAGTAGACGTGCGCAGCTAGCAGACGCAGCGTCGATGCGTCTTCTCCGCCGATCGCGGCGAGGCGCCGTCGCTTCGGCAGTCCGCGACTGCCTCGCGTGCCGCGCGTAGTAATGGCGATGCCCCGCGCGGCGCGGCCGTCGCCCTGCCTCCGACCTATATAAACAGGGGCGCCAGCATCTCATCTCCTCCGCACTAAACCCTAGCTGCCGCTGCCGTAGCGCCACTCAGTAGATCCACCATGAGCAGCGCCGGGCGCGGCCAGGCTGCCGCGCCTCCACCTCCACCTTCACCTCCCACTCCACCTCCTCCGGCCTCGAGCTCCTCCGAGGAGTTCGACTCCGAAGACAGCACGGGCGACCTCCTCGACCCGGTCAGGGACGCCGCGGCCCTGGCTGAAGCGGAGAAGGAAGCAGAGGAGGAGCTGGCGGGCCACGCGGCGTTGGACGCCGAGCTGGAACAGCGCAGGCTGGCGGCCGCCGCTGCAGCCGAGGACTCTGACTCGGAGATTTCATGGTCATCCGATGACCCTGATGCGCCGACGCCGGAGGAGAAGGCGGCGGAGCAGCGGGCCCTCGTCGAGTCTTTCGAGACGCTCAAGGAGGAGGCCGCTAACGCGAGGCTGGAGCAGGCACTGCAAGAGGACGCGGCGGCGCACCGAGCCATAGCGGCCGCGCGGGAGGCGGCGGAGAAGCAGGCCACGGAGCGACGCAACGACGGTGCCGGCCCGTCAGGAACCAAGTAATCTAGGTCTTGTATAGTTTTTATGTACTTTCTATGTTTGGTTTTCATATGAATCAATCGCTCATGGTAGAAAACCAAAGGAATTGTATGAAGATCAAACTATGTTGCAATTCAAAAATGGGTCGCCCCGGTGGGAGCACACCCAAACGCAAACGGACGCGCGGTCAAAATATGTCCGCTGGACGACGCAAACGGACGCTGCCGACCACTTTTGGGCGTCCGAAATGCGTCGTGCCGCTGGAGATGCACTAACGGTTCTCTAGCCATTGGCAATACTCGCTACTACTCATGCTATATTTTTTTTTTTTTTTTTTTTGCACAGGGGAAGGGCCCAGAAGGCCCTAGAGAACATCTCATTCCATACGTGGCAGGTAAAAGTTACAAAGAGGACCTTGTACATCTCTTGCCCAGAGAAACCAAATATTTGAAGAAAGGCCCTCTAGATTTACAGAAAGCACCCTAGGACTAAAGAAGAAAACGCGATCAGGTCCCTGGATGCCGCCGCCACCAATCGCCGGCGCCCTCATGGCGTCACCGCCGAGGATCCGGAGCAGAGTGCTCGACAGCTCCATTTCCGACGAGAAGACGATGCCGCTGGTCACCTTCAGATCACCGGGGACGGACCACTTGATGAAGAGAAGGCGCCGAGCTCCAGCAGCCGCGTCGATGAAGGCCTCCGCAGTGGAGGTAGAAGTATCGCCGCCATGCCGGCAGAAGATCGCAGGAGCCAAGTTGACTCGTGCGTGGTTGAGCTCGAAAAAGTAGCACCTCGCAGGCAGGAGCATGCGCCGACCAGAGATCACCACTCCACCTCCATCTCTATCAGCACCTCCATGGCGAGACAACGAAGGAGAGAGGGGACAGATCAACTCCAACCTGCCACACACCCAGACTAACCTGGATCTCGTCGGAGAAACGAGCCACCAACATCTGACCAACTCCCCCTCGCCTCCAAGGCCGGCCAGGAGAAGGTCGTCATGCCAGCTCACCAAGAGATCGTCGTTCTCCTCCTCGCCGCCGCGGCCGGCCAGGAGAACAGCTACTTCATGGCCCCGAACCAACCAGCAGAGATCCGCCGCCACTTTATTGGAGAAGATGGCTCTGCTCCTCCTCCCGCCCTTCTCCGACCACCGGAGACTAAGCAGAAGCAGCAGCAGCCCTACAAGGCCATGGATCTGGCGGAGATCCAGGCCGCCACCAACACTACGGGGCATACGCCCAAAACGCGGCATATCGCCGAAGAACACAAAGAAACCTAGCAGATCTACTCCTAGACTACTCCGGCGCCCATCCAAGACCAACTCCGACCGGCTATTCCGGCGGAGCGGCGCTCGGCGGCCCGGTCAACAGCGAGGAACCCTCAAGGCTACTGTAGCTGGACGAGAGGTGTGGAGGGGGAAAAAGAAGAAGGCTCCACCCTACGTACGGTTTGTTTCACGCATCTCATGCTATATATACACACGGACCAAGAGTGTGCTGCCGGTCTAGGCACTATTTGCGGCCGCAGAGAAAATGTGCCCCCGCTCACCTTTTATCGAGGATCGTGCGTGCGCTCTGGACAATCTTTCTCACTGTGACCATGGGTCTGTGCGTCAAAACAATCATTTGTGGCCGGTTCCAAGGTCTACTGCTACCTTTCTCATGTGCATTCAGGCAGGAGTATGAGCCGATGATTTGTAGTACTATGGTATCTGAATTTGAAGACGGCTCTGTCAGATTGTTACTGAAACAAACGGGACATCTTGTCTTGACAATTAGAGCATCCCCACTCGTTGGCCCTCCCCACGCCCAAATCCGGCGAAATTTTCGTCCGGATTGGAGGAAGATTTGGCGTGGGGAGGACTAGTTTCCCAGCCGCGTGCCCAGGCGAAGACGACGGTGCGAGTTTGAAAAACGGAAACTTGATAAACTTCGGCTAAATTCGGGCGAATATAGACTAAATTTAATGATATTTAGACTAAAACGGGCGGAGTTCATACATAGAGGCCGAATTCGACTATATTTCGAATTCGGCTAGGGGAATTCAAATGCTAATTCTAAAACACGGCGCTCTACATGCCCAAACGGCGGTAGAACACCGTGTAGTCGTCGCCGCCGTCATCGGAGCCGTCGTCCTCGACCTTCGGCGCCCTCGGCGGCGCGGCCTGGCGGCTGCTGCCCTGGCCGGCGTCTCCCCACCCCGGGGATGGCTTGTACCATTCGTTGTCCGATGACTCGAGGTCGACGACGGGGACAACGACGCCGGATGGAGGCGTCGCAGGACGGCGGTAGCGCGCGGCGTCGTCGGCGGCGGTTGGAGCGGCGCGGGAGGCGCGGACGGTGAGTCGGCGTGCGGCGGCCGTGTCCAGCGGCCGCCGTCGCTCTCCGCTCTCGCGCTCCCGATCTTGCTCGGACCACGCAAGGGCGGCGTCCTCGGGAGGGCGTTGTCGGCGGGCACCAGGTCGTTGAGCGACCCGGCGATCGCCTCCGCCACGGCGGCGTCCTCCGCGCGCTTCGCCTCCTCCTCGGCGAGCCTCGTTTGCGGCGGCGGCCGCGGCGTCCTCCTTTTTCGGCGCCTTCCTCTTCCGCCCTGGCTGGGAGGGTTGGTCGCGGATGACGAGGGCGCCGCTGCTGCGCCCTCTGGTCGGCGGCGGAGACGCTGGCTCCTTCTTGACGCGCACCGGCGTCGAAGGCGACGTCGCCTCCTCCCTCTTCACCGGCGCGAAGGATGACCTTGGCGCCGATCCGGAAGACGACGAACTGGCAGCCATGCGCCGTGGCTGCCAGACGTTTCCCCGGCGGCGGCTCGCCGATGCCCTCGATGGAGGGGGCATCGTGAGCACCGGGAATTTTCCGCCCTCGATGTGCGCGAGGACGTTCGCCAGCGTCCTTTCCGGCGCGCTCCACCAACGTCGGCGGCCCGCGGCGTTGTTGCGCGGAGGCGGAGGCGGCGGGCCGTCGTAGGAGGCGAGCTCCCGCTCCCACCGCCGCAGGAAGTACGAGTTCCACGCCGTGTAGTTGTCGGGGTGGTGGCGTGGCTCGGCGCGCTCCTCGTCCGTCAAGGTCATCCGCGCCTCCTCGATGGCGACGTCGAGGGCGTGGCCCCGAGGCGGCGGCGGGATTGGTACGCCGCCAGCACTAAGCCGCCACCCGCCGCCGGGAGGCCTCGTGTCCGGCGGGCAGGGGTACCCCGCCTGGTGGAGGAGGTTCCCCTCCCACGCGTGGAGCGACCGGCGGGGGAAGCCGTTGTTGGCTGCGCCGTCGTCGTCGTAGAACGCCATCGGGAGAGTGGAGGAAGAGTGGAGGGAGAGTGGAGCACGGGGTACGCCTCGCGGCGAGCGGACCGGCGTATATAGGCGCGGCTGGCGCGGGTGATTAATGACGCGTGGAATGCGACGCGTCCGCGGCGAGCTGACCGGCGGCAGCCTTTAGTGCGCGCGGAAGACGATGCGTGCGCGGAAGACGACGACATTAACTCGCCGCGTGGCCGGCGAATGCAGACCGGCGGCAGGCTTTTACAGCGCGCGGAAGACGATGCGATGAGGACGACGATCGGTTTCTCTCGCCGACAAGTTGGGGCCACCAGACGCGCGGGAAGTTTCCTCGGTGTTTCCCGCGCTTTCCTTTCGTCCGGACTCCCCGAGCGCTCCCCGGGGGGCCGGGGATGGCGTGGGATCGCCGGATGAATTTAGGCCCAAATCCGGACGAAAACGAGTAACCGGGGGCGCGACTGGGCCGAATTACGCCGTCCGGATGGAAAAAACGCTCGCCGGGGGCCTCGTCGGGGAGACGAGTGGAGATGCTCTTAGAACAAACTACATTCTTTGTGGTTTGCATACCCTAGGTTTAATTAAAGTTGGAAGCAAATTTGGTGCACATGAGCACCAGTGCTCTTAGTTTTAAAAATAATTAAAAACTGAATTTATGCATTTCAAAAAATCATCATATTTATTCCATGAATACATACACATATTCTGAATATTAATGCAAAGTTTCGATAGAAATTGCATTGTATTTTGAGCTACAGAAAAAAAAACAAATTTGTGGCTACGTATAGAGGTATATATTTGTCAGAAATTTGTCTTTTTGTATAACTTAAAATATAACATATTTTTCTTCAAAATTTCTACCATACCTTCAGAATGTTTATATGTATGTGAATATTTATTTCATATTTTTTCAAATCCAAAAATATGATTTTTAAAAATCAGGAGCACTGGTGCTCATGTGCCAAATACACTTTTCGTGGAAAAAAAGTCTATATTAAACAGTCAACTCGTAGAGGTTGGGCAGACTGAACCTAAAGTCAAAATCCTAATCCGGGTACTTTATCAAGGGGATTTCGGTTAATCCTCGTACCTAAAGTCAAAGTCATGGAGGAATTAAACTCGTAGAGGTTGGGAAGATTGAGTTTGTTTAACTTGATCACATCGTTATAGAGAGTTTAATCATTTGCATACTGACAAGGTATTAACTTGTCAATGCCTACGGATTGTAGACTAGAGTTTAGTTGGAAGTAAAGGGCAAGTAGATCTCGAAGGTTTCAGCCGAAAAGTACTCGACGATTATGAAAACTAGGATTTGAGAGACAATGATTCGATGATTTCTTCGTCCCTCGACTCCCCCTTATATCGGAGGTGGAGTCGAGGATTCGTGTTGTACAAGTTACATAGTCCGAGACGGTTTACAACTCATCCCGCAAGATTACAAAACATCATCTCTAATACAATTCTAATTTTCCTTAATATCAGCTTGGGCTTCCGAATCTTCTTATTCTTCGAGTCGTGGGCCTTCAGTAAACCCTGGATACTATCTTCGGCAGGCCCATTGGGGATGCCTATGTCAGTAGCCCCCGAGATTTTGCTTGAATCGTAGAGTCAGGGAAAATCTCCACTGTTTATTTTTACTCGACACCTTAAAACTTCTCTATAGGAATTTCTATATTGTACAGGGATAATGGTAGTTGGGGCTAGTTCATCTGACGGATCAGGTACTAGTTAACTGCTCTAGTGGCAATCCACAAAAACCTACTTCAAGATCACGTCCCTGGACATGACCTCGGGATACTGGTGTAAACTTCGACAGGTGCCGCTTAAGGTCTTACCATTCTGTCGAGTCCCAGTCATATTTATCGGGTACCTAACGCGTCTGTTAGGATTTTTCTTTGTATCTGTTGATACGGATAAAAGTAGCAAACCGACGTCAGAGACGGCGCCACGCCACACAGAACGGATCTGGGGTCTTACCTTCGCAAAGTTTTGCGGCATTCAGAAATTGTTCGCAGCTTTGGCGTTCTGAGAATATATTGTCGAGTGCTTATTCGGCTGTTGGAATGACACATTTTATTGAGTCAACAGATGACTTATATTGCTCTCCCGATGGTAGTATATGTAGAGTTACTTATAACTCGAAATATACTCTCTTGTTCTTCTATCTTTCTTCTTCTCCCCCTTTTTTATAATTTCATCGGGCACGCGAACAGCGTTCCCGATGGGAGTAGCCCCCGAGGCTACAGCCAAGGATTTGTGCTTGGGTGTAGGCTCCACGCCTTATGCCACTATATTTTCTTTTTCTTCCGAAATTTTCAAATCTCTCGGGTGCGCGAACAGCGCTCCCGATGGGAGTAGCCCCCGAGGCTATGAGCAAATATTTGTATTTGATCATAGGCTCACACCATTTCTATTTTGTCTTTCTCGAACTTTTCATTTTTCCAAAGTAGCCCAGCATTTGATCAAAAACTTGTATTTGATCAAAGGCTCTCCAATATTTTTACTGTCGCCTTTTTTATGAAGCTGTGAAGTCGAATTTTTTCTCCTGCTAAAGTGACGTTATTGCTGACGATAGCCACGATTGCAATTTCCTGAAATCGCGAGAAGTCCTCTCCCGCTGCCTTGCGGGTCCAAATTACGCATCATATTGACACGTCGTGCAAGTGGGGGACACATGTCCTCCGCTTTTCCTGGCGCACGCACTGTAACTCCTCCAGGGTTAAATTACTTTTTTACCCCTCTTCCACGTGGTCATCATCTGCCGCACGCTTTTTCCATCCAACGGTACGCCGCTTCGCCGCACCTCTATATAAGATCCCCTTCTTCTTCCTCGAGCACCTCCGCTCGCGCCGTTCTCCTGCTCTCCTCTGCAAAAACTCCTCTTGCGCCCCACAGTTCCCTGAGCTCATCTTCTCCCAAGCTGCATTCCTGCGCTATTGTTAATGCCACCGCGTAGATTGACCAGACACAACACGCCGGAATCGACGATGGCTTCCGTGGATCTGGGAAGCGCCGAGTGGGAGAGATCCAAAATCTCCACCCAAGACATCAACCTCCTGAAGAAACTGGGCATCAGCAAGAAGCCCAAGGCACTGTGCTTCCCCAGCGAAGAAAGCTACCCAACCCCTCCAATGGAGTATCGGGTTAGTTTTGTCGACCATCTCATCCGCAGCCTTTCTGCCCCCATTCACCCTTTCCTTCGAGGATTGCTTTTTGTTTATGGTCTGCAACTTCATCACCTCACGCCAAATTCTATTCTCCACATTTCCATTTTCATCACCCTCTACGAAGCCTTCCTTGGCGTCCAGCCTAACTGGGCGCTATGGAAGCGCATTTTCTTTTGTCGCCGCAATGGCTCTCTCAATGTCGCCTATAACATAGGCGGCGTTGTTATCTGCGTTCGCCCCGATGTCGAGTATTTCGACGTCAAATTCCCTGACTCAGTTCAAGGGTGGCGCAAGAAGTGGCTGTACATCCGTGAGGAGAACCATGGATGTGCTGAAGACAATATTCCTCCTTTTGACGGTGCCGAGAAAATCTATCGCTGCCGCTCCTGGGATGCAGAGGCTACCGAGGAAGAAAAAAATGTCGACGGAGGCATTGATGACTCGCATCCACGAGTTGCAAAACACTCGCGGCAAAGAGCTATCAGGTATCCAAATCACGGCGTATTTCCTTAGGATCAGAGTGCAGCCTCTTGATACGTCTCCGACGTATCGATAATTTCTTATGTTCCATGCCACATTATTGATGATATCTACAAGATATATGCACATTTTATGTCATATTTATGCGTTTTCTGGAACTAACCTATTGACGAGATGCCGAAGGGCCAGTTGCTGTTTTCTGCTGTTTTTGGTTTCAGAAATCCTAGTAAAGAAATATTCTCGGAATCGGACGAAATCAACGCCGAAGATCTTAGAATCCCCGGAAGCATCCAGAACACCCGAGAGTCGCCAGAGGTGGGGCACAGGCCCACCAGACCATAGGCCGGCGCGGCCAAGGGGGGGCCCGTGCCCCCCTATAGTGTTGTCGCCCCGTTGACCTTCTGACGCCGCCTCTTCGCCTATATAAAGCCCCTCGACCTAAAACCTCGATACGAAAAAAGCCACGGTACGAGAAACCTTCCAGAGCCGCCGCCATCGCGAAGCCAAGATCTGGGGGACAGGAGTCTCTGTTCCGGCACGCCGTTGGGACGGGGAAGTGCCCCCGGAAGGCTCCTCCATCGACACCACCGCCATATCCATCAACGCTGCTGTCTCCCATGAGGAGGGAGTAGTTCTCCATCGAGGCTCGGGGCTGTACCGGTAGCTATGTGGTTAATCTCTCTCCTATGTACCTCAATACAATAATCTCATGAGCTGCTTTACATGATTGAGATTCACATGAGTTTTGTATCACAATTCATCTATGTGCTACTCTAGTGATGTTATTAAAGTAGTCTATTCCTCCTCCATGATGTAATGTTGGCAGTGTGTGCATCATGAAGTACTTGGTTTATGCTATGATTGTGATCTCTTGTAGATTATGAAGTTAACTATTACTATGATGGTATTGATGTGATCTATTCCTCCTTTCATAGTGTGATGGTAGTAGTGTGCATGCTATGTTAGTACTTGGTTTAGTCGTGTTGATCTATCTTGCACTCTAAGGTTATTTAAATATGAACATTGAATTGTGGAGCTTGTTAACTCCGGCATTGAGGGTTCGTGTAATCCTACGCAATGGTGTTCATCATCCAACAAGAGTGTAGAGTATGCATTTATCTATTCTGTTATGTGATCAATGTTGAGAGTGTCCACTAGTGAAAGTATGATCCCTAGGCCTTGTTCCTAAATACCGCTATCGCTGCTTGTTTACTGTTTTACTGCGTTACTACTGCTGAGTTACTACTGCTTGTTTACTGTCCTGGGCAAAGCACTTTTCTGGTGCCGTTGCCACTGCTAATATATTCATACCACCTGTATTTCACTATCTCTTCGCCGAACTAGTGCACCTATTAGGTGTGTTGGGGACACAAGAGACTTCTTGCTTTGTGGTTGCAGGGTTGCATGAGAGGGATATCTTTGACCTCTTCCTCCCTGAGATCGATAAACCTTGGGTGATCCACTTAAGGGAAACTTGCTGCTGTTCTACAAACCTCTGCTCTTGGAGGCCCAATGCGGTGACCCAGCGTACCACTGCATGGTGTAGTACACAAGTCGTTGACATAACACAAGTGAAACACCGTTCCACTCATATTACATCTCTCAGAGTGGCACAACAGAAACATATGCGAGTCCAAGGTATGTCTATAGAAGTACACATGAACTGTTTACATAAGATCCACACAGCCTCCTACTTTACAGTGAGGTAAAACTTCAAATAAAGCTCCAGAAGAACGACTCGTAGTTTATCTTATTGCTAACTCAAGTTCAAGAGCTACTTGGCTTGCTATAGAAATCTAGCTACTTAGGTGCTAGGGTTAGGGAAAGGTTCCCTTCTATCACTAGTCTAGGTTTCCATTATAGCTGATGCAGAAGTTGACTCCATTGACTTCTTTGATTGAATTCTTCATCTTGTTGCAGTTGACTCCTTTGTCTTCGAGTTCCACGGTAGTTTCTCCTTCGGTGCTTTGATCTAAGAAGGGGGTTCAAACGGGATAGAATGAGTACGAGCGTACTCAGCAAGTTCATATTAGGAAATATGTGTATCATGCACTAGCTACAGCCATAGACCATAAAGTCATAGGCCAATGCAAGTTTTTGTAATCATTTCTTCAAAAGGTTTATTTTATTCTGAAAACTATGCCCGTCAGTCTTCACAGGTTGACTAGAACTTCGTGGAGTTCCTTTCCTGCCGCGTTCGCAGTTCCCTTCCCGGAACAGGGAGTGACAGTCACAATTCTTGATACACTCTGCAGAGGTGCGTTACTTTACCCCACAAGAGATCTTAACCATGTTGCCGGCCGAGAGTATGTCCCCGTCCACACTTCCTTTGGTGTGAGGCCCAGTATAAGATCCAAGCCAATCACTGCCTTCTCCGCGACCCTGCAAACCCACCCTTTTGTCCAACCGTACACCTCCGTGAGACTTCCCGATAATACGGCTTTACTCATGGTGTACTCCGGACAATCCATCATAGATCATAGAGCCATCATCACTAATGGATGGGGATTTAAAAGGCTATCCCAACCTACGGCAGTGCCTCCAACACCCCGCCGGCTCTACCAATCCGTTGGCGTGCAGAAGGGAAAAGATACAGCTGACTTCCCCAGAGCCATTATAGATCTTATGGATAACGCGATATGTACGGCGCTAGAATCACAGGACGGCATTGGTAATTAATCCTAGGGTGATATAACCCATGCAATGTAACCTCCACCATATCAACACATACCATGGTTCCATTGCCCACCACATAGTCATATTCATAATTGTAAAATAATACTTTTCTTTTCAATGCATGAGTGATAAGTATAGTACTTTGCATATAGTTTGATACAAATATTCAAATGATATGAGCAAGCGATGAACTTGCCTTTCTTGACTGCAAGATTATGCAGGCAAAAGCTTCGATACATGATAACTC
Source organism: Lolium perenne (assembly GCF_019359855.2). Taxonomy (NCBI): domain Eukaryota; kingdom Viridiplantae; phylum Streptophyta; class Magnoliopsida; order Poales; family Poaceae; genus Lolium; species Lolium perenne. Next base: position 297,030,276 of record NC_067245.2, read on the forward strand.
CAAATTCTGAAATACCATCATCGTCCGGTAAGGACAATGTTTAAAGAACTGACAAAGATGCTATAATGCATAGTATGAGATGCAATCGTCCCGAGCGTAACCTAACCTCGATGATTTAGGATGTATGAGTTGTAAAGATTTCTTTAGGGTTGGTTGCACTTTTATAATGGTTCTTAAATAAGGTTCTTATTAGGGTTTGGTTATATTAGCATCATATCCAAGTGATATAAGACATCATAACAATTACACACATAAAGAATAGTGGTGAAATAATATATAAAGAACAGTTGTCAATTTTAAGTTCTACAGAACATAGTTGATGATTACTTATACTATACTTCAAAAGAATAACTTTTGAAGAACATGTTAGTTAAGAAATAATGAGTATTTCAAAGAAGAACTATGGCTTCTATGGTTTGATTGACATTTGTACTTCAAAAGAATAACTTTTGAAGAACAGGTTAAATAAGAATATGAACTACTATACATAGGAGCTATGTAACTCTAGGGTTTACTATTGAGTTCATTTAGTTATACTAATATAAACTAGTTGGGTTCTTAAATAGAATGGATTTCTATATAGCAAGTATTAGTAAGGTTATTACTATGGTTTCCCATATACATCATATCAAAGGATGGTTATTTAAGATGGTTCTATAAATTAGCTATTAGGGCTTACTATGGTTTCACAATTGCTTCACTAAGTAATCTCTAATGGTTTCTAAACTAAGTGAATTATCATTTCCTAAGTAGGGTTTAGTTGGATAGGAGCATGTGATGTGATTTGCTACACAAGGTTGGTATTAGGGTTTATTATTAGGGTGCTACTAGGGTTTGATGATTGAGGTTTATTGTCATGGTGTGGTAAATAGTTACTTTGAAGCATAATTAGTAATGGTTTGGCATTTTATTAATCTTCACAAGACTTAATAATTAGAGTAACTCCTATCTTGGTTTAATTAATAATCAGGGTTTAATAATTGTTATTATGTTTTAAAATAATTAACTTGTTAACTAAAGAGGTTTAAGTAAATAAGTTTTGAATTACCAAAATAATATTGGCTTTTAATATTTTCTTGAGTTATTACTATTTAAAGAAAATAGAAAATAGTAATTTGTAATTAGGGTTTATGAATTACCACTAATAATTAAGTTAATGCAACTATGATAAAGAAAATTATTCTTAACATTTTACTTGGTTACTGAATAGTTAAAATTTAATTTTTAAAACTTCACTAATTATTGAATTTGAATTGTATTTTAAGTATATGAAATGGCATAATTAATAAGGTTAAAAATAAGTGAATTTTTATTTTGACACACATTTTTGTTTTATATTTTATTTGAATAGAGTTTATTTTTGTGAGCATTTTGATATATTATTCATATTTTTCTGAGTTGAAATGAAATTTCTATGATTTTGCAAAGTTTCAGGAATTTACTGGAATTTGAAATTAAACAACAAATACTAAATGTACCGGGACAGATCTAGCCCTAGACACTGACTGGTGGGGCTTGTCTCCACGTCGGCTGCCACGCAAGCGAGGACCGATCAAAGTTGACCAGGACCCTTGACCTCACCGGCGGTTAAACGCCGGCGGTCAGTAGCTGGTGGCGCCGCCGATTTACGGCCTCCCGAGATGCGCGGCTAGGCTCTACTGAACGAGTACAACGAGGCGAATCGAATGGTGATGATGGTTTAGCGAGGGGATCACCGGAGCATCGCCGGCGATGGGTGCTGCGGCGGTGCTACTCCGGCCAACATGCGAACTAGGGCTACAGGCGATGCCAGGAAGCGAGAGTAGGTGCTATAGACGCGTATGCTCACCCTGAAGCTCAAGGTGTGGTCGGCTCCGGCGATGGTTGACGGAGACGACGGCGATTGGAGATTTCCCGGTGATGTGCTGCAGAAGGGAACGCCGAAATTGCCCTGATTCCTTGCTCCCCTTGATGCTGGGCTCCTCCCAGATGCTCCTTGAGTCCAGGCGCTTCTCCTGGACCACACGCCGGAGGCTGGGGTGGCCTCCTCCGTCGGCTTCGTCTTCGACTCCGGTGACAGAGAGTGGATGCGTATGAGAGATAGAAAGTGTCTGAGCAGTAATGGAGTGGTGGATGTGAACAAGGAGTGCACGGCGATGCTCTCCACCTATTTATAGGCCAAGGAAAGCCCTGTGGCCTCGACACGGTGACGGCCATGGTCGAAGAGGTGGCGGTCTCTGGAAGCTTCTAGCTGGCAAGGATCTCCTCGTCCGCGGATAAGCTCGGACGCGAGAGAGATTGGGCGTGGTTCTGAGTTCTAGCGACGTCCGGGGCATGCTTATCGACGACGAGATCGTGGCCTACTGGCTCCGCCGCGCTGTCGAGCTCGGAGACGACGACGAAGAAGTGTTTTCTCCTTGCACGATTATTAAAGTAACCGAAACGGTATTTGGTTTGGGCTGGACTGCTCCTGGGCTTTGACATGGGCTGCTGCTGGGTTGGCTTCGGGCTGCTGCGGCCAGGTCTGGTAAGTTTCCCTCTCTTTTTCTTTTTCAAATTCTGTTTTATATTTTCTGTTTTCTATTTTGTGGTTTGAATTCAAATTTGAATTCTGTTTTGTGTTGCAGGTTCTAAAACATTTGAATATCAATATAATCTTGATAACAATGTTTACTGCATAGTTTTGTTGTTTACACAAATGTTTAATTTAAGATTAGATTAATATTTTGTGAGAGTTAATTAAAGTAGAAATGGTTTTAGATCTTTATCTCAATTACTTTTTAATTTAAGAACCAATTATGTTCAAATGAATTTAAATTTCTAACCTGTGCATGGTGAACACATGATTAGGTTTTGCTAATACTTAGAAATATTGATGGTTCACATATATGTTAATTATGGCTAGGTTTTAAGGTAAATGGTAAAGGAAATGGAATTGGTTCATGATTTAATGTGAATGATAGTTCTTAAGGTTTGAGAAAATGGTTGATTAAACTCTATAATTACTAATCTTGCTTAGCAACTTCTAGCTTGGATTATACTTGTGATCCATGATACACAAGGTAGGGCATATCATTTTATGTGAAGTGGATCCTATGTGAAAGGGTTTAGGGTTAACTACTAGTGATATACCTATTATTTTATGTGATATATAAGATCTAGTAATCATATGGTTTAACTTATCATCTATGTCTACAAGGTATGATCATGTATTAGACAAGATTCACTCATTCCTCACTAATCTCTCTTTAATATTCCTCTCATCACACTCATCCTAGATTCTTAGGGTTTACAATTAATACTAAGTTGTGATGATTATGGAATTGGTTTCCTAAGGTATTGCTATTGGAATAGAGGTCTCACCCCCAAGGTTAAATATTGACTTGAACAACTAGGATTAGTACTTCTAGTATTCTTGTATGAACATGGCTATGATTAGTATTATAACTTCTCTCACTTCTCAATGTCTTGGAATATCCTAAGGTTCTACTCAGGAGATGATGATCTGATCCTCTAAATAAATGGTTTGCCTAGGAATTCTACCTTCTAATCTTCTGTAGCTTGTTCTTCAGGAATTCTGATAAACCTGCATCTTGTGGTATGCCTCCACCTCCTAGCTTCTTCATCTTGATCCAAACTAATTCACATGGAAGGTCTCAAGTGTTTGGTTTCCTTGTATCATGCTACAAGGTGAGCAAAGGAATGAAGGGTGTGGCTCTATTTATAGGCTTGGGCAAGCTTTAGCATCATGACACATAGGTGGTGACTCTTGTGTTGGTTTGATGAGTAAGGTGCTTGGTTGTCATGCCCTCATCCATAGCAATCCTTTGAGCATGAGGTGGCAAAGCTTGGGATGCAAGTCATGTAGATATTTTCATCCTATGTGGCAAGATCATTATCCTCTCATATGATTTATTTTTGGATAGCCAAGTGGCATTTGCTACTAAATATCTTGTGGATGGTTTTATTATTGTGGATGAGTCACTATATCATATTGGATTGGATTTATATTATAATATTGATCAAAAGATCAAGGTTGAAGGTTATTCCTCAAATTTGGATAGTTGGTGTTTGATTTCACCAAGGCATGATCATATGAGTTTCAAAATACTCATAGTCAGTTTGATTCAAATAGTTTGAACTATAATTTGTAATGTAAATGGATTTAGTTTTATGATATTCCATGTATTTAATAAGTTATGATTTAAATAAGAATGTGTGGCTTTTATGCACTTTAGACCCTGTGGTTTACCTTATTTGGTAATAAGTTTAGAAGTGAATTAATTTACACACAAAGGTAGTTGCTAACTTTTAAGTGTTAATAAGTTAGGGTTTGATTCTTAAAGAATGTGTTGTTGTAAATCTAATTCCATTTGATCTAATCCATAGATCAAATCATCTCTTCCCAAAACAAGGTTTTAACAAAGATCACAGTGAAGTTTATAGCGCTTGACTTGATGATCTACTTCAATTCCAGCAAGTCAAGTGAAACTTCAGTTACTGTGGTAAGTTTTATTTGAAAGCGCGAAAATTCCCCGGATTTTCTATGCATGAATGCAATGCACACTTTGGTGTTCTCTCATTTTGTTGCCTCTAAACCTGGGATATTACAGCCTCTCCCCCTTAAACTGAACTTCGTCCCGAAGTTCGAACGCTCTCATGTTTCGGAATGTGGAACTGACTTGAACAGATCACAATCCTTTCAAACTCCCTAGTGATCTTATTGGATATAATTGAATATATCCCTTGTCCAGATCCTTCATGAAGTCTTCTGATGTCTGGCACTGATACTTTCTTTAATTATATGATTTCTTCCAACACTCTAAGCTTATAGGCTTTCTCTCCAAAGATTCTTGGATTAGGACATCTTATTGTGTTAATGGACTTTAATAATGGCTGTGGTGACATCTTCCTGTTTGGGTACTTAAAACTTGGTTCTACCAGCTGCGATAATCCAGCTGCGATGTAATATGGCACTATGGTGTACCAGCTGCGATGTCCAAACCTTAATTCTAAAGGATTTATTTAAGGTAGGGTATTGTTTTCCCTTACTACCGTAACGAAAGTAATGGTACTTCGTAAGATATTTACAATAGGCATGGTCCTGGTTGTTTAGTCCTACAAATGGATTAGACTCATTTAGTCCATCCAATCATGGCTTCTAGTTTGTACTAGTTATCTTCCCTTTGGTTTCTTTAGGTTCCATGAAAGGAATCTTTCTAATAATCATTAGTTTTGGTATGGTCAAACCCTTCGATCTTAAACTTTCTTAAGCTTTGATTGTCCTACGACATCTTCTTCATCCAACTTCATTATCTTCAGCTTACTTAAGTTCTCTTGGTTTTGGAGTAATTACAATTACCCACTCAAGTTAAGGTCTAACCCTTACTTCTTCGAGATATGAACCTCGGCTTCTGGTCTGACAACCTCCTGAGAGTACTTTTATATGGGTTATTCCCAACAACCTTATAAAAATAAGATCGGACTTCCTTTCAGTTCAGACCTTTTTCTCCATCTATCACACTACCAATAATATCTTAATACTTCTCCTTCAGCCTTCCTCTCCCCCTTGGAGTTTACTAATGATCTTCAAACTTCCTTTCTTCTAATCATTAAACTCCAAGGTTAGGTAGTTGGTTTAAGTCTGGTTTACATTTTGTACTTTTCTAAAGTCTCACGAAGAATTCTTTGTGGTGTATTGATACGTCCCCGACGTATCCATAATTTCTGTCGTTCCATGCTTGTTTTATGACAATACTTACATGTTTTGCTTGCACTTTATGATGATTTCATGCGTTTTCCGGAACTAACCTATTAACGAGATGCCACAGTGCCGGTTCTGTTTCTGCTGTTTTTGGTTCCAGAAAGGCTGTTCGGGCAATATTCTCGGAATTGGACGAAATCAACGCCAAACCTCCTATTTTCTCCGGAAGGCTCCAGAACACCGAAGAAGAGTCGGAGAGGGGCCAGGGGGCCACCACACCACATGGCGGCGCGGGCCAGGCCTAGGCCGCGCCGGCCTAGGGTGTGGCGCCCCCAGGTGCCCCCCTGCGCCGCCTCTTCGCCTATAAAATCCCTTTCGATCTAAAAACGCAGTACCAATTGACGAAACTCCAGAAAGACTCCAGGGGCGCCGCCGCCATCGCGAAACTCCAATTCGGGGACAGAACTTCTGTTCGGCACCTGCCGAACGGGGAAGTGCCCCCGGAAGCCATCTCCATCAACGCCATCGCCTCCATCATGCTCCGTGAGTAGTTCCCCCATGGACTACGGGTTCTAGCAGTAGCTATGTCGGTATACTCTCCCCCATGTACTTCAATACAATGGTCTCATGAGCTGCCTTACATGATTGAGATTCATCTGATGTAATCGGTGTTGTGTTTGTTGGGATCCGATGGATGATACATTATGATTAGTCTATCTATAAAGTTTGTGAAGTTATTGTTGCTGCAATCTTGTCATTCTTAATGCTTGTCACTAGGGCCCGAGTGGCATGATCTTAGATTTGAGCTCTATACTTATTGCTTAGATTGTATCTACAAGTTGTATGCACATGTCACTGTCCGGAACCAATGGCCCCGAAGTGACAGAAATCGGGACAACCGGAGGGGATGGTAGTGATGTGAGGATCACATGTTTTCACGGTGTGTTAATGCTTTGCTCCGGTGCTCTATTAAAAGGAGTACCTTAATATCCAGTAGTTTCCCTTGAGGCCCTGCCACCGGCTGGTAGGACAAAAGATGTTGTGCAAGTTTCTCATTGCGAGCACGTACGACTATATACGGAAAACATGCCTACATGATTAATGAATTGATGTTCTTTCTTAATGCTTTATCAATCCTATCAATTGCCCAACTGTAATTTGTTCACCCAACACTTGTTATTGGAGAGTTACCACTAGTGTAGATCGCTGGGAACCCCGGTCCATCTCTCATCATCATATACTTGTTCTACATGTCATTGGAAGTAGTATCAACTATCTTCTCGTGCCATTGCTCTCATATTGCTATTACTTTTGCTATATTCTTTGTTACTCTTTGCTCTCATATTCTTGCTACTTTCACATCACCCTGTTGCTAGTGCTTTTCCAGGTGCGGTGAATTGACAACTCAGTTGTTAAGGCTTATAAGTATTCTTTACCTCCCCTTGTGTCGAATCAATAAATTGGGTTATACTACCCTCGAAGACTATCGCGATCCCCTATACTTGTGGGTTATCAAGACTATTTTCTGGCGCCGTTGCCGGGGAGGCATAGCTCTACTCATAAGTTCACCTGGGGAGTACACTCTACCTCTCTCTCTATTTTATTTTATTTTGTTTTGCTTAGTTTACTTTTGTCTAGTTTATTTGTGCTTAGTTTATTTCTGTCTAGTATTAGTTTGCGTAGTTTACTTTTGCTTAGTTTATTTTTGTCTTGTTTTATTTGTCTCATATACCCAAAAATCCATAAAAATTTGAAAAACCGAAAAATTAAAAACTGCTGTTATGGGAGAACCAACAACCTACTTGGAGCTCATAGAATGTTATAATAATTATAGGAAATCAAGAGCTGGTGAAATAATGAGTGCTATGATAGAAAAAGTGGATACAATTGCTAAAATCTTGCTTAAACGCCATGATATAAACTGTTGCTCTCAACAGGATACTAAACATCTTAAATTTCAATGTGGCTTTAGTGAGGAATTTTTAATTAAAAACTATAATCGGAATTGCTATATTCATTATGGGTTCGAAGAGGTAGAACAATTTGTCGTGTTTATGGGAGCCTCTGAGATCGAATCCTTCATGGTTGAGAATTATGAAACTTGTGTTGTTTGTAAGGACCTTAAAGATTATGTCTCTTCTATCCTTAATTGTTGCATAGAATGCTTCGGTAATAATCCTTATATCATTGATTATAAAGAGAGACACATTAATGCACAAGAATGCACTCACAATTTGCAGGAACCGGTGGAAGAAGAAATTGATGAACCTGAAAGCTCATTGGATGAAAAAGAGGAGGAAATTGATGAACCTGAAAGCTCATTGGATGAAAAAGAAGAGGAGAGCGACGAACAAAAGGAGGAAGAATGGATTAGCTACCCATGCCAACCTTCTAATGAGAGTAACTCTTTATCTCTTACACTATTTGATTGTCCTCCATGCTTATCGAAAGAGGTTGAATGTTATGTTCCTGTGGATTCTCTTGAAATATTCCCTATGAGTAAAAATTCTGAGAATAATTATGCTACTGTTATATATGATAATCCATGCTACTTTGATAAATCTTATGATAATGCTTTGTTTGTGTCTGATGTCGAAATGCATGGTACTAAAGAATTTTGCTTAGCAAATGTTTATGATAAAGCGCTAGATGATGGTCCTATGTTACTTGATACTATTAATTGTACTACTAATGAAAATGGGATTGGAGAGTTCTTTACTTTATCTATGAGTCCCATATCTCTTGAGATTGATCAATCATCTTGTTATATTATTAATAAAAGTAAGTTTGAAAGTTTTAATTCCACTATTCTTGAACTTGATAAAAATTATGTGTTTGGAAATCATGAAAAGTATGCTGCATGTGATAGTTATATTGTTGAGTTTGTTCATGAAGCTACTGAAAATTATTATGAGAGAGGAAAATATGGTAGTAGAAATTTGCATGGTACTAATACACCTCTCTATATGCTTGAAATTGTTGAAATTACACTTGTTCTATCTTCCTATGCTTGTTACTTTGCTTTTCATGAACTTGTTTATTTACAAGATTCCTTTGCATAGGAAGCATGTTAGGCTTAAATGTGTTTTGAATTTGCCTCTTGATGCTCTCTTTTGCTTCAAATACTATTTCTTGCGAGTGCATCATCAAAACTGCTGAGCCCATCTTAATGGCTATAAAGAAAGCAACTTCTTGGGAGATAACCCATGTGTTATTTTGCTACAGTACTTTGTTTTATATTTGTGTCTTGGAAGTTGTTTACTACTGTAGCAACCTCTCCTTATCTTAGTTTTGTGTTTTGTTGTGCCAAGTGAAGCCTCTAATCGAAGGTTGATACTAGATTTGGATTTCTGCGCAGAAACAGATTTCTATCTGTCACGAATCTGGGCTGTTTTCTCTGTAAAAAAATCATAAAAATATGCCAATTTACGTGCGTGTTCCTCAGATATGTACGCAACTTTCATTTGTTTTGAGTTTTCTGATTTGAGCAACGGAAGTATTTTATTAAAATTCGTCTTTACTGGCTGTTCTGTTTTGGCAGATTCTGTCTCTTTTTTTTGCATTGTCTCTTGCGGACTTTAAGCGAGCTTTTCTAGACGTAGAGAGCTGTAGCTAATGTTTTATTGAGTTCTTGCAATGTGCCACTACAGGACCAAGGTGGATTCAAATTTTTTGAGTACTAACCCCTCTAATGAAGTTTATGAGAAGTTTGTTGTGAAGGAAGTTTTCAAGGGTCAAGAGAGGAGGATGATATATGATCAAGAAGAGTGAAAAGTCTAAGCTTGGGGATGCCCCCGTGGTTCATCCCTGCATATTTCAAGAAGACTCAAGCGTCTAAGCTTGGGGATGCCCAAGGCATCCCCTTCTTCATCAACTTATCAGGTTCCTCCCCTGAAACTATATTTTTATTCAGTCACATCATATGTGTTTTACTTGGAGCGTCTGTGTGTTTATTTTCATTTTGTTTTTGTTTGAATAAGATGGATCCTAGCAATCCTTGATTGGGAGAGAGACACGCTCCGCTTTTTCATATGAACACTTGTTCTTCGTTTTACTTTTAATGTTCAATGATAAAAGTTGGAAGCTACAATACTTATTGTTTGGTTGGAAACAGAAAATGCCTCATATGTTGTGGATAATTTGACACTTGGCAATTGTTTTGAGCTCTCAAGTAGATCATAAGTTTTTGCATGTAGTTTAAACCTATTAGTGGAGAACTACCGTAAAGCTTGTTAAAATTGGTTTGCATAATTGATCTCTCTTAAGGTCTAGATATTTTCTGGTAAAAGTGTTTGAGCAACAAGGAAGACAGTGTAGAGTATTATAATGCTTGCGATATGTTCTTATGTAAGTTTTGCTGTACCGGTTCATACTTGTGTTTGCTTCAAACAACCTTGCTAGCCTAAGCCTTGTATCGAGAGGGAATACTTCTCATGCATCCAAAATCCTTGAGCCAACCACTATGCCAATTGTGTCCACCATACCTACCTACTATGTGGTATTTCCTGCCATTCCAAAGTAAATTGCTTGAGTGCTACCTTTAAACAATTCAAAATTTATCACCTCTGATTTGTGTCAATGTTTTATAGCTCATGAGGAAGTATGTGGTGTTTAGCTTTCAACCTTGTCATTTACTTTTGACGGACTCTCATATGGACTAGTGGCACATCCGCTTATCCAATAATTTTGCAAAAAGAGCTGGCAATGGGATTCCCAGTCCCAAATTAATTAACCAAAATAGACACTCCTCCATGGTATGTGATTGTTGGACGGCACCCGAAGGATTCGGTTAGCCATGGCTTGTGTAAGCAAAGGATGGGAGGAGTGTCATCATCATAAAACTAAAATAAAAAGGCACTCCTTCATGGTATGAGATTGTTGGCAGGCACCCGAGGATTCGGTTAGCCATGGTTTGTGAAAGAAAGGTTGGAAGGAGTGCCACCCAAAAATAAATATGCAATAATTCATGGGAGCCGCTCTTGAAAGTCCGGTTGGCGAGGTAGTTAGTGTACCCATTACCATTCGTTGACAACAACAAACACCTCTCAAAATTTTACTTTTTATGCTCTCTATATGTTTTCAAAACCAAAGCTCTAGCACAAATATAGCAATCGATGCTTTCCTCTTTGAAGGACCATTCTTTTACTTTTAATGTTGAGTCAGTTTACCTACTTCCTTCCACCTTAGAAGCAAACACTTGTGTCAACTGTGCATTGATTCTTACATACTTGCATATTTGCATTCATCGTATTACTCTATGTTGACAATATCCATGAGATATACATGTTGAAAGTTGAAAGCAACCGCTGAAACTTATATCTTCCTTTGTGTTGCTTCGATGCCTTTACTTTGAATCTATTGCTTTATGAGTTAACTTTTGTGCGATCTTTTGATGCTTGTCTTGAAAGTACTATTCATGAAAAGTTTTGCTATATGTTATCTATTTGTTAGCAACTATAGATCATTGCCTTGAGTCACTTCATTCATTTCACATGCTTTGTAATAGTATGATCAAGGTTATGTAAGTAGCATGTCACTATAGAAATTATTCTTTTTATCGTTTACCTGCTCGGGACGAGCAGGAACTAAGCTTGGGGATGCTGATACGTCCCCGACGTATCCATAATTTCTGTCGTTCCATGCTTGTTTTATGACAATACTTACATGTTTTGCTTGCACTTTATGATGATTTCATGCGTTTTCCGGAACTAACCTATTAACGAGATGCCACGGTGCAGTTCTGTTTTCTGCTGTTTTTGGTTCCAGAAAGGCTGTTCGGGCAATATTCTCGGAATTGGACGAAATCAACGCCAAACCTCCTATTTTCTCCGGAAGGCTCCAGAACACCGAAGAAGAGTCGGAGAGGGGCCAGGGGGCCACCACACCACATGGCGGCGCGGGCCAGGCCTAGGCCGCGCCGGCCTAGGGTGTGGCGCCCCCAGGTGCCCCCCTGCGCCGCCTCTTCGCCTATAAAATCCCTTTCGATCTAAAAACGCAGTACCAATTGACGAAACTCCAGAAAGACTCCAGGGGCGCCGCCGCCATCGCGAAACTCCAATTCGGGGACGGAACTCGTTCCGGCACCACTGCCGGAACGGGGAAGTGCCCCCGGAAGCCATCTCCATCAACGCCATCGCCTCCATCATGCTCCGTGAGTAGTTCCCCCATGGACTACGGGTTCTAGCAGTAGCTATGTCGGTATACTCTCCCCCATGTACTTCAATACAATGGTCTCATGAGCTGCCTTACATGATTGAGATTCATCTGATGTAATCGGTGTTGTGTTTGTTGGGATCCGATGGATGATACATTATGATTAGTCTATCTATAAAGTTTGTGAAGTTATTGTTGTTGCAATCTTGTCATTCTTAATGCTTGTCACTAGGGCCCGAGTGGCATGATCTTAGATTTGAGCTCTATACTTATTGCTTAGATTGTATCTACAAGTTGTATGCACATGTCACTGTCCGGAACCAATGGCCCCGAAGTGACAGAAATCGGGACAACCGGAGGGGATGGTAGTGATGTGAGGATCACATGTTTTCACGGTGTGTTAATGCTTTGCTCCGGTGCTCTATTAAAAGGAGTACCTTAATATCCAGTAGTTTCCCTTGAGGCCCTGGCTTGCCATTTGGTAGGACAAAAGATGTTGTGCAAGTTTCTCATTGCGAGCACGTACGACTATATACGGAAAACATGCCTACATGATTAATGAATTGATGTTCTTTCTTAATGCTTTATCAATCCTATCAATTGCCCAACTGTAATTTGTTCACCCAACACTTGTTATTGGAGAGTTACCACTAGTGTAGATCGCTGGGAACCCCGGTCCATCTCTCATCATCATATACTTGTTCTACATGTCATTGGAAGTAGTATCAACTATCTTCTCGTGCCATTGCTCTCATATTGCTATTATCGCTCTTTGTATTCTGTTACTACTGCTCTCATATTACTGCTACTTTCACATCACCCCTGTTGCTAGTGCTTTTCCAGGTGCAGCTGAATTGACAACTCAGTTGTTAAGGCTTATAAGTATTCTTTACCTCCCCTTGTGTCGAATCAATAAATTGGGTTATACTACCCTCGAAGACTATCGCGATCCCCTATACTTGTGGGTTATCATGTATCCACACAGTTGTGGGTATCCATTATGAATCCTCCGACTAAATATTTACCAACTACGAGATACCAGCTGTGAAATACTAGCTGCGGAATTCCCCTTTCTTTTAGGGTAAAGAAATGTTCAGGCTGTGGGCTATCTGGTACCAGCTGCAAACTACCTAGTACCAGATGTGGCTTATTGGATACCAGCTGTGACTATGTTATGGTTTTAGGTAATATCTACCTACCAGCTGTGGCTACTTTTATAGTTTTAGTCAAGATATACCTCACTTCACATACTTTTCCTTCATGATTATCCTATATCAGCTGCGGTCTTATTATACCAGCTACGACTTCACTTGTCTATTTTCCTTCTTCTAGGGTTTGTTTTGCAAGATAACCACTTAGTATTGTAAGTGACTTCACTTGCATTCCCTTCTTCCATAATGAATACAGCTCTACTTCTACTGCTCCATATTCACTATTTTTCTCACTTCCATGATACTTCCATGTTGAAGTACTCCTTGATTAAGGATAAAAGTGAGTTTTGATTGGTCTTTCCTTTAGAGTATTGTGGTTGCTTCCCATAATTTGACTTCCTTCTTCTAGTGAACCTTCATCTTGACTTCAAAATCTTCAGAATTCGTCACTTCCTCACACAAATACCTTTACCCTCTAGACCTATAACATCAAGTAAGAGCTTGATATTGCAACATGCATTTGCATATCAAAGTCAAACTTCATGTATGGATCTAGTCAATCAATGAAAATTCAAGAAAATCCAAGAAAATCCAGCTTTGTGCTTATAATACACATCCTTATATGCCTGAATATAATAGTTGGGTAAGACATCCCTAAACATCAGGTGTAGATGTGCAATATATAACACCACATAAGATAGGTTTAGGTTGTGATACTTAGCACGAATACGTGAGGTTCTACTATTTGTCTCAACATTTATCTTAATTGCACATTTGCAATGAGACAAACTTGAAACAAAATGGCTTGGGATAGTTGAAGTTAACCTAGTTTTCTTTGGAATTACTAACAAAATAGTATACCATATATATGTGCTATTGAGGACTACTTCCTATAATACAATTAGTTCTAACATGTCTACTCTAAACACATGATTGTTTAGAATATACCACCTATAACTCTAGGATTTCTCTATGTGATATGCTATAAATAAGTCTTCTTTAAATTAAGGACTATGGTTCTAACATACTTGGTACAGTTATTAGGATTTTAAGGCCTAAGCTTTCGAACTATTCCCTAAATCCTACTCCTTATCATACTTATGTTAACTCACTTATGATGTTCTACTCCATCACATTATGATTCTCAAGTGAATCATATATGATTACCAACTTTACCCTGAAAAGTAGACTTAAATACTCCTATCACTCTTCCTTACCTCCTATAATTGACTCATCATAGACATATACTACCTTATATAACTTATCTCCCTTACATAACATCAGTCATTTGACATTTTAAATGACTCTTACCTAACTATAACTTGCATTGGTATACTTCTTCCAATAGGATATCTTCCTTATGGTTGTATCCTCTCTTTGGACTACCATGTATTGTATACCAATTGTGGTCTACTACCACCAATTATATTAAGCTCCAATGGTGTTCTAGTTATTTGGAATGAAGCAAGATAACTAACTAATTTTACTTAAGAAAATAGATAAGAAAGATTGACTCAAGTGTGTCAGGATTATTCTCAAGTGAATACCCATCTCAAGTCAAAAAGAATAATTGGTTTAGCATAGTTGGCTTAGCTAAAACACTTCCTATAGACACTACCAAACCTAAAGGTCTCCTTTAAAGGGTTTTAATCCTAGGGTCAAAGCATTTGCTCTGATACCAGCTGCGGTGACCCAGCGTACCACTGCATCGTGTAGTACACAAGTCGTTGACATAACACAAGTGAAACACCGTTCCACTCATATTACACCTCTCAGAGTGGTACAACAGAAACATATGCGAGTCCAAGGTATGTCTATAGAAGTACACACGAACTGTTTACATAAGATCCACACAGCCTCCTACTTTACAGTGAGGTAAAACTTCAAATAAAGCTCCAGAAGAACGACTCGTAGTTTATCTTATTGCTAACTCAAGTTCAAGAGCTACTTGGCTTGCTATAGAAATCTAGCTACTTAGGTGCTAGGGTTAGGGAAAGGTTCCCTTCTATCACTAGTCTAGGTTTCCATTATAGCTGATGCAGAAGTTGACTCCATTGACTTCTTTGATTGAATTCTTCATCTTGTTGCAGTTGACTCCTTTGTCTTCGAGTTCCACGGTAGTTTCTCCTTCGGTGCTTTGATCTAAGAAGGGGGTTCAAACGGGATAGAATGAGTACGAGCGTACTCAGCAAGTTCATATTAGGAAATATGTGTATCATGCACTAGCTACAGCCATAGACCATAAAGTCATAGGCCAATGCAAGTTTTTGTAATCATTTCTTCAAAAGGTTTATTTTATTCTGAAAACTATGCCCGTCAGTCTTCACAGGTTGACTAGAACTTCGTGGAGTTCCTTTCCTGCCGCGTTCGCAGTTCCCTTCCCGGAACAGGGAGTGACAGTCACAATTCTTGATACACTCTGCAGAGGTGCGTTACTTTACCCCACAAGAGATATTAACCATGTTGCCGGCCGAGAGTATGTCCCCGTCCACACTTCCTTTGGTGTGAGGCCCAGTATAAGATCCAAGCCAATCACTGCCTTCTCCGCGACCCTGCAAACCCACCCTTTTGTCCAACCGTACACCTCCAGTAGACTTCCCCCGATAATACGGCTTTACTCATGGTGTACTCCGGACAATCCATCATAGATCGTAGAGCCATCATCACTAATGGATGGGGATTTAAAAGGCTATCCCAACCTACGGCAGTGCCTCCAACACCCCGCCGGCTCTACCAATCCGTTGGCGTGCAGAAGGGAAAAGATACGGTGACTTTCCTGCAGCCATTATAGATCTTATGGATAACGCGATATGTACGGCGCTAGAATCACTGGACGGCATTGGTAATTAATCCTAGGGTGATATAACCCATGCAATGGAACCTCCACCATATCAACACATACCATGGTTCCATTGCCCACCACATAGTCATATTCATAATTGTAAAATAATACTTTGCTTTTCAATGCATGAGTGATAAGTATAGTACTTTGCATATAGTTTGATACATATATTCAAATGACATGAGCAAGCGATGAACTTGCCTTTCTTGACTGCAAGATTATGCAGGCAAAAGCTTCGATACATGATAACTCCAAATTCTGAAATACCATCATCGTCCGGTAAGGACAATGTTTAAAGAACTGACAAAGATGCTATAATGCATAGTATGAGATGCAATCGTCCCGAGCGTAACCTAACCTCGATGATTTAGGATGTATGAGTTGTAAAGATTTCTTTAGGGTTGGTTGCACTTTTATAATGGTTCTTAAATAAGGTTCTTATTAGGGTTTGGTTATATTAGCATCATATCCAAGTGATATAAGACATCATAACAATTACACACATAAAGAATAGTGGTGAAATAATATATAAAGAACAGTTGTCAATTTTAAGTTCTACAGAACATGGTTGATGATTACTTATACTATACTTCAAAAGAATAACTTTTGAAGAACATGTTAGTTAAGAAATAATGAGTATTTCAAAGAAGAACTATGGCTTCTATGGTTTGATTGACATTTGTACTTCAAAAGAATAACTTTTGAAGAACAGGTTAAATAAGAATATGAACTACTATACATAGGAGCTATGTAACTCTAGGGTTTACTATTGAGTTCATTTAGTTATACTAATATAAACTAGTTGGGTTCTTAAATAGAATGGATTTCTATATAGCAAGTATTAGTAAGGTTATTACTATGGTTTCCCATATACATCATATCAAAGGATGGTTATTTAAGATGGTTCTATAAATTAGCTATTAGGGCTTACTATGGTTTCACAATTGCTTCACTAAGTAATCTCTAATGGTTTCTAAACTAAGTGAATTATCATTTCCTAAGTAGGGTTTAGTTGGATAGGAGCATGTGATGTGATTTGCTACACAAGGTTGGTATTAGGGTTTATTATTAGGGTGCTACTAGGGTTTGATGATTGAGGTTTATTGTCATGGTGTGGTAAATAGTTACTTTGAAGCATAATTAGTAATGGTTTGGCATTTTATTAATCTTCACAAGACTTAATAATTAGAGTAACTCCTATCTTGGTTTAATTAATAATCAGGGTTTAATAATTATTATTATGTTTTAAAATAATTAACTTGTTAACTAAAGAGGTTTAAGTAAATAAGTTTTGAATTACCAAAATAATATTGGCTTTTAATATTTTCTTGAGTTATTACTATTTAAAGAAAATAGAAAATAGTAATTTGTAATTAGGGTTTATGAATTACCACTAATAATTAAGTTAATGCAACTATGATAAAGAAAATTATTCTTAACATTTTACTTGGTTACTGAATATTTAAAATTTAATTTTTAAAACTTCACTAATTATTGAATTTGAATTGTATTTTAAGTATATGAAATGGCATAATTAATAAGGTTAAAAATAAGTGAATTTTTATTTTGACACACATTTTTGTTTTATATTTTATTTGAATAGAGTTTATTTTTGTGAGCATTTTGATATATTATTCATATTTTTCTGAGTTGAAATGAAATTTCTATGATTTTGCAAAGTTTCAGGAATTTACTGGAATTTGAAATTAAACAACAAATACTAAATGTACCGGGACAGATCTAGCCCTAGACACTGACTGGTGGGGCTTGTCTCCACGTCGGCTGCCATGCAAGCGAGGACCGGTCAAAGTTGACCAGGACCCTTGACCTCACCGGCGATTAAACGCCGGCGGTCAGTAGCTGGTGGCGCCGCCGATTTACGGCCTCCCGAGATGCGCGGCTAGGCTCTACTGAACGAGTACAACGAGGCGAATCGAATGGTGATGATGGTTTAGCGAGGGGATCACCGGAGCATCGCCGGCGATGGGTGCTGCGGCGGTGCTACTCCGGCCAACATGCGAACTAGGGCTACAGGCGATGCCAGGAAGCGAGAGTAGGTGCTATAGACGCGTATGCTCACCCTGAAGCTCAAGGTGTGGTCGGCTCCGGTGATGGTTGACGGAGACGACGGCGATTGGAGATTTCCCGGTGATGTGCTGCAGAAGGGAACGCCGAAATTGCCCTGATTCCTTGCTCCCCTTGATGTTGGGCTCCTCCCAGATGCTCCTTGAGTCCAGGCGCTTCTCCTGGACCACACGCCGGAGGCTGGGGTGGCCTCCTCCGTCGGCTTCGTCTTCTACTCCGGCGACAGAGAGTGGATGCGTATGAGAGATAGAAAGTGTCTGAGCAGTAATGGAGTGGTGGATGTGAACAAGGAGTGCACGGCGATGCTCTCCACCTATTTATAGGCCAAGGAAAGCCCTGTGGCCTCGACATGGTGACGGCCATGGTCGAAGAGGTGGCGGTCTCTGGAAGCTTCTAGCTGGCAAGGATCTCCTCGTCCGCGGATAAGCTCGGACGCGAGAGAGATTGGGCGTGGTTCTGAGTTCTAGCGACGTCCGGGGCATGCTTATCGACGACGAGATCGTGGCCTACTGGCTCCGCCGCGCTGTCGAGCTCGGAGACGACGACGACGAAGTGTTTTCTCCTTGCACGATTATTAAAGTAACCGAAACGGTATTTGGTTTGGGCTGGACTGCTCCTGGGCTTTGACATGGGCTGCTGCTGGGTTGGCTTCGGGCTGCTGCGGCCAGGTCTGGTAAGTTTCCCTCTCTTTTTCTTTTTCAAATTCTGTTTTATATTTTCTGTTTTCTATTTTGTGGTTTGAATTCAAATTTGAATTCTGTTTTGTGTTGCAGGTTCTAAAACATTTGAATATCAATATAATCTTGATAACAATGTTTACTGCATAGTTTTGTTGTTTACACAAATGTTTAATTTAAGATTAGATTAATATTTTGTGAGAGTTAATTAAAGTAGAAATGGTTTTAGATCTTTATCTCAATTACTTTTTAATTTAAGAACCAATTATGTTCAAATGAATTTAAATTTCTAACCTGTGCATGGTGAACACATGATTAGGTTTTGCTAATACTTAGAAATATTGATGGTTCACATATATGTTAATTATGGCTAGGTTTTAAGGTAAATGGTAAAGGAAATGGAATTGGTTCATGATTTTATGTGAATGATAGTTCTTAAGGTTTGAGAAAATGGTTGATTAAACTCTATAATTACTAATCTTGCTTAGCAACTTCTAGCTTGGATTATACTTGTGATCCATGATACACAAGGTAGGGCATATCATTTTATGTGAAGTGGAACCTATGTGAAAGGGTTTAGGGTTAACTACTAGTGATATACCTATTATTTTATGTGATATATAAGATCTAGTAATCATATGGTTTAACTTATCATCTATGTCTACAAGGTATGATCATGTATTAGACAAGATTCACTCATTCCTCACTAATCTCTCTTTAATATTCCTCTCATCACACTCATCCTAAATTCTTAGGGTTTACAATTAATACTAAGTTGTGATGATTATGGAATTGATTTCCTAAGGTATTGCTATTGGAATAGAGGTCTCACCCCCAAGGTTAAATATTGACTTGAACAACTAGGATTAGTACTTCTAGTATTCTTGTATGAACATGGCTATGATTAGTATTATAACTTCTCTCACTTCTCAATGTCTTGGAATATCCTAAGGTTCTACTCAGGAGATGATGATCTGATCCTCTAAATAAATGGTTTGCCTAGGAATTCTACCTTCTAATCTTCTGTAGCTTGTTCTTCAGGAATTCTGATAAACCTGCATCTTGTGGTATGCCTCCACCTCCTAGCTTCTTCATCTTGATCCAAACTAATTCACATGGAAGGTCTCAAGTGTTTGGTTTCCTTGTATCATGCTACAAGGTGAGCAAAGGAATGAAGGGTGTGGCTCTATTTATAGGCTTGGGCAAGCTTTAGCATCATGACACATAGGTGGTGACTCTTGTGTTGGTTTGATGAGTAAGGTGCTTGGTTGTCATGCCCTCATCCATAGCAATCCTTTGAGCATGAGGTGGCAAAGCTTGGGATGCAAGTCATGTAGATATTTTCATCCTATGTGGCAAGATCATTATCCTCTCATATGATTTATTTTTGGATAGCCAAGTGGCATTTGCTACTAAATATCTTGTGGATGGTTTTATTATTGTGGATGAGTCACTATATCATATTGGATTGGATTTATATTATAATATTGATCAAAAGATCAAGGTTGAAGGTTATTCCTCAAATTTGGATAGTTGGTGTTTGATTTCACCAAGGCATGATCATATGAGTTTCAAAATACTCATAGTCAGTTTGATTCAAATAGTTTGAACTATAATTTGTAATGTAAATGGATTTAGTTTTATGATATTCCATGTATTTAATAAGTTATGATTTAAATAAGAATGTGTGGCTTTTATGCACTTTAGACCCTGTGGTTTACCTTATTTGGTAATAAGTTTAGAAGTGAATTAATTTACACACAAAGGTAGTTGCTAACTTTTAAGTGTTAATAAGTTAGGGTTTGATTCTTAAAGAATGTGTTGTTGTAAATCTAATTCCATTTGATCTAATCCATAGATCAAATCATCTCTTCCCAAAACAAGGTTTTAACAAAGATCACAGTTAAGTTTATAGCGCTTGACTTGATGATCTACTTCAATTCCAGCAAGTCAAGTGAAACTTCGCCATCGTGGTAAGTTTTATTTGAAAGCGCGAAAATTCCCCGGATTTTCTATGCATGAATGCAATGCACACTTTGGTGTTCTCTCATTTTGTTGCCTCTAAACCTGGGATATTACACCCAACACTGTCTACAAGAATAGAAGCTCCCGTAGACATCAAGCTATTTTCTGGCGCCGTTGCCGGGGAGGAAAGGTAAAAGGCACTCATACTTCGGTTCCAGGTAACAGTACTTTTCTGGCGCCATTGTGTTTGTGCTCGAAGCTATTTCCTTTAGATCCTGCAATTGCAACTTTTTGTTTCTTGTTTACACTAGTAAGGCATAATGGAAAACAACAAAAATATGAGAGATCTTTATGAACTTTATCTTGAATTAGGACATGATGTGTTTGAAGAGAGAATTAAAAAACCCATGGAACTTTATATGCATGCTAATGGGAATGATATTACTATGAATGCTTTGAACACTATTGTTGCTAATGCTATGGAAAATTCTAAGCTTGGGGAAGCTGGTTTTGATGAGCATGATTTTTTTAGTCCCCCAAGCATTGAGGAGAAAATTTACTTTGATGATACTTTGCCTCCTATTTATGATGATTATAATGATAGTAGTCTTTTGTTGCCGCCTGTTATGGAGGATAAATCTGATTATGATTACAATATGCCTCCTATATTTGATGATGAGAATAATAATGATAGCTACTTTGTTGAATTTGCTCCCACTACAACTAATAAAATTGATTATGCTTATGTGGGTACTAATAATTTTATGCATGGGACTCATGATAAGAATGTTTCATTTGATAGTTATATTGTTGAGTTTGCTCATGATACTACTGAAAGTTATTATGAGAGAGGAAAATATGGTTGTAGAAATTTTCATGTTACTAAAACACCTCTCTATATGCTTAAAATTTTGAAATTGAGCTTGTCTAGTTTTCCTATGCTTGTTGCATTATGCTTCTTGAACTTGTTTATTTACAAGATTCCTTTTCATAGGAAGCATGTTAGGCTTAAATGTGTTTTGAATTTGCCTCTTGAAGCTCTCTTTTGCTTCAAATGCTATTTCTTGCGAGTGCATCATTAAAACTGCTGAGCCCATCTTAATGGCTATAAAGAAAGAACTTCTTGGGAGATAACCCATGTGTCATTTTGCTACAGTACCTTGTTTTATTTTTGTGTCTTGGAAGTTGTTTACTACTGTAGCAACCTCTCCTTATCTTAGTTTTGTGTTTTGTTGTGCCAAGTAAAGTCTTTGATAGTAAGGTTCATACTAGATTTGGATTACTGCGCAGAAACAGATTTCTTTGCTGTTAGGAATATGGGCAAAATTCTCTGTAGGTAAACCAGAAAATTATGCCAATTTACGTGAGTGATCCTCAGATATGTACGCAACTTTCATTCAATTTGAGCATTTTCATTTGAGCAAGTCTGGTGCCTCAATAAAATTCGTCTTTACGGACTGTTCTGTTTTGACAGATTCTGCCTTTTATTTCGCATTGCTTCTTTTGCTATGTGGGATGGATTTATTTGTTCCATTAACTTCCAGTAGCTTTGAGCAATGTCCAGAAGTGTTAAGAATGATTGTGTCACCTCTGAATATGTGAATTTTTGATTATGCACTAACCCTCTAATGAGTTGTTTCGAGTTTGGTGTGGAGGAAGTTTTCAAGGGTCAAGAGAGGAGGATGATACAATGTGATCAAGAAGAGTGAAAAGTCTAAGCTTGGGGATGCCCCGGTGGTTCATCCCTGCATATTTCAAGAAGACTCAAGCATCTAAGCTTGGGGATGCCCAAGGCATCCCCTTCTTCATCGACAAAATTATCAGGTTTCTTCTCTTGAAACTATATTTTTATTCGGTCACATCTTATGTACTTTACTTGGAGCATCTGTGTGCTTTTGTTTTTGTTTTTGTTTGAATAAATGATTGTATGGGAGAGAGACACGCTCCGCTGGTTCATATGAACACATGTGTTCTTAGCTTTTAGTATTCATGGCGAAGGTTGAAACTGCTTCGTTAATTGTTGTATGGTTGGAAACGGAAAATGCTACATGTAGTAATTGCTAAAATGTCTTGGATAATGTGATACTTGGCAATTGTTGTGCTCATGTTTAAGCTCTTGCATCATATGCTTTGCACCCATTAATGAAGAAATACATAGAGCATGCTAAAATTTGGTTTGCATATTTGGTCTCTCTAAAGTCTAGATAATTTCTAGTATTGAGTTTGAACAACAAGGAAGATGGTGTAGAGTCTTATAATGTTTACAATATGTCTTTTATGTGAGTTTTGCTGCACCGGTTCATCCTTGTGTTTGTTTCAAATAACCTTGCTAGCCTAAACCTTGTATCGAGAGGGAATACTTCTCGTGCATCCAAAATACTTGAGCCAACCACTATGCCATTTGTGTCCACCATACCTACCTACTACATGGTATTTCTCCGCCATTCCAAAGTAAATTGCTTGAGTGCTACCTTTAAATTTCTATTCTTCACCTTTACAATATATAGCTCATGGGACAAATAGCCTAAAAACTATTGTGAATTGAATATGTACTTATGCACTTTATCTCTTATTAAGTTGCTCGTTGTGCGATAACCATGTTCCTGGGGACGCCATCAACTACTCTTTGTTGAATTTCATGTGAGTTGCTATGCATGTTCGTCTTGTCTGAAGTAAGAGCGATCTACCACCTTATGGTTAGAGCGTGCATATTGTTAGAGAAGAACATTGGGCCGCTAACTAAAGCCATGATCCATGGTGGAAGTTTCAGTTTTGGACATATATCCTCAATCTCAAATGAGAAAATTAATTGTTGCTACATGCTTATGCATAAAATAGGAGTCCATTATCTGTTGTCTATGTTGTCCCGGTATGGATGTCTAAGTTGAGAATAATCAATAGCGAGAAATCCAATGCGAGCTTTCTCCTTAGACCTTTGTACAGGCGGCATAGAGGTACCCCTTTGTGACACTTGGTTAAAACATGTGCATTGCGATAATCCCGGTAGTCCAAGCTAATTAGGACAAGGTGCGGGCACTATTAGTATTCTATGCATGAGGCTTGCAACTTGTAAGATATAATTTACATGATACATATGCTTTATTACTACCGTTGACAAAATTGTTTCTTGTTTTCAAAATCAAAGCTCTAGCACAAATATAGCAATCGATGCTTTCCTCTTTGAAGGACCATTCTTTTACTTTTATGTTGAGTCAGTTCACCTATTTCTCTCCACCTCAAGAAGCAAACACTTGTGTGAACTGTGCATTGATTCTTACATACTTGCTTATTGCACTTATTATATTACTTTGCATTGACAACTATCCATGAGATATACATGTTATAAGTTGAAAGCAACCGCTGAAACTTAATCTTCCATTGTGTTGCTTCAATGCCTCTACTATGAATTATTGCTTTATGAGTTAACTCTTATGCAAGACTTATTGATGCTTGTCTTTAAGTACTATTCATGAAAAGTCTTTGCTTTATGATTCAGTTATTTACTCATGTCATTTACCATTGTTTGGATTGCTGCATTCATTACATATGCTTACAATAGTATGATCAAGTTTATGATGGCATGTCACTCCAGAAATTATCTTTGTTATCGTTTACCTGCTCGGGACGAGCAGAAACTAAGCTTGGGGATGCGGATACGTCTCCGACGTATCGATAATTTCTTATGTTCCATGCCACATTATTGATGATATCTACATGATATATGCACATTTTATGTCATATTTATGCGTTTTCTGGAACTAACCTATTGACGAGATGCCGAAGGGCCAGTTGCTGTTTTCTGCTGTTTTTGGTTTCAGAAATCCTAGTAAATAAATATTCTCGGAATCGGACGAAATCAACGCCGAAGATCTTAGAATCCCCGGAAGCATCCAGAACACCCGAGAGTCGCCAGAGGGGGGGGCACAGGCCCACCAGACCATAGGCCGGCGCGGCCAAGGGGGGGCCCACGCCCCCCTATAGTGTCGTCGCCCCGTTGACCTTCTGACGCCGCCTCTTCGCCTATATAAAGCCCCTCGACCTAAAACCTCGATACGAAAAAAGCCACGGTACGAGAAACCTTCCAGAGCCGCTGCCATCGTGAAGCCAAGATCTGGGGGACAGGAGTCTCTGTTCCGGCATGCCGCCGGGACGGGGAAGTGCCCCCGAAAGGCTCCTCCATCGACACCACCGCCATCTCCATCAACGCTGCTGTCTCCCATGAGGAGGGAGTAGTTCTCCATCGAGGCTCGGGGCTGTACCGGTAGCTATGTGGTTAATCTCTCTCCTATGTACCTCAATACAATAATCTCATGAGCTGCTTTACATTATTGAGATTCACATGAGTTTTGTATCACAATTCATCTATGTGCTACTCTAGTGATGTTATTAAAGTAGTCTATTCGTCCTCCATGATGTAATGTTGGCAGTGTGTGCATCATGAAGTACTTGGTTTATGCTATGATTGTGATCTCTTGTAGATTATGAAGTTAACTATTACTATGATGGTATTGATGTGATCTATTCCTCCTTTCATAGTGTGATGGTAGTAGTGTGCATGCTATGTTAGTACTTGGTTTAGTCGTGTTGATCTATCTTGCACTCTAAGGTTATTTAAATATGAACATTGAATTGTGGAGCTTGTTAACTCCGGCATTGAGGGTTCGTGTAATCCTACGCAATGGTGTTCATCATCCAACAAGAGTGTAGAGTATGCATTTATCTATTCTGTTATGTGATCAATGTTGAGAGTGTCCACTAGTGAAAGTATGATCCCTAGGCCTTGTTCCTAAATACCGCTATCGCTGCTTGTTTACTGTTTTACTGCGTTACTAATGCTGCGTTACTACTGCTTGTTCACTGTCCTGGGCAAAGCACTTTTCTGGTGCCGTTGCCACTGCTAATATATTCATACCACCTGTATTTCACTATCTCTTCGCCGAACTAGTGCACCTATTAGGTGTGTTGGGGACACAAGAGACTTCTTGCTTTGTGGTTGCAGGGTTGCATGAGAGGGATATCTTTGACCTCTTCCTCCCTGAGATCGATAAACCTTGGGTGATCCACTTAAGGGAAACTTGCTGCTGTTCTACAAACCTCTGCTCTTGGAGGCCCAACACTGTCTACAAGAATAGAAGCTCCCGTAGACATCACCTCTTCAGGCTCGCAAATACCCTCTCTGGAAGTATGCTGGTGACAAGGATGCAGATCGGTTGTCGGTGCATTTAGAGGTCAAGGACTTAGAGAAACTTGTCCGGAAAATCTCCTCCCTCAGCAAGAAAGATCCTGTCCCTTCTTCTTGTCACGTAAAACCATATAGCGCCACCAATGCGCTTCCCAAGGTAACCTTTGTCGACTAATTTGTTCTTGTTTTGCCATCCTTTACGTAACTGTTTTATTGACACCTCCCCTTGTTTTTGTATAGAACCATCCAAATCTTGTCTCGCTGCCTCCCCTTCCTGAAGGTGGAGAAGTCGACGAACGGGCTGTTGTCACGGATGACAACCAAGATGCCCCTTCTTTTGAGAATGAACCCGCAGATTCTCAAAAATCTACGGGATCTTCTGAAAAGGAGGCTGCCTCTGAGGCTACTGCATCGGCACAGTCTCCTCCTCCTGCTGTTTCTCCAAATAACAAAAGGAAAAGGGCTGATGTCGAAGATTCCGGCACCTCCAAAGCCGAAGAAGCTGCTCCTTCACGTCAGAAGGCAGCTTTTGATCCATACCTTGAAGCCCTCGTCAGCTCGTAAGTCATCTTTTATTTCTCCTTATTTTGCTACTCGAAGATTTCTGTCTATCTTGCTTTTTTATGCTGCCGCCATTCAATCGTAGTGGTGACGAGGAAGAAATGCCAGCTACTGATGCGACTGCTCGAACGAGTACGTCGCATACTCTAGTTGTTTCCGAGGTGCAAGTTGAAGGAGAAGAATCTTCACCTCCTCAACAAAACACCGACGCTCCTACTCCTCCTGCAAGCCCCTTGTCCCTTCGCCAAAAAGGACAAGGGTTGAAACAATCACGGAGCCTACCCTACAATTGGGTAGCTCCTCGACTCCTCTTTTGGATGATGTAAGTCCTTAATTTCTTTCTAATACTGTCTATATTTCCTCTGTTTGCTTCTTTGTGCCATCATATTTTTCCCATACCGACGCTTTCTTTCTTTATCCTTCTTTGACAGCCTGTGATCAAAGAACTTATTCGCATCGGTGCCCAGTTCGTTGGGTACCGCGAGTATGCCAGCAAGACCGAAGGTAATAACTCCCTGCTTGCCTTTGTTCATGACTTCTTGCTCCTGTTTTATCGCAATTTTGACTATTTTTGACTATTTTGGCAGAAAAACTTGCGGAGGCCAACAAACTTGCCGACACACTTGCTCAGAAATTAGAGCAAAGTGAAGCGGCTCGCAAAAAGGCCGAATCTGATGCTGGCAAAGCTAGGGCAGAGGCTGACAAGGCCAAAGCAGAAGCTGCAGGTGTCGAAGATCTTCAGAAGAGGCTTCATGACGCCGAAACTGCCTTGAGCGAGCATAAAACCTCGCATGCTGCTCGTGAAGAAGCGATCCTTAAGCGCTTGGACTCGCAGAATCGGCGCTTTGTCAGTAAGTTTTCGATCTATTTTGCCTTCCTTGGACTTGCTTTTCTTTACTTGCTTGTCGACCAACATATATTTTCCTCGACAGGGAAAACAAACCAAGAATTTGAGCTTGAAGATCCCGACAACGATCCTCTTCTCGACGCACTCTCTGTCCTTGAATTTCATGGAACAGAAACTCGTGAAGGCATTGAACAGGCCGAAGCAGGATTGTCGCGGCTATTCCCTTACTTCTTCTCGAAGAAAAAGGAACCCGCGACTTTCCTTGCTCTTGCCAAGGACTTCAATCCACCAGAAGATCTTGGACTGAAGATGCACCAAGAAAATATGAAGATTGCTGTTGAAAGCACTGTCGCCTTGGTTGCTGACAGCCAGCAAACCATCGACTAGACTAAAGTGGGCGACACACAAGAGATGGAGACCACGAAGTGGCGATCACTGATCAAGGCTGCGAAGCCCAACACGAAGAAAATCCTTGCCTATCTTGGAATCAAGACAACTTCAACTCCTAGCTCGTCAAAGCCGGAGGTCTAGTTGAATGCTCTGTCTTTTTCTTTCTTTATGTTCTGTTTCTTTAGATGTTGTCGCCACAGTAGCTTTGGCGACAATAGTCGTAGTAGTCCTTTTGAAGAACTCCTCCTGTAATATCCGTGTAAATTTCCTGAAGATCAATGGAATTCTATCTTGCGCGATCATTTGATGTTGAAATTTTCTTTTCCAGTTAATATTTGATAACTACTCTGCGGATCCTCATCCTACCGATACTTCTCCTGCTTCCTCCTCCTCGAAGAAAACATTCGTCGAGGATAACCTTATCGAAAGTTCTTCGGGTAAGCACTTCTCGCAAGATTTGCAAGATCTTCGCCAACAACTTCAATCCATGAAAAAACAAACTCTGGCGATGATGGAGCAATCTCGAAAAGCATCCGAAAGAGAGAAGATTGCTCTTCAACAAGCTAAAGAAGCCATAGCTGCTAAGGACGCTGCTGTTTCGGAAGCTGAGAAAGCAACTACTCGAGAAAATAGTATGCTCGAGCTAATGACTGAAGCTAGTGTGGATATGTTAGGTATGTTTTTCCAACTTAGCACATCGCTTTTTCTTTGTACCTCTCCTTAAACTTCTTGCTCTGTCGCTCAATAGGTTCAGTTCTCGACGCTGCTGCTGAAGATGAAAGAGTGAATGTGAGAACGAACCTCCTCGTCAATCTTTCACTTAACCATGGCTGTCTGTTCTGGGCCACTCCCGAGCGAACCCAACAAATTGTCAGATTCCAAGATCGCGCCTGTCAGGTTCGCGAATTTCTTAACTTCTGCACAAGAACCTTGACCCTTGTTTACAAGACTCTGTTCCCTCGAGACGAGGCTCCCGAAACTCTTCTTGGGTTGATGGAGAAATTCAGAGATGCCCCCCGTATTCATAACTTTGTGCGAGCTCAATTAACTGCTGGAGCAAGATTCGCCATGATCATGATACATATTTGCCATCCCAAATTGGACCTGACGAAGATTGTCGCTGACTGTTTGGCCAAGAAATCGCGGCGAAAAAATAACATTGACGCAATCAATGACATGGTGACTCCTGTGGCCGTGGCGATGATGGATGAACTTCTTCGGATGGATTCAGAATTCTTCGTCAAGGGGACCTATGCTGAGCACAAGACAACCAAAGGTTTATCCATAGATAGTATATTAGGCCTTGACTGAGTTGTACTATATTGCGAGAAGTTATGTCTATATTTTTGTCGAACTATTTTGTATTGATGAAGTTGTTTATATTGTAAAGTGTAGTCTATATTGTGAAGCCCCCGAGCCTTTGGCTGGAGCTTATACTATTTTGTTATCTCGAAGATTTTTCTTTGTTGCGAGAATATATATATTTTGCTGTCGATGGGTTATGAGCCCCCGAGTGTCTTGGTGGCGACGTTCTATATTTTCGTTGCGAGGTTTTCAGACCAAAGCAATAGAATTTGAACGAGTATACTATATTTATGGGCGTTAGCCCCTGATTTTCTATTTGGCGAGGTATTTTGTACCAAGGCGAAATATTTTTGTAAGTCTAGTTCATCTATATTGTGTATATTTTGTAACCTTGAAGGCACTTAGCCCCCGAGTATGTCGAAGAACAAGAAGTATATCTCCACTATTTTTATTATATTGTAGCACCGCGAGCCCGCCTCATTAAAAACCTTTCCAGCCCCACTCGGTGCCCTGAAAAGGAAAAGAGTGCGTCTGAAAACTCGCGGGCGTTTCAGTACATTGTATTTTTACAGAGGAGAACTATATTTCGACTCTAAGCGTAGAACCGCCTGAGCTGTGCCACGTTCCAGGGGTTTTTCTCGGGAACCCCCGTCTTCTTGTCCTTGATCCTGTATGCTCCTCCGTCGATTACTTCTGTGACAACGTAAGGACCCAGCCATGGTGACTCGAGTTTTTCGGTGCTTTGCTAATTGAGCCGTAAGACCAAATCTCCGACCTGGAAAGATCTTGGCCGCAATCGTCGACTGTGGTAGTTTTTCAGGTCCTGCTGGTACTTGGTGACTCATGATAGTACTTCATCTCGAGCTTCATCGAGTGCATCTACATCGTCCTCCAGAGCTTTTCTTGAGGTTTCCTCGTCATACTCTGTCACTCTTGGGGAGTCATGCTCTATTTCAATTGGTAGTACTACCTCGGCTCCGTGGACGAGAAAAAACGGAGTTTCTTGTGTCGCCGTATTTGGTGTTGTTCGGATACTCCACAAAACACTTGGTAATTCTTCTGGCCAGGTATGTCGAGCCTTTTCAAGCGGTCCTAGCAGGCGCTTTTTAATGCCGTTGCATATGATACCATTGGCTTTCTCGACTTGGCCGTTGGTTTGCGGGTGCCCAACTGACGCGAAGTGCAATTTGATGCCTACTTCTGCGCAGTATGCCTTGAACTCCTTAGACGTAAAGTTACTGCCATTGTCTGTGACGATGCTATGAGGTACTCCAAACCGAAAAACGATGCCCTTCACGAATTTTATTGCCGACGCTGCATCCGGTGAGTTTATCGGCTTTGCTTCTATCCACTTGGTGAATTTGTCGACAGCAACCAACATGTACTCATATCCTCCTGGCGAAGCCTTGTGTAATTTTCCCACCATATCGAGTCCCCATTGGGCAAAGGGCCAAGACAATGGTATTGGCATCAACTTTGCTGCCGGAGAGTGGGGTTTTGCGGCAAATCTTTGGCACGTGTCGCAGGTTCGCACTATCTCTTTTGCATCCTCGATTGCTGTCAACCAGTAAAATCCTGCCCGAAAAACTTTGGCAGCAATAGCTCGACTGCTCGCGTGGTGACCACATATTCCCTCGTGCACGTCCTTTAGGATTATCCTTCCTTCTTCGGGTGTAACGCACCTTTGCAGGACGCCCGAAATACTTCGCTTGTATAACTCCCCTTTGACCACTGTGAAGGCTTTGGATCGTCGAATAATTCGCCTTGCCTCAACTGGATCGTCGGGTATTTCTTTTCGTAGTATATACGATATTTACGCTTGCATCCATGGAACTTCTATCATCATCACCAGCTCTTGGTCCTCTTCTTCATCCGGAGCTTCTTTGAGGGGCGCCGAATTTTTCTCTGCCTTCGTTTTCTTCTGCGCCCTCTTTGGCTTTGTGGATCTCTCCGCTATTTCTTCCCAAAATACTCCTGGCGGGATTGGGAGGCACTGCGACCCGATGTTTGCGAGAACGTCGGCTTCATCATTGCTCAGCCTACTGATGTGATTTACTTCACATCCATCAAACAGTTTCTCAAGCTCGTTGTACACCTCCTTATATGCTACCATGCTGTCATTGACTGCATCACATTGGTTCATAACCTGCTGAGCTACCAATTGTGAGTCGCCAAAGATTTTTAGTCGAGTTGCGCCGCAAGCTTTCGCCATCTTCATCCCATGTATAAGGGCTTCATATTCTGCTTCATTGTTAGATGCGTTTGGGAACGTCATCCGTAGGACATACTTCAATTTGTCGCCTTCAGGTGATATGAGTATCACCCCTGCGCCAGCTCCTTCTACTCTCTTAGATCCATCAAAGTTCATGGTCCAAGTTCTCGATAAATCTGGGGGTCCTGTATTTTGTAGCTCCATCCACTCTGCGATGAAATCTGGCAAAACTTGCGACTTGATTGCCTTTCTTGTTTCATACGTGATGTCCCGAGGGGAAAGTTCTATTCCCCAAAGGGAGACTGATGTCTACGTTCCCCCTCCTTTCCTGTAGACAGTGTTGGGCCTCCAAGAGCAGAGGTTTGTAGAACAGCAGCAAGTTTTCCCTTAAGTGGATCACCCAAGGTTTATCGAACTCAGGGAGGAAGAGGTCAAAGATATCCCTCTCATGCAACCCTGCAACCACAAAGCAAGAAGTCTCTTGTGTCCCCAACACACCTAATAGGTGCACTAGTTCGGCGAAGAGATAGTGAAATACAGGTGGTATGAATATATATGAGCAGTAGCAACGGTGCCAGAAAATAGCTTGCTGGCGTGTAGTTGATGGTGGTAGTATTGCGACGATAGTAACACGGTAAAACGATGAAACAAGCAGTAGTAACGCAGCAGTATTTAGGAACAAGGCCTAGGGATTAGACTTTCACTAGTGGACACTCTCAACATTGATCACATAACAGAATAGATAAATGCATACTCTACACTTTTGTTGGATGATGAACGCATTGCGTAGGATTACACGAACCCTCAATGCCGGAGTTAACAAGCTCCACAATTTGTTCATATTTAAGTAACCTTATAGTGTAAGATAGATCAACAGATTAAACCAAGTACTAACATAGCATGCACACTGTCACCTTCATGCATATGTAGGAGGAATAGATCACATCAATATTATCATAGCAATAGTTAACTTCGCAATCTACAAGAGATCATGATCATAGCATAAACCAAGTACTAACACGGTGCACACACTGTCACCTTTACACACGTGCAGGAGGAATAGAACTACTTTAATAACTTTGCTAGAGTAGCACATAGATAGTAGTGATACAAAACTCATATGAATCTCAATCATGTAAAGCAGCTCATGAGATCATTGTATTGAGGTACATAGAAGAGAGATTAACCACATAGCTACCGGTACAGCCCCGAGCCTCGATGGAGAACTACTCCCTCCTCATGGGAGCAGCAGCGGTGATGAAGATGGCGGTGGAGATGGCAGCGGTGTCGATAGAGAAGCCTTCCGGGGGCACTTCCCCGTTCCGGCAGCGTGCCGGAACAGAGACTCCTGTCCCCCAGATCTTGGCGTCGCGATGGCGGCGGCTCTGGAAGGTTTCTGTGGGTTTCGTCCAACGCCTCAGGGTTTTCGATCCAGGGGCTTTATATAGGCGAAGAGGCGGCGCAGGAGGGCTTCTGGGGGGCCCACACCATAGGGCGGCGCGGCCCCCCCTCTGGCCGCGCCAGGGTGTGGTGTGGGGCCCCCAGGGCTCCCCTCTGGCGGCTCTCGGGTGTTCTGGATGGTTCCGGGAAAAATAGGAACACAGGGCGTTGATTTCGTCCGATTCCGAGAATATTTCGTTACTAGGATTTACGAAACCAAAAACAGCGAAACGAGACGGCACTTCGGCATCTTGTTAATAGGTTAGTTCCAGAAAATGCACGAATATGACATAAAGTGTGCATAAAACATGTAGATAACATCAATAATGTGGCATGGAACATAAGAAATTATCGATACGTCGGAGACGTATCAGCATCCCCAAGCTTAGTTCTGCTCATCCCGAGGCAGGTAAAACGATAACACGGATAATTTACGGAGTGACATGCCATCATAAACTTGATCATACTATTTGTAAAGCATATGTAGTGAATGCAGCGATCAAAACAATGGTAATGACATGAGTAAACAACTGAATCATAAAGCAAAGACTTTTCATGAATAGCACTTCAAGACAAGCATCAATAAGTCTTGCATAAGAGTTAACTCATAAAGCAATAATTCAAAGTAAAGGCATTGAAGCAACACAAAAGAAGATTAAGTTTCAGCGGTTGCTTTCAACTTGTAACATGTATATCTCATGGATATTGTCAACATAGAGTAACATAATAAGTGCAATAAGCAAGTATGTAGGAATCAATGCACGGTTCACACAAGTGTTTGCTTCTTGAGGTGGAGAGAAATAGGTGAACTGACTCAACATTGAAAAGTAGAAGAATGGTCCTCCATAGAGGAAAAGCATCGATTGCTATATTTGTGCTAGAGCTTTGATTTTGAAAACATGAAACAATTTTGTCAACGGTAGTAATAAAGCATATGCATCATGTAAATTATATCTTATAAGTTGCAAGCCTCATGCATAGTGTACTAATAGTGCCCGCACCTTGTCCTAATTAGCTTGGACTACCGGGTCATCACAATGCATTGTTTTTACCAAGTGTCACAAAGGGGTACCTCTATGCCGCTTTGTACAAAGGTCTAAGGAGAAAGCTCGCATTGGATTTCTCGCTATTGATTATTCTTCAACTTAGACATCCATACCGGACAACATAGACAACAGATAATGGACTCCTCTTTTATACATAAGCATATAACAACAATTAATAATTTTCTCATTTGAGATTTGAGGATTGTTGTCCAAAAGCTGAAACTTCCACCATGGATCATGGCTTTAGTTAGTGGCCCAATGTTCTTCTCTAACATATGCATGCTTAACCATAAGGTGGTAGATCTCTCTTACTTCAGACAAGACGGACATGCATAGCAACTCACATGAAATTCAACAATGAATAGTTGATGGCGTCCCCGGTGAACATGGTTATCGCACAACAAGCAACTTAATAAGAGATAAAGTGCATAATTACATATTCAATACCACAATAGTTTTTAAGCTATTTGTCCCATGAGCTATATATTGCAAAGGTGAATGATGGAATTTTAAAGGTAGCACTCAAGCAATTTACTTTGGAATGGCGGAAAAATACCATGTAGTAGGTAGGTATGGTGGACACAAATGGCATAGTGGTTGGCTCAAGTATTTTGGATGCATGAGAAGTATTCCCTCTCGATACAAGGTTTAGGCTAGCAAGGCTTATTTGAAACAAACACAAGGATGAACCGGTGCAGCAAAACTCACATAAAAGACATATTGAAAACATTATAAGACTCTACACCGTCTTCCTTGTTGTTCAAACTCAATACTAGAAATTATCTAGACCTTAGAGAAACCACTCATGCAAACCAAATTTTAACAAGCTCTATGTATTTCTTCACTAATGGGTGCAAAGTATATGATGCAAGAGCTTAAACAAGAGCACAACAATTGCCAAGTATCACATTACCCAAGACATTTATAGCAATTACTACATGTATCATTTTCCAATTCCAACCATATAACAATTTAACGAAGGAGAAACTTCGCCATGAATACTATGAGTAGAAACCAAGGACATACTTGTCCATATGCTACAGCGGAGCGTGTCTCTCTCCCATAAAGTGAATGCTAGGATCCATTTTATTCAAACAAAACAAAAAACAAAAACAAACCGACGCTCCAAGAAAAAAACACATAAGATGTGATGGAATAAAAATATAGTTTCAAGGGAGGAACATGATAATGTTGTCGATGAAGAAGGGGATGCCTTGGGCATCCCCAAGCTTAGACGCTTGAGTCTTCTTGATGTATGCAGGGGTGAACCACCGGGTGCATCCCCAAGCTTAGAGCTTTCACTCTCCTTGATCATGTTGCATCATACTCCTCTCTTGATCCTTGAAAACTTCCTCCACACCAAACTCGAAACAACTCATTAGAGGGTTAGTGCACAATATAAATTGACATATTCAGAGGTGACACAATCATTCTTAACACTTCTGGACATTGCATAATGCTACTGGACATTAGTGGATCAAAGAAATTCATCCAACATAGCGAAAGAGGCAATGCGAAATAAAAGGCAGAATCTGTCAAAACAGAACAGTTCGTATTGACGAATTTTAAAATAGCATCAGACTTGCTCAAATGAAAATGCTCAAATTGAATGAAAGTTGCGTACATATCTGAGGATCATGCACGTAAATTGGCTTAATTTTCTGAGCTACCTACAGGGAGGTGGACCCAGATTCGTGACAGCAAAGAAATCAGGAACTGTGCAGTAATCCAAATCTAGTACTTACTTTTCTATCAACGGCTTTACTTGGCACAACAAAACACAAAACTAAGATAAGGAGAGGTTGCTACAGTAGTAAACAACTTCCAAGACACAAAATAAAAACAAAGTACTGTAGCAAAATAACACATGGGTTATCTCCCAAGAAGTTCTTTTCTTTATAGCCATTAAGATGGGCTCATAGTTTTAATGATGCACTCGCAAGAAATAGTATTTGAAGCAAAAAGAGAGCATCAAAAGGCAAGTATGAAACAAATTTAAGCCTAACATGCTTCCTATGCATAGGAATCTTGTAAATAAACAAGTTCAAGAAGCATAATGCAACAAGCATAGAAAGATAAAACAAGTATAGCTTCAAAAATTTCAGCACATAGAGAGGTGTTTTAGTAACATGAAAATTTCTACAACCATATTTTCCTCTCTCATAATAACTTTTAGTAGCAACATGAGCAAACTCAACAATATAACTATCACATAAAGCATTCTTATCATGAGTCTCATGCATAAAATTATTACTCTCCACATAAGCATAATCAATTTTATTAGTAATAGTGGGAGCAAATTCAACAAAGTAGCTATCATTATTATTCTCATCAAGTGTTGGAGGCATAGTATAATCACAACAAAATTTACTCTCCATAGTAGGTGGTACCAAAAGACTACTATCATTATAATCATCATAAATAGGAGGCAAAGTATCATCAAAGAAAATTTTCTCCTCAATGCTTGGTGGACTAAAAAGATCATGCTCATCAAAACCAGCTTCCCCAAGCTTAGAATTTTCCATATCATTAGCAACAATGGTGTTCAAAGTATTCATGCTAACATGTTCCATGGGTTTTTTAATTTTCACATTAAACCATTCATGTCTTGACTCAGGAAATAGTACAAAGAGCTCACAGATGTTTTCCATTATGCCTAACTAGTGTAAACAAGAAACAAAAAGTTGCAATTGCAGGATCTAAAGGAAATAGCTTCGAGCACAAACACAATGGCGCCAGAAAAGTACTTTACCTGGAACCGAAGTATGAGTGCCTTTTACCTTTCCTCCCCGGCAACGGCGCCAGAAAAGTGCTTGATGTCTACGTTCCCCCTCCTTTCCTGTAGACAGGTGTTGGGCCTCCAAGAGCAGAGGTTTGTAGAACAAAGGCAAGTTTTCCCTTAAGTGGATCACCCAAGGTTTATCGAACTCGGGGAGGAAGAGGTCAAAGATATCCCTCTCATGCAACCACTGCAACCACAAAGCAAGAAGTCTCTTGTGTCCCCAACACACCTAATAGGTGCACTAGTTCGGCGAAGAGATAGTGAAATACGGGTGGTATGAATATATATGAGCAGTAGCAACGGTGCCGGAAAATAGCTTGCTTTGGCGTGTAGTTGATGGTGGTAGTATTGCAGCAGTAGTAACACAAGAAACGATGAAACAAGCGTAGTAACGCAGCAAAGATTTAGGAACAAGGCCTAGGGATTAGACTTTCACTAGTGGACACTCTCAACATTGATCACATAACAGAATAGATAAATGCATACTCTACACTTTTGTTGGATGATGAACGCATTGCGTAGGATTACACGAACCCTCAATGCCGGAGTTAACAAGCTCCACAATTTGTTCATATTTAAGTAACCTTATAGTGTAAGATAGATCAACAGATTAAACCAAGTACTAACATAGCATGCACACTGTCACCTTCATGCATATGTAGGAGGAATAGATCACATCAATATTATCATAGCAATAGTTAACTTCGCAATCTACAAGAGATCATGATCATAGCATAAACCAAGTACTAACACGGTGCACACACTGTCACCTTTACACACGTGCAGGAGGAATAGAACTACTTTAATAACTTTGCTAGAGTAGCACATAGATAGTAGTGATACAAAACTCATATGAATCTCAATCATGTAAAGCAGCTCATGAGATCATTGTATTGAGGTACATAGAAGAGAGATTAACCACATAGCTACCGGTACAGCCCCGAGCCTCGATGGAGAACTACTCCCTCCTCATGGGAGCAGCAGCGGTGATGAAGATGGCGGTGGAGATGGCAGCGGTGTCGATAGAGAAGCCTTCCGGGGGCACTTCCCCGTTCCGGCAGCGTGCCGGAACAGAGACTCCTGTCCCCCAGATCTTGGCGTCGCGATGGCGGCGGCTCTGGAAGGTTTCTGTGGGTTTCGTCCAACGCCTCAGGGTTTTCGATCCAGGGGCTTTATATAGGCGAAGAGGCGGCGCAGGAGGGCCTGCAGGGGCCCACACCATAGGGCGGCGCGGCCCCCTCGGCCGCGCCGGGTGTGGTGTGGGCCCCCTGTGGGTCCTCTTTGGCGGCTCTCGGGTGTTCTGGATGGTTCCGGGAAAAATAGGAACCTGGGCGTTGATTTCGTCCGATTCCAGAATATTTCGTTACTAGGATTTCTGAAACCAAAAACAGCGAAAACAGAAGCGGCACTTCGGCATCTTGTTAATAGGTTAGTTCCAGAAAATGCACGAATATGACATAAAGTGTGCATAAAACATGTAGATAACATCAATAATGTGGCATGGAACATAAGAAATTATCGATACGTCGGAGACGTATCAGCATCCCCAAGCTTAGTTCTGCTCATCCCGAGCAGGTAAAACGATAACACAGATAATTTCTGGAGTGACATGCCATCATAAACTTGATCATACTATTTGTAAAGCATATGTAGTGAATGCAGCGATCAAAACAATGGTAATGACATGAGTAAACAACTGAATCATAAAGCAAAGACTTTTCATGAATAGCACTTCAAGACAAGCATCAATAAGTCTTGCATAAGAGTTAACTCATAAAGCAATAATTCAAAGTAAAGGCATTGAAGCAACACAAAAGAAGATTAAGTTTCAGCGGTTGCTTTCAACTTGTAACATGTATATCTCATGGATATTGTCAACATAGAGTAACATAATAAGTGCAATAAGCAAGTATGTAGGAATCAATGCACAGTTCACACAAGTGTTTGCTTCTTGAGGTGGAGAGAAATAGGTGAACTGACTCAACATTGAAAAGTAGAAGAATGGTCCTCCATAGAGGAAAAGCATCGATTGCTATATTTGTGCTAGAGCTTTGATTTTGAAAACATGAAACAATTTTGTCAACGGTAGTAATAAAGCATATGCATCATGTAAATTATATCTTATAAGTTGCAAGCCTCATGCATAGTGTACTAATAGTGCCCGCACCTTGTCCTAATTAGCTTGGACTACCGGGTCATCACAATGCATTGTTTTTACCAAGTGTCACAAAGGGGTACCTCTATGCCGCCTGTACAAAGGTCTAAGGAGAAAGCTCGCATTGGATTTCTCGCTATTGATTATTCTTCAACTTAGACATCCATACCGGGACAACATAGACAACAGATAATGGACTCCTCTTTTATACATAAGCATATAACAACAATTAATAATTTTCTCATTTGAGATTTGAGGATTGTTGTCCAAAACTGAAACTTCCACCATGGATCATGGCTTTAGTTAGTGGCCCAATGTTCTTCTCTAACATATGCATGCTTAACCATAAGGTGGTAGATCTCTCTTACTTCAGACAAGACGGACATGCATAGCAACTCACATGAAATTCAACAATGAATAGTTGATGGCGTCCCCAGTGAACATGGTTATCGCACAACAAGCAACTTAATAAGAGATAAAGTGCATAATTACATATTCAATACCACAATAGTTTTTAAGCTATTTGTCCCATGAGCTATATATTGCAAAGGTGAATGATGGAATTTTAAAGGTAGCACTCAAGCAATTTACTTTGGAATGGCGGAAAAATACCATGTAGTAGGTAGGTATGGTGGACACAAATGGCATAGTGGTTGGCTCAAGTATTTTGGATGCATGAGAAGTATTCCCTCTCGATACAAGGTTTAGGCTAGCAAGGCTTATTTGAAACAAACACAAGGATGAACCGGTGCAGCAAAACTCACATAAAAGACATATTGAAAACATTATAAGACTCTACACCGTCTTCCTTGTTGTTCAAACTCAATACTAGAAATTATCTAGACCTTAGAGAAACCACTCATGCAAACCAAATTTTAACAAGCTCTATGTATTTCTTCACTAATGGGTGCAAAGTATATGATGCAAGAGCTTAAACAAGAGCACAACAATTGCCAAGTATCACATTACCCAAGACATTTATAGCAATTACTACATGTATCATTTTCCAATTCCAACCATATAACAATTTAACGAAGGAGAAACTTCGCCATGAATACTATGAGTAGAAACCAAGGACATACTTGTCCATATGCTACAGCGGAGCGTGTCTCTCTCCCATAAAGTGAATGCTAGGATCCATTTTATTCAAACAAAACAAAAAACAAAAACAAACCGACGCTCCAAGAAAAAAACACATAAGATGTGATGGAATAAAAATATAGTTTCAAGGGAGGAACCTGATAATGTTGTCGATGAAGAAGGGGAT
The DNA here is from genome assembly GCF_019359855.2 of Lolium perenne. Classification (NCBI taxonomy): domain Eukaryota; kingdom Viridiplantae; phylum Streptophyta; class Magnoliopsida; order Poales; family Poaceae; genus Lolium; species Lolium perenne. The sequence continues at coordinate 297,070,019 of NC_067245.2, forward strand.
GCCTTGGGCATCCCCAAGCTTAGACGCTTGAGTCTTCTTGATGTATGCAGGGGTGAACCACCGGGTGCATCCCCAAGCTTAGAGCTTTCACTCTCCTTGATCATGTTGCATCATACTCCTCTCTTGATCCTTGAAAACTTCCTCCACACCAAACTCGAAACAACTCATTAGAGGGTTAGTGCACAATATAAATTGACATATTCAGAGGTGACACAATCATTCTTAACACTTCTGGACATTGCATAATGCTACTGGACATTAGTGGATCAAAGAAATTCATCCAACATAGCGAAAGAGGCAATGCGAAATAAAAGGCAGAATCTGTCAAAACAGAACAGTTCGTATTGACGAATTTTAAAATAGCATCAGACTTGCTCAAATGAAAATGCTCAAATTGAATGAAAGTTGCGTACATATCTGAGGATCATGCACGTAAATTGGCTTAATTTTCTGAGCTACCTACAGGGAGGTGGACCCAGATTCGTGACAGCAAAGAAATCAGGAACTGTGCAGTAATCCAAATCTAGTACTTACTTTTCTATCAACGGCTTTACTTGGCACAACAAAACACAAAACTAAGATAAGGAGAGGTTGCTACAGTAGTAAACAACTTCCAAGACACAAAATAAAAACAAAGTACTGTAGCAAAATAACACATGGGTTATCTCCCAAGAAGTTCTTTTCTTTATAGCCATTAAGATGGGCTCAGCAGTTTTAATGATGCACTCGCAAGAAATAGTATTTGAAGCAAAAAGAGAGCATCAAAAGGCAAGTATGAAACAAATTTAAGCCTAACATGCTTCCTATGCATAGGAATCTTGTAAATAAACAAGTTCAAGAAGCATAATGCAACAAGCATAGAAAGATAAAACAAGTATAGCTTCAAAAATTTCAGCACATAGAGAGGTGTTTTAGTAACATGAAAATTTCTACAACCATATTTTCCTCTCTCATAATAACTTTTAGTAGCAACATGAGCAAACTCAACAATATAACTATCACATAAAGCATTCTTATCATGAGTCTCATGCATAAAATTATTACTCTCCACATAAGCATAATCAATTTTATTAGTAATAGTGGGAGCAAATTCAACAAAGTAGCTATCATTATTATTCTCATCAAGTGTTGGAGGCATAGTATAATCACAACAAAATTTACTCTCCATAGTAGGTGGTACCAAAAGACTACTATCATTATAATCATCATAAATAGGAGGCAAAGTATCATCAAAGAAAATTTTCTCCTCAATGCTTGGTGGACTAAAAAGATCATGCTCATCAAAACCAGCTTCCCCAAGCTTAGAATTTTCCATATCATTAGCAACAATGGTGTTCAAAGTATTCATGCTAACATGTTCCATGGGTTTTTTAATTTTCACATTAAACCATTCATGTCTTGACTCAGGAAATAGTACAAAGAGCTCACAGATGTTTTCCATTATGCCTAACTAGTGTAAACAAGAAACAAAAAGTTGCAATTGCAGGATCTAAAGGAAATAGCTTCGAGCACAAACACAATGGCGCAGGAAAAGTACTTTACACAGGAACCGAAGTATGAGTGCCTTTTACCTTTCCTCCCCGGCAACGGCGCCGAGAAAAGTGCTTGATGTCTACGTTCCCCCTCCTTTCTGTAGACGGTGTTGGGCCTCCAAGAGCAGAGGTTTGTAGAACAGCAGCAAGTTTTCCCTTAAGTGGATCACCCAAGGTTTATCGAACTCAGGGAGGAAGAGGTCAAAGATATCCCTCTCATGCAACCCTGCAACCACAAAGCAAGAAGTCTCTTGTGTCCCCAACACACCTAATAGGTGCACTAGTTCGGCGAAGAGATAGTGAAATACAGGTGGTATGAATATATATGAGCAGTAGCAACGGTGCCAGAAAATAGCTTGCTGGCGTGTAGTTGATGGTGGTAGTATTGCGACGGTAGTAACACGGTAAAACAAAGAAACAAGCGGTAGTAACGCAGCGGTATTTAGGAACAAGGCCTAGGGATTAGACTTTCACTAGTGGACACTCTCAACATTGATCACATAACGAATAGATAAATGCATACTCTACACTTTTGTTGGATGATGAACGCATTGCGTAGGATTACACGAACCCTCAATGCCGGAGTTAACAAGCTCCACAATTTGTTCATATTTAAGTAACCTTATAGTGTAAGATAGATCAACAGATTAAACCAAGTACTAACATAGCATGCACACTGTCACCTTCATGCATATGTAGGAGGAATAGATCACATCAATATTATCATAGCAATAGTTAACTTCGCAATCTACAAGAGATCATGATCATAGCATAAACCAAGTACTAACACGGTGCACACACTGTCACCTTTACACACGTGCAGGAGGAATAGAACTACTTTAATAACTTTGCTAGAGTAGCACATAGATAGTAGTGATACAAAACTCATATGAATCTCAATCATGTAAAGCAGCTCATGAGATCATTGTATTGAGGTACATAGAAGAGAGATTAACCACATAGCTACCGGTACAGCCCCGAGCCTCGATGGAGAACTACTCCCTCCTCATGGGAGCAGCAGCGGTGATGAAGATGGCGGTGGAGATGGCAGCGGTGTCGATGGAGAAGCCTTCCGGGGGCACTTCCCTGTTCCGGCAGCGTGCCGGAACAGAGACTCCTGTCCCCCAGATCTTGGCGTCGCGATGGCGGCGGCTCTGGAAGGTTTCTGTGGGTTTCGTCCAACGCCTCAGGGTTTTCGATCCAGGGGCTTTATATAGGCGAAGAGGCGGCGCAGGAGGGCTTCTGGGGGGCCCACACCATAGGGCGGCGCGGCCCCCCCTCTGGCCACGCCAGGGTGTGGTGTGGGGCCCCCAGGGCTCCCCTCTGGCGGCTCTCGGGTGTTCTGGATGGTTCCGGGAAAAATAGGAACCTGGGCGTTGATTTCGTCCGATTCCGAGAATATTTCGTTACTAGGATTTCTGAAACCAAAAACAGCAGAAAATAGGAACTGGCACTTCGGCATCTTGTTAATAGGTTAGTTCCAGAAAATGCACGAATATGACATAAAGTGTGCATAAAACATGTAGATAACATCAATAATGTGGCATGGAACATAAGAAATTATCGATACGTCGGAGACGTATCAGAGACACACCCTGTAGCTTCTGGATTGTTCAGTATATTTGAAAGAGGTGCTTCATTGACTACTATTATCGGGTGTGCCGAAAAATAGTGGCGCAATTTTCTTGCTGTTGTAATAACTCCATATGCTAGCTTCTGGTACTGCGGGTACCGCTGTTTGGAAGGCGATAAAACTTCACTGATGAAATATACCGGCCTTTGCACTCCATGGAGTTTTCCTTCTTCTTCTCTTTCGACAACTAGCACCGTGCTAACCACCTGAGGTGTGGCTGCGATGTATAGCAGGAGAGGTTCCTTCTCTTTCGGCGCCACCAAGATTGGTGGTGTCGAGATTGTGCGTTTCAAATCCTCGAAGGCTCTATCGGCTACTTCATTCCACTGGAATTTCTCTCCTTGCTTTATTAAAGCGTAGAACGGTAACGCTTTTTCTCCCAGCCTGGCTACGAATCTGCTTAAAGCTGCAACTCGCCCAGTTAGCTGCTGTATTTCTTTCAACTTTGTTGGCTTTCTCATTGTTACGATAGCTTGTATTTTGTCGGGATTTGCTTCAATCCCTCTTGCTGAAACTAGAAACCCAAGAAGTTCTCCCGCTGGGACGCTGAAGGAACACTTCGTCGGGTTCAGCTTGAGGCAGAATTTGTCGAGGTTGTCGAAAGTTTCCTTCAGATCCTCGATTAGCGTCGTCCCCTTCTTTGATGTTATGACGACATCATCGATGTATACTTGTACATTTTTTCCAATCCGTGTCGCCAAGCACTTCTGCATCATCCTCTGGTATGTTGCTCCCGCGTTTTTCAGACCAAAGGGCATTGTTCTATAGCAGAACACGCCATAAGGTGTGATGAACGCTGTTTTGACTTCATCTTCTTCTTTCAATCTGATCTGATTATAACCAGAATATGCATCCAGGAAGGAAAGACGTTCGCATCCTGTCGTGGAGTCGATAATTTGATCGATCCTCGGGAGGGGAAAGTGATCCTTTGGACAATGTTTGTTGAGACACGTAAAGTCGACACACATGCGAAGGACTTTAGTGTTTTTCTTCGGCACCAACACTAGATTTGCTACCCATGTGGCCTCTGTATGCAGCTCCTTGATAAAACCAGCTTCTCTTAGTCGATCGATTTCCGACAGCATAGCCTTGCGGTTTGGTTCCGAAAAACGCCGCAAAGGTTGTTTGATTGGTCTCGCTAGTGGATCCAAGTTTAGGTGGTGCTCGGCAAGTTCCCTGGGTACTCCTGGCATGTCAGCTGGACACCATGCGAAGATTTTCCAGTTCTCACGGAGGAACTCGACGAGCGTGCTTTCCTATGCGAGGTCCATGTCGTTTGCGATGGATGTCGTCTTTTTTGGGTCTGTCGGGTGAATCTGCACCTCCTTAGAATTTTTCTCAGTGTTGAAAGTTGATTCTTTATTTGGCCTTTCGACGTCTGGCAGCATGTCGTAGTCAGTCGTAAGCCTGGACGCCATATGCTCGGCTTGCATCCCGAAAGTTTCTGATAGTCGATGAAAATCCTTATCACACTTATCAGCTAGGGCAAAGCTTCCTTTGACTGTGATTGGTCCCTTAGGTCCAGGCATCCTCCACAACAGGTACGTGTAATGTGGTACCGCCATAAACCTAGCATATGCTGGTCGTCCCAACAAAGCGTGGTACTGTGATGGGAAATCTATGACTTCAAACTCCAGCCTCTCGATTCTGTAGTTTTCTCGGGTCCCAAACTGAACGTCGAGGTTAATCTTCCCCAGCGGATAACTTGGCTTCTCCGGTGTGATACCGTGGAATCGCGTGTCAGTTGGTTTCAAGTTTGCTAGGGATATGTTCATCTTCCTTAATGTATCTGCATACATAAGGTTTAAGCTGCTGCCGCCATCTATGAACACGCGAGATACATCGAACCCTGCGATAACTGCTGGTAAGATGAGTGCTGACTGCCCTGGTCGAGGAACTTGCTGTGGATGGTCCGCTATGGTGAAGCCAATATCTTGTCCTGACGAATTAAGATACTCGACTGTTGGCGGAGGCATTTTTCTGCCATGAACACCTGTCGCGAGATTACTTTCTGAGCTCTATTGGATGGCCTTCCTTTCTGGATCATCGAGACCGCTCCGTTAGAGTTAGGATCAACATAAGGCGGTGGTGCAGGTGCTGCCGCTATCCTAAGCTAATGTTGATTTTCGTCCGTAATCGCGGGAGGAGGTGGCAAGTGAATCTCACTCCTGGGTCCTTGAGGATTTCTATGTGCTGCCTAAGCATTAGCGTGCCCTGCCCACCTTAACATTGCCTGGAAATTTCGACAATCCTTCTGCAGATGTCCTGACTGTCTTTTTCCGTTATTGTCGAGATAGAAGTGCATCTGACATGGCCCATTCATCATCTCCTCGGGAGACACGAAAGGCCTCTGGAACCTTGATCCGCTGCTTTGCCTGTTATTTCGAGAGTCATCTCTATTGTCGTCTCGCAGCTCGTTGCTCCTCTGGTAATCATCTCTATTGTTTCCTCCAGCGCTTGCTCGGAAACCAGCCGAAATTTGCCCAGGAGCATCATAACTTGAGTACTACCGAGGAAACCGTCGCCTACTTTGATAATTTCGGCCGCGGTCCTCCTCTGGTGACCTATGCCGTTTATTGTGAACAGCATCTTCTCCATCTGCCTATCTGTTTGCTATCTCCATTAATGCGGATACTGTCTTTGGATTGGTCCTCCCCAAGTCCTCGACAAAATCTCCTCGCCTGATTCCTGCGACAAACGCATCTATTGCTCTCTCGTTAGATATATTCTCTGCCGAGTTTTTTATGATATTCCACCTTTGGATATATTTTCTCATTGGCTCGTCTGGCTTTTGTCGGCACGCCCTCAATTCCTCTAGCGACGCAGGTTTTTTGCAGGTGGACCGGAAATTCTTGACGAACACGTCCTCGAAGCTATCCCAGCTGTCGATAGATCCTGGAGGAAGTTTCTTTATCCAAGACTCTGGTACCTGGATGCTTTGCATAGCTGTTGCTCTGGTCCCTCCTGTGAGTTTCACCGTCTCGATGTAATCAACTAGCCAATCCTCTGGATCCTGCAGGCCGTCGAATTTTTTGAAGTTATCAGGCAACTTAAATCCCGAAGGGACTCGAGTTTTTCGCACTCTCCTCGTGAAGCATGGCAAACCGCACATATCCTCGTCGTTTAGCTCTGGGGAATGCCGCTGTTCCCTTCTACTTTGTCGTGCTCTGTCGACCCTTGCTTGTGCTGCCGTGTCTCTTGCTCCACTTGGTCCTTCGGGAGCTGCTGCTGTTGCTGCCGCCGGTCGTGGACTATTTTGCCTTGCTGTTCCTTCGGGGGGTGTTGATGCAAACGCCGTTCCCATGGCTCCAACTCCTGCCATTGCCATGTTGTACAATGCCTCCCTTGGATCTCCTGGAGGTGGCCTGGATGCAAGGATGAAAGCCTGTGTCGCCATATACCCAGCTTCTGGTGTCTTGGGGATGATGTTCCCTCTCGTGTCTATCGACATAAAAGACATGTCGAGGTTTTGAACCAGGTGCTCTCTTTCTCCTTCAGGTATGTTTTGCAACCTTGATCTTGCTCTGTTCCGAGCTTCCCTGTGGCTATCACCCGAAGTTCCAGATTGTCGACTCAGTTCTGCCCTTCGCCTGCTTGATGCAGAGGCTGCCTCCTTTCTTCTATTTAAAGCAGCTGTCTGTTTTTCCAACTCCCTTGCGGCTCGTGCGAGCCTATATTGATATGCTTGCAACTCTTCTGGCGTGGCTGTGGTGGCCATTGGTTCTGAGCCATCCATAGCCCTTGCAGCTCTATCCCATGCTGCTTGCGGAAGTTGAACTCTATCTCGAGGTTTAGATCCGATATATTTGTTGCCTAGACCTCGTCGCAAATCAGAGGGATCGACGTATGGATTTCCCAGATCGTCGAAAGCCTCAGATGTTTCCTCCTGGTCACGGCTTGGCTCTCCGATGACATAAATCTGATTGTACTTTGTATTCAGATCTATGTTGGGTTTGGTGACACCATCATCAAGATTGGTGAAGACCTTGCCCACTGTAACGGATTTGTCGATGAAGTCGAAACTGTCGACACTGCTTGAGTCATCGCTTATATAGGAGTCCGCGGATGATTCAAACGACATGTCGCTGAAGATCTTGGCGAGCTTTTCGCTTGCCCTGGTGCTGATGAAGCGTGGCGATGAAGTTTCCTCTTCTCTGGACTCGATTGACGATGTTGAGTTCGAAAAATCGGAATCGACCGCCGACAATCCCGACGAGATCGGAATTTCGACACGATACGCTCCCTCTTTCTCGACGCGAAAGTGAAACCTTCCGAACGTCATCTCCATAGGCTCCTCCAGATACGCATATGCATCCAAACGGGAGGGCGGGTGAGGAACAAAATCGATAGGACCAGTTGCAATCTGTTTACCTCGATCCATCGCGTTGCTTGCTGTTGATGAAGTCGACGATCTTGAACGTGCCATCGAGATCAGATCCTTGACACCTCTAATTCCCATAGATGGCGCCAATTGACAAGGTATTAACTTGTCAATGCCTACGGATTGTAGACTAGGATTTAGTTGGAAGTAGAGGGCAAGTAGATCTCGAAGGTTTCAGCCGAAAAGTACTCGACGATTATGAAAACTAGGGTATGAGAGACAATGATTCGATGATTTCTTCGTCCCTCGACTCCCCCTTATATAGGAGGTGGAGTCGAGGGATTCGTGTTGTACAAGTTACATAGTCCGAGACGGTTTACAACTCATCCCGCAAGATTACAAAACATCATCTCTAATACAATTCTAATTTTCCTTAATATCAGCTTGGGCTTCCGAATCTTCTTATTCTTCGAGTCGTGGGCCTTCAGTAAACCCTGGGTACTATCTTCGGCAGGCCCATTGGGGATGCCTATGTCACATACTTTGTTTCTTCCTATTTGTTGTCTCTTGGTGTTTCTCTATGTAAGGTTATTGAGTTTTTTTTTTACTATACAACAACTCCAAGTTCACCGAGAACGGAATTCGTATGTATCTTATTTTTCATTTTTGTTGTTGATGTTTTTAGCGGTTCTTCATTATGGGAGGTTTTACACCTGTCATTTCTTGCTATTTTCTATCTTGGTATTTCTTGGATTTCTAGTCATGTTTATATAGAGATTATTGCTATATTAACAAAAAAAAGCCAACGTTTTTCTCAAGATAGGAATCTGGATGCAAAACTTAATAAGAATATATAATTTTGTACTTTTGTCGGTTGCGCATCCGGTTTGACCAAAGATGGCACCGAACAAGGTTGCTCTTGCTAATTTTAACCAAATATGAACTAGATCTGAAGCGAACCGTATGCCGAGGGATTTTGGTTCGGTCCTTAATCTGGTTAATCAGACAAGTCTTATGATATCCTAGTCCAGGGTTCAATAGGATTGATAGAATACACATGCCAATAAGGTGGAGCTTCTTTTTCAGAACCTCATCTCCAAAGAACTTTGAGCTTAAGTGTGCTTGGTCCGGAGCGATTTGAGGATGGGTGGTTGACCGATAAGTTGATCACGGGTGCGCATCAGTAAGAACAAAGTACGCAAGAAAGACGTGTATTGGTATGTGGGGCTAGTCTAGAGGTCCAAGAGAGTTGCTAGGGGTAACAAGACTGACCTAGGGTGGTCGGGGTGTTACATGTCTTGTCCAACCGGCCTTATGACTGGCTTGAAACCTAACAACGCAGGTGAGAGTGCATGGTGCCCCCATGTGTAATTTTGGTAATTAATGACAATCTCTATGGACTAATGCTTGTGTTGAGTTATATTTGTAGGAGTTGTCCATATGCATTGCTTAAACCATATGTTGGCTTCAAGTTCGCAGCAAGGTTGCAACAAGGATCAAATTAAGAATATCAAGTGTCAAGTATGTCTTGAAGGCAAAGACTGAGTGAGCTCTCATGGGTATCTTCAAGACGACAACAAGACGAAGAATAAATGTTGTGCAAGTTCAAGATGAGCCAACTCGAATAGATCATATGCTTGAAGCTTGTAATATGGTTTTCATGGATATGTGAAGACGCACCGAAAAAGAAGCTCTTCCATAGTGGAGTATGGGGGAGCAATCGCAAGACTTCACTAAGCAAGCATAATCAAGAAAGACATTCCATCTTGTTGCGGTCAAGATCGTCATCATCGAGCTCAAGTGAAATGTGCAAGGTTAAGGTTTGCTCTTTATAGGGTTTCTTCTTGTCGGTCTCGTGGTTTAGTTGGGAGACCAGTTTATACATTAGTTGTCGTACTATCAAGAGGGCTCTCGAGTGAGTAACTCGATCGTATCATTCGGAGAGAGCTCAAACTTTTGCATCATTGCATTATCTTTCTTGATTGTTATTTTGATCTTATCCATATGGTGTTTTAGAGCTTATACTTATTCTCATCAGAAGCTCTAGTTCATCCAAAACGGATTCTACATGGTTACTTGTTGCATTTTCGATATTGGAGTTCTTTCCCAGTTCTTTATATTGAGAGGTTTCACCTCTAAATTCATGGAAAGATCTACCCCCCTCTTTATTAAGAATTCCACTATTTGTGGGGCATATTTTGTCATCCTCTTTACAACAAAATTGGTTTCACCTAAATCCGAGTTTCCTAACTCAAGTTGTTGCATTTTTCCATATTGGAGGTGTTACCGGGTTGTCTCTTTTAGATATGTTAAACCTTCCACCTTTTAGTTCTATCCTCCCTTGATGTACTATGATGTTTCTATGCAGATTGTTGTAGAGCTCGTTGTAGTTATATCAACAAGCCCAAAATCATCAAAATCGGAGTCCGGATGCAAAAGTTATTGAACTTTTTCGTACCATGTTGTCCTGTACTTTTTCCTAGGGTGGTAGTACCGGTCTACTTCCGAAAATATCATTTATTGAGTGCTGGAAGTAATTCCGAGCACCCAATAGGCACCTGGTAATTTCCCGGTACTACCGGGGGGCGGTAGTACCGCCCCAAATGATCGGAAGTTTTGGTAATTACGAGTTTTGTGCATAACAGGCAGATTTTTCTTGCCCTATTTAAGGAGGTCTTCTTCCCCAATGTTTCCTAACCATTTGAGCTTGTTTTACCCGCATTGCTGACCCCTTTGAGCTTGCTATCTCTCTCTCTCCCTCCAATGTATCTTGCATCTATTTGAGAGAAAAGATAGAGGAGATCTACATCTACATCTTTAGCAATCAAGTCCCTCTCTTTGTGAGGGGAGCCACCTATATCTAGATCTTGGAGGTACTTGGAGTGCTTTGTGGATTTCCTTTGTTCTTCCTCTCTTATTTCTCCACAAGCTTTTGTAGCTTTGGTGGAATTTGGGAGTGAAGGATTTGCCATTGCATTGGCATCCATGCCACTGCATTTTCTGTGTACACTACATCTTCCACCTGGTCTCACTAGGCAACTTGATAGAATCCTGAGACATTGCCTTGAAGGAGATATGCCCTAGAGGCAATAATAAAGTTGTTATTATTTATATCTTTATGTTTATGATAAATGTTTATATATCATGCTATTATTGTATTAACCGAAACATTAGTACATGTGTGATATGTAGACAACAAAGAAGTCCCTAGTATTCCTCTTAAACTAGCTTGTTGATTAATGGATGATTAGTTTCATAATCATGAACATTGGATGTTATTAATAACAAGGTTATATCATTGTATGAATGATGTAATGGACACACCCAATTAAGCGTAGCATAAGATCTCGTCATTAAGTTATTTGCTATAAGCTTTCGATACATAGTTACCTAATCCTTATGACCATGAGATCATGTAAATCACTTATATCGAAAAGGTACTTTGATTACATCAAACGCCACTGCGTAAATGGGTGGTTATAAAGGTGGGATTAAGTATCCGGAAAGTATGAGTTGAGGCATATGGATCAACAGTGGGATTTGTCCATCCCGATGACGGATAGATATACTCTGGGCCCTCTCGGTGGAATGTCGTCTAATGTCTTGCAAGCATATGAATAAGTTCATAAGAGACCACATACCACGGTACGAGTAAAGAGTACTTGTCAGGAGACGAGGTTGAACAAGGTATAGAGTGATACCGATGATCAAACCTCGGACAAGTAAAATATCACGTGACAAAGGGAATTGGTATCGTATGTGAATGGTTCATTCGATCACTGAAGTCATCGTTGAATATGTGGGAGCCATTATGGATCTCCAGATCCCGCTATTGGTTATTGGTCGGAGTGAGTACTCAACCATGTCCGCATAGTTCACGAACCGTAGGGTGACACACTTAAAGTTGGATGTTGAAATGGTAGAACTTGAATATGGAATGGAGTTCGAATATTTGTTCGGAGTCCCGGATGAGATCCCAGACATCACGAGGAGTTCCGGAATGGTCCGGAGAATAAGATTCATATATAGGATGTCATTTTATGTGAATTAAAATGATTCGGAAGGTTCTAGAAGGTTCTAGAAAAGTCCGGAAGAAACCACCAAGGAAGGTGGAGTCCCGGAGGGACTCCACCTCCATGGCCGGCCAACCCTAGAAGGGGAGGAGTCCCAAGTGGACTCCCCCAAGGGGGGCCGGCCACCCCCTCCATGGAAGGTGGAACTCCCACCTCTAGTGGGAGTCCTAGCTTGGGTAGGTTTCCCTATCACATGGAAGGTTTTGGGTTCGGGTCTTATTCGGAGACTTGTAGTCCAACACTTGGGGTTCCACCTATATAATGAGGGGCCAAGGGGAGGGGGCCAGCCACCCCAAGACCACAGCCTGGCCGACCCCCTTGAGTGGCCGGCCACCCCCTCCAAAACCCTAGCCGCCCCCTCTCCTCCATAGCTCCCGCGTGCTTTAGCGAAGCTCCGCCGGAGTTCTCCACCGCCACCGACACCACACCGTCGTGCTGTCGGATTCAAGAGGAGCTACTACTTCCGCTGCCCGCTGGAACGGGAGGTGGACGTCGTCTTCATCAACAACCGAACGTGTGACCGAGTACGGAGGTGCTGCCCGTTCGTGGCGCCGTGATCAAGATCTTCTACGCGCTTTTGCAAGCGGCAAGTGAACGTCTACCGCAGCAACAAGAGCCTCATCTTGTAGGCTTTGGAATCTCTTCAAGGGTGAGACTCGATAATCCCCTCGTTGCTACCGTCTTCTAGATTGCATCTTGGCTTGGATTGCGTGTTCGCGGTAGGAAATTTTTTGTTTTCTATGCAACGTTATCCTACAGTGGTATCAGAGCCGTGTCTATGCATAGATGGTTGCACGAGTAGAACACAATGGTTTTGTGGGCGTTGATCCTCTTGTTATCTTTAGTTTGAGTACTTTGCATCTTTGTGGCATAGTGGGATGAAGCGGCTCGGACTAACTTTACATGACCGCGTTCATGAGACTTGTTCCTCGTTCGACATGCAACTTGTATTGCATAAGAGGCTTTGCGGGTGTCTGTCTCTCCTACTATAGTGAAGATTCAATTTACTCTTCTATTGAAAACATTAGTATCAACGTTGTGGTTCATGTTCGTAGGTAGATTAGATCTCTCTCAAAAACCCTAAACCACGTAAAATATGCAAACCAAATTAGAGACGTCTAACTTGTTTTTGCAGGGTTTGGTGATGTGATATGGCCATAATGTGATGATGAATATGTATGAGATGATCATTATTGTATTGTGGCAACCGGCAGGAGCCTTATGGTTGTCTTTAAATTTCATGTTGAGTAGTATTTCAAAGTAGTTGTAATAGTTGCTACATGGAGGACAATCATGAAGACGGCGCCATTGACCTTGACGCTACGCCAACGATGATGGAGATCATGCCCGAAGATGATGGAGATCATGTCCGTGCTTTGGAGATGAAGATCAAAGGCGCAAAGACAAAAGGGCCATATCATATCACATATGAACTGCATGTGATGTTAATCCTTTTATGCATCTTATTTTGCTTAGATCGCGACGGTAGCATTATAAGATGATCCCTCACTAAAATCTCAAGATAATAAAGTGTTCATCCTTAGTAGCACCGTTACCAAGACTTGTCGTTTCGAAGCATCTCGTGATGATCGGGTGTGTTAGAATCAACAAGTTCTTACAACGGGTGCAAGACAGTTTTGCACATGCGGATACTAAGGTGGCCTTGACGAGTCTAGCATGTACAGACATGGTCTCGGAACACGTGATACCGAAAGGTAGAGCATGAATCATATGGTTGATATGATGAACACTTTGAGTGTTCACCATTGAAATCACACCTTGTCTCGTGATGATCGGACTTAGGTGCGGTGGATTTGGTTCGTGTGATCACTAAGACAATGCGAGGGATATTGTTTTGAGTGGGAGTTCACCTAGTTTTTTAATTATGTTGAATTAAATTTTGAACTCAATTTGTCATAAACTTAGTCTAAACTTTTGCAAATATATGTTGTAGATATGGCGTCCCCAATCAATTTTAACCAGTTCCTAGAGAAAGAAAAACTTAAGAGCAACGGTAGCAACTTCACCGACTGGTTCCGTCATGTGAGGATCTTCCTCTCTGGCGGAAATCTGCAATATGTGCTTGATGCACCGCTAGGTGACCCTCTGTGGTGACCCGGCATACCACTGCATGGTGTAGTATGCAAGTCTGATATAACACCAATGAAACACCGTTCCACTAGTATTATATCGCTCAGAGTGGTACAACAGAAACATATGCGGGTCCAAGGCATGTCTATAGAATTACATACAGACTCTGTTACAAAAGATCAGCACCGCCTCCTACTTTACAATGAGGTAAAACTGCAAATAAACTCCAGAAGAACGACTCGTGGTCTAAGCCTATCACGAACTCTATTTGTAGAGTATTTAACTAGCTATAGAGGCTAGGAATAGATTCTAGCTAAATAGGAGCTAGGTTTAGGAAGCTATTTCCATTCTATGTCTAGTCTAGGTTTTATACTTGTTGAAGGTGGTGTTTGACTCTTCTGACAGGTTCCTGTCCCTCGAAGTAGTTGTTGACTCCTCGGTCTTCGAGTTGCACTGTAGATCCTCCATCGTGGCCTCCATATCTAAGCAGGGGATTTAAGAGTGGGATGAGTACGAGCGTACTCAACAAGTTCATTATAGGAAAGAGGTGTTTAATGCACTAGCTACAGCATTAGACCAGAAAGTCTAATACCAATGCAAGTTTTCATAACCATTTCTTCAAAAGGTTGCTTTTATTCAGAAGAACTATGTCCGTCAGCCTTCACCGGTTTACTAGAACTTCATGGAGCTCCTTTACGGCCGCGTTCGCAGTTCCATATCCCGGAACAGGGAGTGACAGGTCACGATTCATTACACTCTGCAGAGGTGTGTTGCTTTACCCATAAGAGATCTTAACCTTGGTGCCAACCGAGTCTAGTTCTCGTCCACACTTCCTTTGGTGTGAGGCCCGGTATAAGGTCATAGCCAATCATATTCCTCCGCTACCTCATACACCCACCCTTTGCTGCAAACTCCGACCCTGGGTCCTCGCCGGTGCTCTTATACCAATTAAGGACGGCCCCCGACCACGACAACAGTTCATGTCTCTACCATGAACTCCTTCGCCGGCAGCTGCAACCCATCATAGACCGCAATAACCGTGGGGACTTCATCGGGACCCCCACCCTACCACTTGTCCTCTCTTGGATCAAGGGTACCACTTGTCCTCTCTTGGATCAAGGGTCTACGGTAAAGCGCATCCGTTGATGTACAAGAGGTGGAATTACAATTGACTATTCCGTCCCACTCCAGATCTTATGGTTAACACGGGTATTACGGCACAAGAATCAATGGACGACATTTGTTGTTTAATCCTAGATGGATATAAACCCTTGCAATGGAACCTCCACCATATCAACACAATCCATGGTTCCATTGCCCACCCCATAGTCATATTCATAGTTATGAAAATAGTGGTTTTGGTTTTTATGCTATAGTGATAATCATAGTACTTTCCAAGTAATTTGATAAAGATACTCAAATGACATGAGCAAGTGATGAACTTGCCTTTCTTGACTGCAAGATTATGCAGGCAAGGTCTTCGATACGCAATAACTCCAAATTCCGAAATAGCATCATCGTCCGGTAAGGACGATGTTTAAAAGATTGGTAAGGATGCAATAATGCATAAGTATGAGATGCAATCGCTCTAAGCGTGACCTAACCCCGATGATTTAAGATCAGTGAGTTGTAATAATTGGTTCAGGGTGTGTTGTACTTTTAGAGTGATTCACAACCAAGGTTCTTATTAATGATTGGTTGCTTGGTATCATAAACAGGTGCTGTAATAAATCATAATAATAACACTAATAGCACACAACAATAACATTTGGTATAATCCTAACATGTAATGAATAGTGGTTGGTTTTAGCACTATATGGCATGGTTAATGATTAATTATCATATACTTCAAAAGAATAACTTTTGAAGAACATGTTCTTTATTAAAGAACAAGTATGATAATTAGGGTTGTGGAATTCTATGGTTTACTATGGTTTCAACTAATTTCTGGAGTAAGTATTAGATGGATCACACCATAGTTGGATTCTTCAGCACTAGGTTTGATTGGTTTTACTTAAGCATAAGCAACTTAAGCAATTAATTACACAGGGGTGCTATCTGGGTTGGTTATACCTTACTGGTGATAGATGGCTATTGTCTATAGGTCCTATTAGGCAGGGTTGATGATGATTCCTTCTCTTCTTCGAAAGAATAGCTTTTGAAGAACATACTTCTTAAGTAATAAGAAGTATTACAATTAAGGTTGTGGTTGCCTAAGGTTTACCTTTGCATTCACTAAGTAAAGAATGTTTGGTTCCTAGATAGGATGGTTCATAAATATCTCATACTAGTAGGGTTTAGTGGAGTATGGAATGTAAGGTAATCATCAATCATGGTTACTATTAGGATTCATCACAATGTTGTGATGCTAATCATGGATAGTTAAGGATGGTGGTCTTGGGAATAGGAACTAGGGTTTTGCACTTGGTTGATCCTACTAGATCAACAAGTTTTATTTAGATGAGAGCATAGCATAGCAATTAACTAGTGTTAAGGTCCTTACATTTTATGTGATCATGGCCATTATTTAGTTGCTATTATTGTTCTATGTTTGAAAAGAAAATATTATGATCATATGTTCTAACCTAGGGTTTAGTTTAGAAGCAAATTAAGTTCATATGAAGTAGTGGAGCTAGAGCTTCTAATGGCATTAGGATTTTAGGGTTCCACATGAAATCATAGAGTTAGGGTTTTAGAGTTAAATCAATTTGGGGTGATCACATAAAATAATGGGATCAAGGTTCTTACTTATAGTAGTATTAGGGTTTCTAAATATGATACAATTCTTAAAATAATAGTTGGTACTAGAGTTAATGTGATTAAGTACTTTGAACAAAATTAATAATAGCCTTAGCATGTAATTATTTTAAGAGGTTTAAGAATTAAGACAAATACTAGTTAGGGTTTAATTTCGAGAATTAGGGTTTTTATGTTGGTTATTTAACTTATAAATTATTAACTTCTTAAATAAAAAGGTTGGAGTAAATATCTTTTCATTGCAATATAATATTAGTTATTATTATTATTATTATTTCCTTTTCTTATCACTTTATTTACTTAGACAAATTTTTCTAAAAAATTATATCCTAAAAGAATAGGATGGGCAGAGCCCATCAGATCCAGTCGGGCCCAGTTAAATGGCTGGCCCAGTAGTGCCTGACCTGGTCGGGCTCAACCCGACCCAACCCTAGCTCTCGCTCACCCCTCCTCGCACACGCACATGACCCCCATCTACCTCTTCTCTCTTGCGACCACCACGCCCCTGTGGCGGCGCCGCCCCTGCCGTTTTTCTCCGGCCACCTCCGGCCTTCTTCGGCGCCGGCGAGATGGTTTTCTGGTTCTCCTCGACGTTCTCTACCTCTCTGTCCTGCTCGATTTGACTCTCGAGTCCTGTCTCGTACATCCCCACTCAAGAACCCTAGCTCGATGTCGGTTTGATTCAGCCGTTTGCCGGCCGTCTCTGGTGCCGCTGCGGCATGGCTTTCTAGCGCTCTCTACTCCACGCCGCTGCCGCGCTATACTGCGCCCCCGCTCACACCTGGCTTGACCATGGGGATTCCTGCTCGTCTCCGTCGTCTGCTTCTACTCCTCAACGGCGACCTCCAGTTCTTCAATGTCGACCTCGAGCCCCAACTCGAGTTCTTGCTCCACTGCTACTATGTGCTCCTGCTCCTCTACCTTTACTTGGACGTCGGCGGGATGGTGGTGTGTCTGCAACCCCGGCGTCCGTGTGCTAGTGGTGCTGCTGTAATGAGGATGCTTTTGTTGCCACTACATCCCCGACCTCGACGCCGGCGGAATGGTGGTGTGGTCGCTACTTCGTCCTCGACGCCGGCAGGATGGTGCCGTAGGCGCAACCCCGGCGTCGACCTCTTCCTCTATTCGCCCGAACCACTGTGAGCTATTCCCCTTTCTCCCTCTCTCTCTGTCTGCTCTATAATGATGAATTTACTGGCCATGAGCTTGTGTGTGCTTGGCCTGATTATTGCATATGCTTGTGAGTGCCATCCCTGTGCTGTATGACTTGTAAATTTGTCAGTTCAGTACTGATTCTAGTGTGTTGTATTACATTATGTGCTTAAGATGGAACCTGCAACTACTAGCTGCTGCATATACATTGTATTGTTAATTGAAGAAGTTCAGTTCTGCTATTATTAAATCCTTATTGAGCTCAAATATGCTGGAGAAGCAATTCATGGTTGGTACTTGTGTTGCTTGGCAATATCATGATGCTTGTTGGCTGGTGGCAATTAAATGATTGATTTGATTATGGCTCTTCTTGGAGATTACTTGGTTGGCCTCGGAGCATTTCCTGGACCAAGCAATTCTCTGAAGTTTGTTAAATGTTAATCTAATTTATGTGTTGCTGAATAATTTACTTGATGTATGCTTGTGACTAGTATGCCGATTCAAAATGGCTTGGCTATTGGATGAAGAGGCTTCATTGATCCACTGATTATTACCATGTGTTACGTAACAGATACTTTTATGTGCTAAGCAAAGTAGATACTTGATTATTCCTGGACATGGTTTATTTGTGGGCTTACTCACAGGGACCTTGCTATCCTCTCTGTATGTGGTTAGGTTAAGAGCTCCTGGTTCTACTAGGGATCACTAGCTAAAGCTAGGTGATTTAGCTCCCTTCTCTCATGCATATTTCTTTCTATCTATTACTGATAAGAACAGATGTTGAGCTTGATATCTTGGCCCAGCCTATGATGCAAAGGCTGAGGCTTTAATTAATACTAAGAACAGATACTGCTTGTGCCTTTTTATTTCTCAGTGATGAAACTGGCATAGCACTTCTATGCCATTCTGAGAGAAATCCATCTCTCTATCCTCCTAGGTGAAAACCTAGTAGAAGGG
Source organism: Lolium perenne (assembly GCF_019359855.2). Lineage (NCBI taxonomy): Eukaryota > Viridiplantae > Streptophyta > Magnoliopsida > Poales > Poaceae > Lolium > Lolium perenne. The sequence goes on from NC_067245.2 coordinate 297,088,535, forward strand.
TAGTGAGATGGTTTATCTTAGATACTCCCCTTATTCCCTGGGTGTGACTATGCAAATTAAGAACAGGTGCCATGCTTAACTTGTTGCCTAATACCTGCTGTTGGAGAGTTGCTTTATCTTGCTTGATGTTGATCTGGCTTTGTTGCTGATCTTGGCGTCCACCTCCCCCATGGGTTGTGCCTGCTCCTCTTGGGCTCATATTGTCACCATGGTTCCCCTTGCAATTTCGGTTATGATCTTGATATTAATTTCCTAGATGGTTGCCTGGGAAGGATTTGCGGTTTTGGCTGTTGAACTGAAATTGATGTTCTTGGATGAACTGGGGAATAGTCGATGGATTGATCTTGTGATGAGCTAAGCAGCTGTGTGCTACAAGGAAATCCTTTTTTATATGGTGTCCTGGATGTGTGCTTGGCCGACACCTAAGCACATGCATGTGTATTGTGAGCTGCCTGTTTGCATGGTTCAAGTTTGAACACTGATACATCTCCCCTAGTGGATGTGCTCGGCTGATGAAAAGATCTGCCTTTTCAACCTCTCTTTATATTTGACATGGCCACTTGGCTTTATTTCTATTTTGTGTCTTCTTTGTTTGTCTTGCAGGTGCTCAGGCTAAACAAGAAATGCTTGAGGAATTTACTAGTTTAGCCATTTGCAATCCTTTGTAATTTTTTCATTTTCCTTTTTCAATTATTCACTTTCTGTAATGTTTTGTAATAATTATAATTCAAATGAATATTGTAAATGACAATGTATATTGTGTGTTAATCAATAAAGCTCAAGTTTTCCCTAATGAGCTTTTGATATATTATCTATTCTTTTATATTTCTTCATTTTCCAATTTGTTTAATTGTTGATTGGATTGTTCATAATTTAATTTATGATATATCAAATTGAAGTTTGAATTTGAAATTCAAACCTAACTCGTTTTAATTCAATCATACAACTTAAAGTAGATTATGAAATGTTCCCCTCTCTTCTCGAACCCTAAGTTAATTTAGGATAGGTCCAAGTTTATCGCACTCTCGAAACCCTTAATTCTATCTGGTGTCGAGAGAGAAACTTGTTCCCCTTATGGGTGTAGTTTTATAAATAAGCGTGAAATTTCCCCAGATTTTCTATGCATGAATGCAATGCACACATCTGTTTCTTCTATTTTTGTAACCCCAATACCTGGGACATTACAGTCTCTACCCCTTAAACTAAACTTCATCCTCGAAGTTTGAACTCTCTCACGTTTCCGGAGTGTGGATCTGACTTGTGCAGACTACAAATTTTTCTCGAACTCCGTAGTGATCTTACTAGATATAATTGAATATATCCCTTGTCCAGATTCTTCCTGGAATCCATTAGGGTTTGTCTCTGAACATTAGTTTCTTACTCCAGCTCTATGATTTTTCTCTGGAATCTGGTAGTACCTGTCTCTGAGCCATGGCTTCTATCTTTAATTATTTGATTTCTTTCAACTCTATAAGCTTGTTTCTTTTCTCCTTGAACATTCTATGATGGGACTTTTTCTGGTGCTGCTAGTCTTAACTAAGGACTAATTTTGATAATAAATGCCTAATTGATAAATAGGTCTTTGTTTTCCCTTACTACCAAAAGTGCAATAATGGTACTTGGTAAGGTACTTACCGTGGAAATGGTCGTGATGGTTTATTTCCTTAAGAATGGATTAGACTCATTTAGTCTATTCAATCAGGGATTATAGTTGATACCTATAACTATTTTGGTTCTTTAGGTTTCATGAAAGGAATCTTTCAAATGGACTTTTAGTTTTGGTATAGTCAATATCCTTCGGTCTTTGGCCTTCTCGAGCTGTATTTGGTCGACGGTATTTTCTTCTTCCAACTTCATTAGCATTAGCTGACTTGAGCTTAAGTACTTCTGAGTAAATATTACTCACTTGCTCAAGTGATAATCCAATTCTTACTTCCTCGAGGTAAAAACCTCGGCTTCTGGTCTGACATCCTTCCGAAAGTAGTGTTCGACAATCTTATGAAAATAAGATCGAACTTTCTCTCAGTTCAGACCTTCATCAACTATCTTGCTCAAAGTATTGATTCATATTGGATCCAACTGATCCCTCACTCTCCCCCTTAGGGATGTCCTAATGGTTGCTAAGTTTATCTTCCCCAACCAACTAGCTCCTTGGTTAGGCTATATGTCTTTTTCTTGGCTTTCTATTGTACTTTTCTAGGGTATCCTATTTGGATTGATTGTGTACCCACATGGCTGTGAATACCAGTACGATATGTTAGTTGGTTATGCAACTATGGTTATTCCAACTTTACACAGGACAAGTGTGTTGCCCATGAAAGCTTGAGCAATTTAAAGATATTATTCTGCAACTAATATTGTGCTAAATGAAGAAGCTGTGTTCAACATACCGATTGGGTCAGAACAAGTATGGTCAAAGTCATATGCATCCGTCCTTGTGCTCCATCCACTTCCTTGTTCGAACTTCTTAGATGATGAGCTCCCCCGATGATTTGAAAATTGGTTCATTGATTCATTTGATCTTCGTACCAGATATGGATCCGGGCATTCTGATTTCATATGACCTAGTTGTCCACATCCAAAACAGGTAATATCCTGTTGCGTGCAATCCTTGGCATAGTGACCTTTTCTTGCACAGTTATGGCATCGAACTTGACTATAAAACGGTGTGATCGTCTCATCTCTAGTTTGGAAATTCATCTCTGACTGAGTTTGTTGTATCTGAATTGGTTGTGGTTCCAACCTGGCCTTCCGTTTTCTTTCATTCTTCACTTCTTCATAATCATTCTCCAAAGTAATTGCAGTATCCACTAGCTCGTGGAACCTTGTGCATTTGGTTAGATTTAACTGCATTTTCAGGAATGGATTCATCCCTTTTAAGAACCTTTTTATCCTTTTCTCCTCTGTGTTCACATCCTCTGCTGCATAACGTGATAAACGATCAAACTCTACTAGATATTTCCATACCGACAAGGCATTCTGCTTCAAGGTCTCGAACTCTCTTCTCTTTAGCTCCATGATACTTTCAGGAACCTGGGCTTCTCGAAACTTCTTCTTAAACTCGTCCCACGTGAAAACATGTCCCGAAGGTTGAATTAGAATCATGTTATCCCACCATGACGCTGCTAGTCCTGATAGTAGATAGGTGGCATATCTAACCTTCTCTTCATCTTACACTGAACTGTCTTTAATTTCCGCTCGGTGTCCCTCAACCAATCATCCGCATCCATAGGTTCTGGTGCGGTAGCAAAAGTCATTGGATTGGTTTGTAGGAATTCCGTAAGACTCACTCCTTTTGGCCCTCCATTTCTGATACCTCCATTATTCTCACGTATCAAACGACTGAAAAACTCATTTTGTTGTGCTAAGTTTGCTGCTCTATCCTCAGCCATCCTTTCCATGTGCTCAAAGAATTCTTGCCCAAGCAGGACAGGGGTTGATGTTGACGATCTAGTGGCGGAGAATGCCTCTTCCATCCGCTTAGCTTCTCTTTCCTGACCTTCTTTTGCCTCCCTCTCTTCATGAGTCGTTACTATTTCCTCAGTTGGTTGGTAACTCGTCTCTCCCTCACGCGATCCCATTTACCCTCTAGACCTGTAACATCAAGAAAGAACTCAATGATGCAACATGCATTTGCACACCAAGGTCAAACTTCATGCACAGATCTAGTCAATCAATGAAAATCCAATAAAATCCAAGAAGATTCAGCTTTGTGCTTATAATACACACCAACATAAGCCTGAATAATGATAGTTGAGTAAGACATCTCTAAACATCAGGCTGAGATGTGTAGTATATAACACCACATATGATAGGTTTGTATCGTGATACTTAGCACGAATATATGGAAGTCTACTATTTGTCTCAACCTTTACCTTAATTGCACAATTGCAATAAGATAAACTTGAAACAAGGTGGTCTAGAATAGTTAAGGTTAACCTAATTTTCTTTGGAATTACTAACTTAGCTTTCATTATGTTGAGGACTACTTCATATGGTATATCTAGATTCTAGCATAGTTATTCTAAACACATAACTACTGGACTATAGCTCCTATACTTCCAAGTGTTTCTATTGTAAAACTATGGTCATGATGTGCTTGGCACACTTCTTATTGTTTTGGAACACAATTCTTGCACTATTTGTTTAGCACTTGGCTTCTTATTGTACTCCTCCTAAATACTTTAGATGTTCTACTTCATCACATAATGACTCTCAAGTGAATCATATATGATTAGCAACTCTACCATGTAGGTAGACATATATTATTCCTATCAATCTTCCTTATCTCCCATGATTGACTCATCATGGTCTATACTACCTCATATCACTTGTTTTTTATCACTTACTATCAGTGGTTTCAACATGTCTAGATAATTTTACTTACTCATTACTTATCTGGGTCTACATCTTCTATTAGAATATCTTAATTAACTTCATCACTTGATATAACTCCTATTACAGTTCTGGATAACTCTTACTTAACCATAACCTGTGTTGGTACACATCTTCCAATAGGATATCTTCCTTATGGTTGTATCCTCTCTTTGGACTACCAAGTATTGCATACCAACTTTGATCTACTCATCTATTGTTTTAAGGATATTGATGTGCTACATGTTTAGGATTAGTTAACTAACTTCACTTAGGAAAGATAGGTAAGAAATGTTGACTTAAGTGTGTCAGGATTATTCTCTAGTGAATATCCATCTCAAGTCATAAGAAGTATTTGTTTTAGCTAAGACAACTTCCTATAGACACTACCAATCCTATAGGTCTCATTTAAAGGGTTTTAATCCCAGGGTCAAAGCATTTGCTCTGATACCAACTGTGGTGACCCGGCATACCACTGCATGGTGTAGTATGCAAGTCTGATATAACACCAATGAAACACCGTTCCACTAGTATTATATCGCTCAGAGTGGTACAACAGAAACATATGCGGGTCCAAGGCATGTCTATAGAATTACATACAGACTCTGTTACAAAAGATCAGCACCGCCTCCTACTTTACAATGAGGTAAAACTGCAAATAAACTCCAGAAGAACGACTCGTGGTCTAAGCCTATCACGAACTCTATTTGTAGAGTATTTAACTAGCTATAGAGGCTACAAATAGATTCTAGCTAAATAGGAGCTAGGTTTAGGAAGCTAGTTCCATTCTATGTCTAGTCTAGGTTTTATACTTGTTGAAGGTGGTGTTTGACTCTTCTGACAGGTTCCTGTCCCTTGAAGTAGTTGTTGACTCCTCGGTCTTCGAGTTGCACTGTAGATCGTCCATCGTGGCCTCCATATCTAAGCAGGGGATTTAAGAGTGGGATGAGTACGAGCGTACTCAACAAGTTCATTATAGGAAAGAGGTGTTTAATGCACTAGCTACAGCATTAGACCAGAAAGTCTAATACCAATGCAAGTTTTCATAACCATTTCTTCAAAAGGTTGCTTTTATTCAGAAGAACTATGTCCGTCAGCCTTCACCGGTGATACGTCCAAAACGTATCTACTTTCCCGAACACTTTTGCTATTGTTTTGCCTCTAATTTGTGTATTTTGGATACAACTAACACGGACTAACGCTGTTTTCAGCAGAACTGCTCTGGTGTCTCGTTTTTGTGCAGAAATCCAACTTTCGGGAAAATCCTCGGAATTTATGCAGAAGGCCCTATTTTCCCAGGAAACTAACGGAGCCAGAAGGACAATTGAGGTGGAGGCCCGAGGGCCCCACACCATAGGGCGGCGCGGCCCAGGGGGGCCGCGCGGCCCGTGGTGTGGCCCCTCGGCCGGCCTCCGACGCCCTCCTTCGGACTATTTACCGGCCTCGACCCAACCACGCACGGAGAGACGACGAAGTCGCCAGAAACCCTCCAGAACGCCGCCACATCGCGAAACTCCGTCGCGGGAGCCAGAAGTCTCCGTTCTGGCACTCCGCCGGGACGGGGAATTGGAGGAGATCATCACCGCCATCACCGCCAACGCCTCTACATCAACCAGCCATGTTTCCCCCATCCATGTGTGAGTAATTCCCCCGCTGTAGGCCGAAGGGGATGGTAGGGATTGGATGAGATTGGTCATGTAATAGCATAAGATTGTTAGGGCATAGTGCCTAGTGTCCGTAGTTGGTACTTTGATGATATTGTTGCAACTTGTTATGCTTAATGCTTGTCACTAGGGCCCGAGTGCCATGATCTCAGATCTGAACATGTTATTGTTTCATCATGATATTCATTGTTTATGGTCTTACCTATAAGTTGTATACACATGCCGCTGTCCGGAACCGATGGCCCCGAAGTGACAGAAATCGGGACAACCGGAGGGAATGGTAGCGATGTGAGGATCACATGTGTTCACGGAGTGTTAATGCTTTGCTCCGGTACTCTATTAAAAGGAGTACCTTAATATCCAGTAGTTTCCCTTGAGGCCCGGCTGCCACCGTCTGGTAGGACAAAAGATGTTGTGCAAGTTTCTCATTGCGAGCACGCACGACTATATATGGAACACATGCCTATTGATTGCTTTGTACTTGGACACCGTTTTATTATTATCTGCAAATGCCCTGCTATGATTGTTACATGAGTTTCTCTCATCCATGCAACGCCCGTTATCCGTCCCCGTGCCTACAGTATTTTAATCCTGCTTGTTTACTAAAATCACTACTGCTTGTCTGTTACTCTGTTGTTATTTCACTATCTGCTCTTGCTATAAACCTGTTACTATCGATAAACCCTTGCGAGCAAGTCTGTTTCCAGGTGCAACTGAATTGACAACTCCGTTGTTAAGGCTTCCAAGTGTTCTTTGTCTCCCCTTGTGTCGAATCAATAAATTGGGTTTTACTTCCTCGAAGACTGTTGCGATCCCCTATACTTGTGGGTCATCAAGACTATTTTCTGGCGCCGTTGCCGGGGAGCATAGCTTTATTTGGAAGTTCACTTGGATTAATATTGTTCGCTGCAAATTCTCCATCATGGGTAAACCTCGCGATACTAAGATCGCCATATTACCATCCACTACAAGAAAAGGTACAATTCTGAATACCTCTGCTGCTCTTGATTCACCATCTGTGATTGATAAACTTGTTTCACCGCCACATGCTTCGCATGCGGGTACATCTGCTGAATCTGAACACTCTCATAATATTGATAATGTTTCTGCTGTGCTTGATGATAGTGGTTCATTGGGATCTTTTCTAGATGCTACAATTGCTAGGTCTAGACAAATTGAAAATACTGAAACTCCTAATGCTACTACACTGTTAGTTCACCCGAACTTGGTTATTTTAGTGATGATCCTGAGGAAGATTATGTGGAGCTTAATGATGATTTTATTGAAAAATGCAATGCTACTACTGATGCAAGAAAAATTAAAAAGTTGCTCGCAGAACATCTTTGTTAGATATAAACCGTCTCCTGATCCTAAGTTTGCCACATCTCCTATAAACATTAGGGATAAAGATTATGATTTTTCTCTTGATCTATCTCATATAGCTATTGTTGAGAAAACACCCTTTTGTGGTACTGAAAAAGAAAGTGCTGTTGAACACATGGTGAGCTATCTACTCTTAGTAGCTTGTTTTCCGATGATGTTAAGATGCGTACTTACTTTGTTGCTAAAATACTTCCATTCTCATTAAAGGATGACGCTAAAACTTGGTATAATAATTTGCCACCTAATTCTATTAAAAGTCCGAAAGAATTGCTTGATGTTTTCTTCCATAAATACTTTCCTGCTAGTGCTCAACATATTGCTTTGCAGAGAATTTATAATTTTAATCAGGAAGATGAAGAGAAATTGCCTGAGGCTTGGTCGAGATTCTGCTCTCTTATTAGAGCTCGACCTGAGCATGATTTGGAAAAGCATGATTTACTTGATATATTTTATAGTGGACTAACCATTGAGTCTAGGGCATACCTGGATAGTTGTGCTGGTTGTGTTTTCAGGAAAAGAACTCCAGACGTATTTGAAGAATTATTGGCTAAAATAAGCGGAATCATGATGATTGGACCACGCCTGAACCGACTCCACCGCCAATATTGAAGAAGCGGGGTTTAATGAAAGTGCATGATGAAGATAGGAGGGAAGCCAAGAAGTCTCTCAAGGAGAAAGGTATTAAATCCGAAGAGGTGAAGAATCTACCTCCTATAGAAGATATATGTGAGATAATTCCCCCTTCATCCATGATTGAGGTAAACTCCCTTCAACGCTTTACTAGGGAAGATATTCCGTATTCGAAACCTCCCGCACAATGCTTAGATGAGTTTGATAATTATATTGTTAAGCAAGAAAATTTTAATATGAGAGTAGAGAATCATTTAATGGAAAATTCTCAAGCTATTAGTGAATTGCATGATATTGTGGAGAGAACCTCCAATGATGTTAAGATGCTTGTTAAACATTTTCAAATGATCCAAACTCAAATTGATCAACTCACTAAAGTGCAAAATGACTTGTTAGGGAATAATTCTAAAGAGAAACATGCTTATGAAGTAACAACTAGAGGTGGTGTCTCTACCCAGGATCCTCTATATCATGAAGGGCATCCCAAAAGAGTTGAACAAGATTCTCAACGCATTGAACCTAGTGCTCATTATAGGAAGAAAAAGAAGAAGAAACATAAAAATGTTGTAGAATCCTCTGAACCTGTTAATGATCCTAATAGTATTTCTATTTCTGATGCTGAAACTGAAAGTGGTAATGAACATGATAATGATAATGATAATGACAAGAATGATACTCCTGATAAAGAAGAGGTTGAAGAAGAACCTGAAAAGCATGCTAAAAATAAAAAGTACACTAAAGAAGATTTTATTGCTGAGAAACATGGTAATGAAAGAGAACCTTGGGTGCAAAAGCAAATGCCTTTTCCTGCTAAGAAATTAAAATCAAAGGAAGAAGAACACTATAATAAATTTTGCGATTGGATGAAACCTTTATTCTTGCAAATCCCTTTGACTGATGCTATTAAATTGCCACCTTATTCAAAGTATATGAAAGATATTGTTACTAACAAAAGGAAAATCCCCAATGAGGAAATTTCCACTATGCTTGCTAATTACTCTTTTAATGGCAAAATTCCAAAGAAGTTGGGCGACCCAGGTATACCTACTATTCCTTGTTCTATTAAGAATAATTATGTTAAAACTGCTCTATGTGATTTGGGAGCCGGTGTTAGTGTTATGCCTTTTTCTCTTTATAAGAGACTTTATTTAGATAAGTTGATACCTACTGATATATCTTTGCAAATGGCTGATAAATCTACTGCTATTCCTGTTGGTATATGTGAGAATGTTCCTGTTCAAGTTACTACTAACTGCTTGATATTAACTGATTTTGTTGTGTTGGAAATGCCTGAAGATGATAATATGTCTATTATTCTTGGGAGACCTTTTCTTAACACCGCAGGGGCTGTTATTGATTGCAATAAAGGAAAGGTTACTTTCAATGTTGATGATAGGGAGCATACCGTTTATTTTCCTAAGAAGATTGAGAAAGCGTGTGGAGTTAATACTATTTCTAATGTGAGAACTATCAAAGTGGGAACTATTGATTGTCCTATATATGAGCCTAAGGAAGAATATCAAATTCTCGTGATTGGATCCATATCAATACAATTCAAGGTAACATAATTGATTTGAGGTTTATTTCTTCTTATGCTATGTAAAATTTATTTGGTGACAAGACTTGATCAACCTTGTTAACGGATACTTTTTATATGCATAGAGGAGGTAAACAACATATCTTTCTTCCTCCATTTGCTCTAGTTGCTGTAGCACTTTTAATTTGCAAAGTTCTTTAGTTATTTGAAGATTTCGAAATTTTTCCTGGCCAGTAATAATAAACTAAATACCCAGAAATGTGCGTTTTTCAAAGTTTTCAAAAATTCACAAAAATTATACCGTTGGTCCTATTTTTCGACGAGGCACCTGAGAACACCAGAGGATGACCTGTGGGGCACCAGAGGGCGCCAGACCACAGGCCGGCGCGGCCAAGGAGGTGGCCGCGCCACCATGTGGTGTGGGTCCCCCTCTGCCCCACTTTGTCATCTCTTTCGCCCAGAACAGTCTCTCTCCCGAAAAAACTCGTACCAAGTTCCTCTCACTCGCGTTTTTGCTCCAGAGCTCCGGATTTTTCGATCTCTTTGCTCAGCCCAGATTTCTGTCTGAAATTTGGCACATTTGCTCTTCGGTATGTGACTCCTCCACCCATCCAAGTAGAATTTCGTTTGGTTGAGTATATCTTGAATATTTTGCTGCTGTAGGTAACATGTTTAGTGAGCTTGCATGCTTGTTCTAAGTGGTAGAAACTAGTTTTGATGCATGATTAGTACTCTAGCAAGTTCCTATGGTAGTTTCCCTCAATTATATGTCACCAAATCAAATTTCTATATTGGTTGTTGAAATTTCAGAAAATGGAGTGGAATAGATATCACTTGAACCAGCAAGAATTGGAAGTCCAACAAGTTATGATAGTCAATCGTGAAGAGGGAGTTTACCCCTCTTACTACCCGTGCGCGGATTTCATGAGAGGCACGGGGAGGAGAAGGAAATCCCTCTTCCCCAACCTAGTTTGTTGAGTATTGACAGGCAGTCATGGTCGTGCACTAAGGAGGAGGTGGATGAACATTTGAAGATAAGAGACTTCCACCAGCAACATGACTCCGAGGACGTCGGGACCTCCTACGACCACACCGTCACATATCCGGGTGCTTCTTCTAGCACATACCCGGAATACGACCCATCTTCATATTACGGAGACACTACCTCATGGGATCGATGGGATTGAGCTCCACTTAGGCCAAAAGCCTAAGCTTGGGGGGAGGTATACCGGCATCACTCATTCTTTGCATATTATGGTTGCTGGATACTCACACATACTTGTTTTGTTCGTTTGAGTGGTTTTCTAATGAGAGGAAGATGATATTTGGGGAAATGCTGCCTGAAAACAGATTCTGGAACGTTACTGTAAAAATCGTCAAAAATAGCCAGAGCATCATTTTGAGCTGCAAATTTTTGTGTAGGTTCCCCAGGTTGTTATCTAACTTTCATTAGTTGAACACTTTTCGATCTGAGCAACGTAAGATTTTTGTAAAAATCGATTTCTGTACTGCTGTCAGGTTTTGGCAGATTTCTGCCATCTCGCTTTTCTGTGTTTCTTTTAGTTTGCTATTTCTTGATTTCGCTTTGTTTCCTTCCCAAAACACAAAAAGACCAAAAATATTTCTGTTATTTCTCTTCACCATTTGTTTGCTTTAGTTTCTTGCATTTGTTTCACTTTATTTGCTATTGCTAGTTTGTTATAAGAAAACCCAAAAAGATTTTGTTTTGTTTGTTTGTTCCCTCTTGTTCTTATTTGCAATTTGAAAACACCAAAAATATTTGCTGTTCTTCTCTGGTTTGTAAAGTTCTTTATAAGTTCAATGGTCTTCGGTGGCTGGAGCGTGGTTTTCATTTCATATTATCCAAGCTGCACAAGTGAAAAGGCAATAATGACGATCTACGACAATCTGATTGTGGTGAGAGGCTGGTATGAACTCTATTTGTTTTCATTTTTGTACATATACTCATCCATGTGAGCATGCTTAGTTGGTTCATGTGAGGTATATGTTATTTGAGAAAGTCTAGTAGTTTATGATCTCTCATGTTTAGTTCCAATCTATTAATATGAGTAGCATGTCATGGATGTTTGCTTGCATTGTTTTATTCATGAGTAAGTATGGCATTGTGGTATCCTCCTCTGAATAATTCATTTATATCGACTTGGCACATGCTCACGCATGCATATGACTGAACAAAAAGTCAATTAAGCCTCGATGATCTATATTGCTTCAGAGTTCTTGTATCATTTTTATGCCTCCGTTAATATATTTTGCCGCAAGCATGATTATGACAGTTACTGCTCTCTTGATTTGTCGCTCCCTAGTCTATTGCTAGCCTTCACTTGTACTGAGCGGGAACGCTGCTCGTGCTTCCAAACACCTGAAAACCAAGTTATTCCAGAGTGTCCACCATAAATACCTATGCATGGCATTTCAAACCATTCCAAGTAAATTCTCATGCGCTGCCTTTAAAACCTTCAAAATGTTTCTTAATTTGTGTTTATGTTTCATAGCTCATGAGGAAGTATGTGGTGTTTAGCTTTCAACCTTGTCATTTACTTTTGACGGATTCTCATATGGACTAGTGGCACATCCGCTTATCCAATAATTTTGCAAAAAGAGCTGGCAATGGGATTCCCAGTCCCGAATTAATTAACTTAAATAGACACTCCTCCATGGTTTGTGATTGTTGGACGGCACCCGAAGGATTCGGTTAGCCATGGCTTGTGTAAGCAAAGGTTGGGGGGAGTGTCATCATCATAATGAAAATAAAATAAAAAGGCACTCCTTCATGGTATGAGATTGTTGGCAGGCACCCGAGGATTCGGTTAGCCATGGTTTGTGTAAGAAAGGTTGGAAGGAGTGCCATATAAATATGCAATAATTCATGGGAGCCGCTCTTGAGAGTCCGGTTGGCGAGGTAGTTGGTGTACCCATTACCATTCGTTGACAACAACAAACACCTCTCAAAGTAATTTTACTCCTGTCTTTATAAAAATGAAAAGCTCTAGCGCATGTTAATCCCTGCTTCCCTCTGCGAAGGGTCAATCTTTTACTTTTATGTTGTGTCTCCATTATTTCTTTGAGCACTATCTTGAGAGCACAACTGTCATTCTTAGTACAATATGCTTGTCTCAAAATATGATTGATTGTGGTATAACTTTGATGCATTTATCTTTTGACAATCACTACTTCTAGTCTTTCTATGAACTCCAGAGGTGCCCGGGCATTTATGTTTTGCCAACCAAATACAGGCCAGCGAGATACCACTTTATCATACTCTCTTATGAACATTGCAATCTTGCTTATACACATGATTCATGATGCTTCTTATTAATTGTTGGTACCTCTCCATGATTGACATAGCTGTTAGATGATCTTATTTGCATATATCTCATTATGAACTGCTCGAGTATTAGCCATAGCATGAGAATATATACATCATATGAGCAAATGTGTTCGTGAAAGTTCTTTTATCGCTCAGTTGTTAACTGAATTGCTTGAGGACAAGCAATAAGCTAAGCTTGGGGGGAGTTGATACGTCCAAAACGTATCTACTTTCCCGAACACTTTTGCTATTGTTTTGCCTCTAATTTGTGTATTTTGGATACAACTAACACGGACTAACGCTGTTTTCAGCGAAGCTGCTCAGTGTCTCGTTTTTGTGCAGAAATCCAACTTTCGGGAAAATCCTCGGAATTTATGCAGAAGGCCCTATTTTCCCAGGAAACTAACGGAGCCAGAAGGACAATTGAGGTGGAGGCCCGAGGGCCCCACACCATAGGGCGGCGCGGCCCAGGGAGGGCCCGCGCGGCCCTGTGGTGTGGCCCCCTCGGCCGGCCTCCGACGCCCTCCTTCGGACTATTTATCGGCCTCGACCTAAAAACGCACGGAGAGAAGTCGAAGTCGCCAGAAACCCTCCAGAACGCCGCCACATCGCGAAACTCCGTCGCGGGAGCCAGAAGTCTCCGTTCTGGCACTCCGCCGGGACGGGGAATTGGAGGAGATCATCACCGCCATCACCGCCAACGCCTCTACATCAACCAGCCATGTTTCCCCCATCCATGTGTGAGTAATTCCCCCGCTGTAGGCCGAAGGGGATGGTAGGGATTGGATGAGATTGGTCATGTAATAGCATAAGATTGTTAGGGCATAGTGCCTAGTGTCCGTAGTTGGTACTTTGATGATATTGTTGCAACTTGTTATGCTTAATGCTTGTCACTAGGGCCCGAGTGCCATGATCTCAGATCTGAACATGTTATTGTTTCATCATGATATTCATTGTTTATGGTCTTACCTATAAGTTGTATACACATGCCGCTGTCCGGAACCGATGGCCCCGAAGTGACAGAAATCGGGACAACCGGAGGGAATGGTAGCGATGTGAGGATCACATGTGTTCACGGAGTGTTAATGCTTTGCTCCGGTACTCTATTAAAAGGAGTACCTTAATATCCAGTAGTTTCCCTTGAGGCCCGGCTGCCACCGGCTGGTAGGACAAAAGATGTTGTGCAAGTTTCTCATTGCGAGCACGCACGACTATATATGGAACACATGCCTATTGATTGCTTTGTACTTGGACACCGTTTTATTATTATCTGCAAATGCCCTGCTATGATTGTTACATGAGTTTCTCTCATCCATGCAACGCCCGTTATCCGTCCCCGTGCCTACAGTATTTTAATCCTGCTGTTTACTAAAATCACTACTGCTGTCTCTGTTACTCGCTGTTTGTTATTTCACTCTCGCTCTGCTATAAACCTGTTACTACTGATAAACCCTTGCGAGCAAGTCTGTTTCCAGGTGCAACTGAATTGACAACTCCGTTGTTAAGGCTTCCAAGTGTTCTTTGTCTCCCCTTGTGTCGAATCAATAAATTGGGTTTTACTTCCCTCGAAGACTGTTGCGATCCCCTATACTTGTGGGTCATCAACCGGTTTACTAGAACTTCATGGAGCTCCTTTCCGGCCGCGTTCGCAGTTCCATATCCCGGAATAGGGAGTGACAGGTCACGATTCATTACACTCTGCAGAGGTGTGTTGCTTTACCCATAAGAGATCTTAACCTTGGTGCCAACCGAGTCTAGTTCTCGTCCACACTTCCTTTGGTGTGAGGCCCGGTATAAGGTCATAGCCAATCATATTCCTCCGCTACCTCATACACCCAACCTTTGATGCAAACTCCGACCCTGGGTCCTCGCCGGTGCTCTTATACCAATTAAGGACGACCCCCGACCACGACAACAGTTCAGGTCTCTACCATGAACTCCTTCGCCGGCAGCTGCAACCCATCATAGACCGCAATAATCGTGGGGACTTCATCGGGACCCCCACCCTACCACTTGTCCTCTCTTGGATCAAGGGTACCACTTGTCATCTCTTGGATCAAGGGTCTACGGTAAAGCGCATCCGTTGATGTACAAGAGGTGGAAATACAATTGACTATTCCGTCCCACTCCAGATCTTATGGTTAACACGGGTATTACGGCACAAGAATCACTGGACGACATTTGTTGTTTAATCCTAGATGGATATAAACCCTTGCAATGGAACCTCCACCATATCAACACAATCCATGGTTCCATTGCCCACCCCATAGTCATATTCATAGTTATGAAAATAGTGGTTTTGGTTTTTATGCAATAGTGATAATCATAGTACTTTGCAAGTAATTTGATAAAGATACTCAAATTACATGAGCAAGTGATGAACTTGCCTTTCTTGACTGCAAGATTATGCAGGCAAGGTCTTCGATACGCAATAACTCCAAATTCTGAAATAGCATCATCGTCCGGTAAGGACGATGTTTAAAAGATTGGCAAGGATGCAATAATGCATAAGTATGAGATGCAATCGCTCTAAGCATGACCTAACCCCGATGATTTAAGATCAGTGAGTTGTAATAATTGGTTCAGGGTGTGTTGTACTTTTAGAGTGATTCACAACCAAGGTTCTTATTAATGATTGGTTGCTTGGTATCATAAACAGGTGCTATAATAAATCATAATAATAACACTAATAGCACACAACAATAACATTTGGTATAATCCTAACATGTAATGAATAGTGGTTGGTTTTAGCACTATATGGCATGGTTAATGATTAATTATCATATACTTCAAAAGAATAACTTTTGAAGAACATGTTCTTTATTAAAGAACAAGTATGATAATTAGGGTTGTGGAATTCTATGGTTTACTATGGTTTCAACTAATTTCTGGAGTAAGTATTAGATGGATCACACCATAGTTGGATTCTTCAGCACTAGGTTTGATTGGTTTTACTTAAGCATAAGCAACTTAAGCAATTAATTACACAGGGGTGCTATCTGGGTTGGTTATACCTTACTGGTGATAGATGGCTATTGTCTATAGGTCCTATTAGGCAGGGTTGATGATGATTCCTTATCTTCTTCGAAAGAATAGCTTTTGAAGAACATACTTCTTAAGTAATAAGAAGTATTACAATTAAGGTTGTGGTTGCCTAAGGTTTACCTTTGCATTCACTAAGTAAAGAATGTTTGGTTCCTAGATAGGATGGTTCATAAATATCTCATACTAGTAGGGTTTAGTGGAGTATGGAATGTAAGGTAATCATCAATCATGGTTACTATTAGGATTCATCACAATGTTGTGATGCTAATCATGGATAGTTAAGGATGGTGGTCTTGGGAATAGGAACTAGGGTTTTGCACTTGGTTGATCCTACTAGATCAACAAGTTTTATTTAGATGAGAGCATAGCATAGCAATTAACTAGTGTTAAGGTCCTTACATTTTATGTGATCATGGCCATTATTTAGTTGCTATTATTGTTCTATGTTTGAAAAGAAAATATTATGATCATATGTTCTAACCTAGGGTTTAGTTTAGAAGCAAATTAAGTTCATATGAAGTAGTGGAGCTAGAGCTTCTAATGGCATTAGGGTTTTAGGGTTCCACATGAAATCATAGAGTTAGGGTTTTAGAGTTAAATCAATTTGGGGTGATCACATAAAATAATGGGATCAAGGTTCTTACTTATAGTAGTATTAGGGTTTCTAAATATGATACAATTCTTAAAATAATAGTTGGTACTAGAGATAATGTGATTAAGTACTTTGAACAAAATTAATAATAGCCTTAGCATGTAATTATTTTAAGAGGTTTAAGAATTAAGACAAATACTAGTTAGGGTTTAATTTCGAGAATTAGGTTTTTTATGTTGGTTATTTAACTTATAAATTATTAACTTCTTAAATAAAAAGGTTGGAGTAAATATCTTTTCATTGCAATATAATATTAGTTATTAGTTATTAGTTATTATTATTATTGCCTTTTCTTATCACTTTATTTACTTAGACAAAATTTTCTAAAAAAATATATCCTAAAAGAATAGGATGGGCAGAGCCCATCAGATCCAGTCGGGCCCAGTTAAATGGCTGGCCCAGTAGTGCCTGACCTGGTCGGGCTCAACCCGACCCAACCCCAGCTCTCGCTCACCCCTCCTCGCACACGCACACGACCCCCATCTACCTCTTCTCTCTTGCGACCACCACGCCCCTGTGGCGGCGCCGCCCCTGCCGTTTTTCTCCGGCCACCTCTGGCCTTCTTCAGCGCCGGCGAGATGGTTTTCTGGTTCTCCTCGACGTTCTCTACCTCTCTGTCCTGCTCGATTTGACTCTCGAGTCCTGTCTCGTACATCCCCACTCAAGAACCCTAGCTCGATGTCGGTTTGATTCAGCCGTTTGTCGGCCGTCTCTGGTGCCGCTGCGGCATGGCTTTCTAGCGCTCTCTACTCCACGCCGCTGCCGCGCTATACTGCGCCCCCGCTCACGCCTGGCTTGACCATGGGGATTCCTGCTCGTCTCCGTCGTCTGCTTCTACTCCTCAACGGCGACCTCCAGTTCTTCAGTGTCGACCACGAGCCCCAACTCGAGTTCTTGCTCCACTGCTACTATGTGCTCCTGCTCCTCTACCGTTACGTGGACGTCGGCGGGATGGTGGTGTGTCTGCAACCCCGGCGTCCGTGTGCTAGTGGTGCTGCAGTAATGAGGATGCTTTTGTTGCCACTACATCCCCGACCTCGACGCCGGCGGAATGGTGGTGTGGTCGCTACTTCGTCCTCGACGCCGGCAGGATGGTGCCGTAGGCGCAACCCCGGCGTCGACCTCTTCCTCTATTCGCCCGAACCACTGTGAGCTATTCCCCTTTCTCCCTCTCTCTCTGTCTGCTCTATAATGATGAATTTACTGGCCATGAGCTTGTGTGTGCTTGGCCTGATTATTGCATATGCTTGTGAGTGCCATCCCTGTGCTGTATGACTTGTAAATTTGTCAGTTCAGTACTGATTCTAGTGTGTTGTATTACATTATGTGCTTAAGATGGAACCTGCAACTACTAGCTGCTGCATATACATTGTATTGTTAACTGAAGAAGTTCAGTTCTGCTATTATTAAATCCTTATTGAGCTCAAATATGCTGGAGAAGCAATTCATGGTTGGTACTTGTGTTGCTTGGCAATATCATGATGCTTGTTGGCTGGTGGCAATTAAATGATTGATTTGATTATGGCTCTTCTTGGAGATTACTTGGTTGGCCTTGGAGCATTTCCTGGACCCCAAGCAATTCTCTGAAGTTTGTTAAATGTTAATCTAATTTATGTGTTGCTGAATAATTTACTTGATGTATGCTTGTGACTAGTATGCTGATTCAAAATGGCTTGGCTATTGGATCAAGAGGCTTCATTGATCCACTGATTATTACCATGTGTTATGTAACAGATACTTTTATGTGCTAAGCAAAGTAGATACTTGATTATTCCTGGACATGGTTTATTTGTGGGCTTACTCACAGGGACCTTGCTATCCTCTCTGTATGTGGTTAGGTTAAGAGCTCCTGGTTCTACCAGGGATCACTAGCTAAAGCTAGGTGATTTAGCTCCCTTCTCTCATGCATATTTCTTTCTATCTATTACTGATAAGAACAGATGTTGAGCTTGATATCTTGGCCCAGCCTATGATGCAAAGGCTGAGGCTTTAATTAATACTAAGAACAGATACTGCTTGTGCCTTTTTATTTCTCAGTGATGAAACTGGCATAGCACTTCTATGCCATTCTGAGAGAAATCCATCTCTCTATCCTCCTAGGTGAAAACCTAGTAGAAGGGTAGTGAGATGGTTTATCTTAGATACTCCCCTTATTCCCTGGGTGTGACTATGCAAATTAAGAACAGGTGCCATGCTTAACTTGTTGCCTAATACCTGCTGTTGGAGAGTTGCTTTATCTTGCTTGATGTTGATCTGGCTTTGTTGCTGATCTTGGCGTCCACCTCCCCCATGGGTTGTGCCTACTCCTCTTGGGCTCATATTGTCACCATGGTTCCCCTTGCAATTTCGGTTATGATCTTGATATTAATTTCCTAGATGGTTGCCTGGGAAGGATTTGTGGTTTTGGCTGTTGAACTGAAATTGATGTTCTTGGATGAACTGGGGAATAGTCGATGGATTGATCTTGTGATGAGCTAAGCAGCTGTGTGCTGCAAGGAAATCCTCTTTTATATGGTGTCCTGGATGTGTGCTTGGCCGACACCTAAGCACATGCATGTGTGTTGTGAGCTGCCTGTTTGCATGGTTCAAGTTTCAACACTGATACATCTCCCCTAGTGGATGTGCTCGGCTGATGAAAAGATCTGCCTTTTCAACCTCTCTTTATATTTGACATGGCCACTTGGCTTTATTTCTATTTTGTGTCTTCTTTGTTTGTCTTGCAGGTGCTCAGGCTAAACAAGAAATGCTTGAGGAATTTACTAGTTTAGCCATTTGCAATCCTTTGTAATTTTTTCATTTTCCTTTTTCAATTATTCACTTTCTGTAATGTTTTGTAATAATTATAATTCAAATGAATATTGTAAATGACAATGTATATTGTGTGTTAATCAATAAAGCTCAAGTTTTCCCTAATGAGCTTTTGATATATTATCTATTCTTTTATATTTCTTCATTTTCCAATTTCTTTAATTGTTGATTGGATTGTTCATAATGTGATTTATGATATATCAAATTGAAGTTTGAATTTGAAATTCAAACCTAACTCGTTTTAATTCAATCATACAACTTAAAGTAGATTATGAAATGTTCCCCTCTCTTCTCGGAACCCTAAGTTAATTTAGGATAGGTCCAAGTTTATCGCACTCTCGAAACCCTTAATTCTATCTGGTGTCGAGAGAGAAACTTGTTCCCCTTATGGGCGTAGTTTTATAAATAAGCGCGAAATTTCCCCAGATTTTCTATGCATGAATGCAATGCACACATCTGTTTCTTCTATTTTTGTAACCCCAATACCTGGGACATTACACCCTCCTGCAGAAACTGAAACCGATGAAGTAAAAGCTGTTTACGAGAATCGGAAAACTCGGTACTCTCAAGTTCAGTGTGCCATCCTGTGCAGTCTGGAATCCGATCTTCAAAAACGTTTTGAGCACCACGATCCTCATGAGTTGATGAATGAGCTGAAAGCTATTTTTGAGACTCATGCGGCCGTGGAATGCTATGAAGCATCGAAACATTTCTTCAGCTGTATGATGGAAGAAGGCAGCTCCGTTAGTGAGCACATGCTCGCCATGACCGGGCATGCGAAGAAACTCAGTGACTTGGGAATAGTGATTCCTAACAGACTGGGGATTAATCGTGTCCTTCAATCACTGCCACCAAGTTACAAGAACTTTGTGATGAACTACAATATGCAGAACATGAACAAGGAGTTACCTGAACTCTTTGGCATGCTAAAAGCTGCTGAGATTGAGATCAAGAAAGAGCACCAAGTGTTGATGGTCAACAAGACCACCGATTTCAAGAAAGCAGGGCAAGTCTAAGGGAAAATTCAAGAAGGGTGGCAAGAAAGCTGCCACGCCTCTTATTAAACATAAGAACGGCCATAAGCACGATCTTTGAGTGCTATTACTGCAAGGAGAAGGGACACTGGAAGCGTAATTTCTCCAAGTATCTGGCTGATCTGAAGAGCGGCCTTGTCAAGAAGAAGAAAGAAGGTATATCTGATATACATGTTATAGATGTTTATCTCACTGGTCCTCGTTCTAGTACCTGGGTATTTGATACTGGTTCGGTTGCTCATATTTGTAACTCGACACAGGAACTAAAGAATAAACGGAGACTACTGAAAGATGAAGTGACGATGCGCGTTGGAAACGGATCCAAGGTCAATGTGATTGCAGTCGGCACACTTCCTCTACATCTACCTTCGGGATTAGTTTTAAGCCTAAATAATTGTTATTTTGTACCTGCGTTGAGCATGAACATTATATCTGGATCTTGTTTAATGCAAGACGGTTATTCATTCAAGTCTGAGAATAAAGGTTGTTCTATTTTTATGAATAATATCTTTTATGGTCGAGCACCAGAAAAGAATGGCTTATTTCTGTTAGATCTCGATAGTAGTGATACGCATATAAATAACATTGATGCTAAGCGAATTAAATTGAATGATAATTCTACTTATATGTGGCACCGTTGTCTTGGTCATATTGGAGTGAAACACATGAAGAAACTCCATACTGGTGGATTACTTGAATCACTTGACTTTGAGTCACTTGATAGATGCGAAGCATGTCTAATGGGTAAAATGACTAAGACTCCATTTTCTGGTATGATGGAGCGAGCTACTGACTTATTGAAAATCATACATACCGATGTGTGCGGACCAATGAGCGTAGCATCGCGCGGTGGTTATCGTTATGTTCTAACCTTCACAGATGATTTGAGTAGATATGGGTATATCTATTTCATGAAACATAAATCCGAAACTTTCGAGAAGTTTAAGGAATTCCAAAGTGAAGTAGAAAATCAACGTAACAAGAAGATTAAATTTCTACGATCTGATTGTGGAGGTGAATATCTAAGTTATGAGTTTGGCATGCATTTAAAGAAATGCGGAATACTTTCACAATTGACACCGCCGGGAACACCACAACGAAACGGTGTGTCCGAACGTCGTAATCGAACTCTCTTAGATATGGTTCGTTCTATGATGTCTCTTACTGATTTGCCGTTATCATTTTGGAGTTATGCATTAGAGACAGCTGCATTCACTTTAAATAGAGCACCATCAAAATCCGTAGAAACGACACCGTATGAATTATGGTTTAACAAGAAACCTAAGCTGTCGTTCCTAAAAGTTTGGGGTTGCGAAGCCTATGTAAAGAAGTTACAACCGGACAAGCTAGAACCCAAAGCGGAGAAATGCGTCTTCATAGGATACCCTAAGGAAACTATAGGGTACACTTTCTATCACAGATCCGAAGGCAAAATCTTTGTTGCTAAGAACGGAACCTTTCTTGAGAAAGAATTTCTCACTAAAGAAGTATTTGGAAGAAAAGTAGAACTTCGATGAGATTGATGAATCTATACTCGTTGATCGAGTAGCGCGATGCGGAAGTTGTACCTGTACCGCCTACGCCGGCAACAGAGGAAGCTAATGATAATGATCATGAAACTTCGAACGAGGAAACTACTGAACCTCGCAGATCGACAAGGGAACGTACCACTCCTGATTGGTATGATCCTTGTCTAAATGTCATGATTGTGGATAACAATGATGAGGACCCTGCGACGTATGAAGAAGCGATGATGAGCCCAGATTCCAACAAATGGCAAGAAGCCATGAAATCCGAAATGGGATCCATGTATGATAACAAAGTATGGACTTTGGTAGACTTACCTGATAGCCGAAAGGCTGTCGAGAATAAATGGATCTTCAAGAGAAAAACAGATGATGATGGTAATATTACTGTCTATAAAGCTCGACTTGTCGCAAAGGGTTTCCGACAAATTCAAGGAGTTGACTACGATGAGACTTTCTCACCTGTAGCGAAGCTAAAATCTGTGAGGATTTTGTTAGCAATAGCTGCATTTTTCGATTATGAGATTTGGCAGATGGATGTCAAAACGGCGTTCCTTAATGGAGACATTGAGGAAGAGTTGTATATGGTACAACCCAAAGGTTTTGTCAATCCTAAAAATGTTGACAAAGTATGCAAACTTCAGCGTTCAATCTATGGACTGAAGCAAGCATCAAGAAGTTGGAACCGACGCTTTGATAGGGTGATCAAAGACTTCGGGTTTATACAGTGTCATGGAGAGGCCTGTATTTACAAGAAAGTGAGTGGGAGCTCTTTAGCATTACTGATATTATATGTAGATGACATATTATTGATCGGGAATGATATAGAACTATTAAGCAATGTAAAAGGTTATTTGAATAATAGTTTTTCAATGAAAGACCTTGGTGAAGCATCGTATATATTAGGCATCAAGATTTATAGAGATAGATCAAGACGCCTAATAGGGCTATCACAGAGTACATACCTGGACAAGATTCTAAAGAGGTTTAGAATGGACGAAAGTAAGAAAGGGTTCTTACTTATGTTACCAGGCAAGGTCTTGAGTAAGACTCAAGGACCGGCTACAGCAGAAGAAAGAGAAAGGATGAGTAATATCCCCTATGCCTCGGCAGTAGGATCTATCATGTATGCCATGCTATGTACTAGACCGGATATAGCACATCTTTGTTAGTTTGACTAGCGAGATATCAAAGTGATCCGGGAATGGAACATTTGGACAGCGGTCAAGAATATCTGAAGTACTTGAAAAGAACTAAGGATATGTTTCTTTGTTATGGAGGTGACCAAGAGCTCGTTGTAAACGGTTACACGAGATGCAAGTTGTAACACCGATCCCGATGACTCTAAGTCACGGTCTGGGTACGTGTTTATATTGAATGGTCTTTGCGCAGTAAGCTGGGCAAGCTCGAAGCGGTGCACGGTGGCGAAGTCTTCAACGGGAATCGAGTACATAGCGGCTTCAGAGGCTTCATCAGAAGCGGTATGGGTGAAGAGGTTCATTGTAGAGCTCGGTGTGGTTCCTAGTGCATTGGACCCATTAATCATCTACTGTGATAACATGGGTGCCATCGCCAATGCACAAGAGCCAAGGTCACACAAGAGGCTGAAGCATATCAAGCTGCGTTACCACTCGATTCGCGAGTACGTCGAAGATGGAGAAGTAAAGATTTGCAAAGTACACACTGATCTGAATGTAGCAGATCCGTTGACTAAAGCTCTCCCTAGGGCAAAGCATGACCAACACCAGAATGCCATGGGTGTTAGGTATATTACAATGTAATCTAGATTATTGACTCTAGTGCAAGTGGGAGACTGAAGGAGATATGCCCTAGAGGCAATAATAAAGTTGTTATTATTTATATCTTTATGTTTATGATAAATGTTTATATATCATGCTATAATTGTATTAACCGAAACATTAGTACATGTGTGATATGTAGACAACAAAGAAGTCCCTAGTATGCCTCTTAAACTAGCTTGTTGATTAATGGATGATTAGTTTCATAATCATGAACATTGGATGTTATTAATAACAAGGTTATATCATTGTATGAATGATGTAATGGACACACCCAATTAAGCGTAGCATAAGATCTCGTCATTAAGTTATTTGCTATAAGCTTTCGATACATAGTTACCTAGTCCTTATGACCATGAGATCATGTAAATCACTTATACCGGAAAGGTACTTTGATTACACCAAACGCCACTGCGTAAATGGGTGGTTATAAAGGTGGGATTAAGTATCCGGAAAGTATGAGTTGAGGCATATGGATCAACAGTGGGATTTGTCCATCCTGATGACGGATAGATATACTCTGGGCCCTCTCGGTGAAATGTCGTCTAATGTCTTGCAAGCATATGAATAAGTTCATAAGAGACCACATACCACGGTACGAGTAAAGAGTACTTGTCAGGAGACGAGGTTGAACAAGGTATAGAGTGATACCGAAGATCAAACCTCGGACAAGTAAAATATCGCGTGACAAAGGGAATTGGTATCGTATGTGAATGGTTCATTCGATCACTAAAGTCATCGTTGAATATGTGGGAGCCATTATGGATCTCCAGATCCCGCTATTGGTTATTGGTCGGAGTGAGTACTCAACCATGTCCGCATAGTTCACGAACCGTAGGGTGACACACTTAAAGTTGGATGTTGAAATGGTAGAACTTGAATATGGAATGGAGTTTGAATATTTGTTTGGAGTCCCGGATGAGATCCCAGACATCACGAGGAGTTCCGGAATGGTCTGGAGAATAAGATTCATATATAGGATGTCATTTTATGTGAATTAAAATGATTCGGAAGGTTCTAGAAGGTTCTAGAAAAGTCCGGAAGAAACCACCAAGGAAGGTGGAGTCCCAGAGGGACTCCACCTCCATGGCCGGCCAACCCTAGAAGGGGAGGAGTCCCAAGTGGACTCCCCCAAGGGGGGCCGGCCACCCCCTCCATGGAAGGTGGAACTCCCACCTCTAGTGGGAGTCCTAGTTTGGGTAGGTTTCCCTATCACATGGAAGGTTTTGGGTTCGGGTCTTATTTGGAGACTTGTAGTCCAACACTTGGGGTTCCACCTATATAATGAGGGGCCAAGGGGAGGGGGCCGGCCACCCCAAGACCACAGCCTGGCCGACCCCCTTGAGTGGCCGGCCACCCCCTCCCAAACCCTAGCCGTCCCCCTCTCCTCCATAGCTCCCGCGTGCTTTAGTGAAGCTCCGCCGGAGTTCTCCACCGCCACCGACACCACGCCGTCGTGCTGTCGGATTCAAAAGGAGCTACTACTTCCGCTGCCCGCTGGAACGGGAGGTGGACGTCGTCTTCATCAACAACCGAACGTGTGACCGAGTACGGAGGTGCTGCCCGTTCGTGGCGCCGTGATCAAGATCTTCTACGCGCTTTTGCAAGCGGCAAGTGAACATCTACCGCAGCAACAAGAGCCTCATCTTGTAGGCTTTGGAATCTCTTCAAGGGTGAGACTCGATAATCCCCTCGTTGCTACCGTCTTCTAGATTGCATCTTGGCTTGGATTGCGTGTTCGCGGTAGGAAATTTTTTGTTTTCTATGCAATGTTATCCTACATGCCTATGGCGTGATCAAGACGGGGAACCCAAACAGTCTCTGGATGCGTGGAAAATGATATGAAAACCCAAACTTAAAGGAGGCCTGGGTGTGATCAATTTTCAAAAGCAAAATGCAGCCTTGTTGACCAAGTTTTTAGATAAATTTTACAACAAGAAGGATATTCCCTGGGTACATTTGATATGGTTTGCTTATTATCAAGGGAAAGTCCGTCATGAAGAAAATTTATGTGGTTCCTTTTGGTGGCATGATGTGTGTAAGAAAGTGGATAACTTCAGAGGGATTGCATATGTAAATCTTGATGCAGGAGATACAACTTCTTTCTGGCACGATAACTGGAATTTGTCAGGGTCCAAGCAGCCTATGAGTGTGAGATTCCCCAACTTTTCTCCTATTCTTTGAGAGATAAGGTTTCTATTGCAGAAGTTTATCAGATGGAGGATATGTTGAATTGTTCTATGGCCCATTATCATCACAGACTTTCCAGGAACTTATTGAACTCAAGAGTTTGATGTAGGATAATCCTTTATTATAAGTGAAAGATAAGTGACAATACTGTTGGGGGGATAGCTATTCGACTAAAGGATTCTATGATCATATTCATGCTCATATTCAAGTACCCAGTTGATACGCCTCCAACGTATCGATAATTTCTTATGTTCCATGCTTGTTTTATGACAATACCTACATGTTTTGTTCACACTTTATGTCATTATTATGCATTTTCTGGAACTAACCTATTGACAAGATGCCGAAGTGCCAGTTCCTGTTTTCTGTTGTTTTTGGTTTCAGAAATCCTAGTAAGGAAATATTCTCGGAATTGGACGAAATCAACGCCCAGTATCTTATAATTCCACGAAGCTTCCAGAACACCGGAGAGGGACCAGGGAGAGCCACAAGCCCACCACACATGTGGCCGGCGCGGCCCAAGGGGGGAGCCCCCTATTGTCTGGCTGCCCCGCAGCCCTTCCGACTCCGACTCTTCGCCTATAAGAAGCCCCCTGACCTAAATCTTCGAGACGAATAAGCCACGGTACGAGAAACCTTCCAGAGCCGCCGCCATCGCGAAGCCAAGATCTGGGGGACAGGAGTCTCTGTTCCGGCACGCCGCCGGGACGGGGAAGTGCCCCCGGAAGGCATCTCCATCGACACCACCGCCATCTTCATCACCGCTGCTGTCTCCCATGAGGAGGGAGTAGTTCTCCATCGAGGCTAAGGGCTGTACCGGTAGCTATGTGGTTAATCTCTCTCTCTCCATGTACTTCAATACAATGATCTCATGAGCTGCTTTACATGATTGAGATCCATATGATGAGCTTTGTAATCTAGATGTCGTTATGCTATTCAAGTGGATTTTACTTATGTGATTGATAACCCACAAGTATAGGGGATCGCAACAGTCTTCGAGGGAAGTAAAACCCAAATTTATTGATTCGACACAAGGGGAGGTAAAGAATACTTATAAGCCTTAACAACTGAGTTGTCAATTCAGCTGCACCTGGAAAAGCACTAGTAACAGGGGTGATGTGAAAGCAGCAGTAATATGAGAGCAATAGTAACAATAACACAGGAGCAGTAGCAATAACACAGAGGCGATGGCACCAGAAAATAGTTGATACTACTTCCAATGACATATAGAACGAGTATATGATGATGAGAGATGGACCGGGGTTCCCAGCGATCTACACTAGTGGTAACTCTCCAATAACAAGTAACAAGTGTTGGGTGAACAAATTATAGTTGGGCAATTGATAGGATTGAAAGCATTAAGACAGAACATCAAGATTATTAATCATGTAGGCATGTTTTCCATATATAGTCATACGTGCTCGCAATGAGAAACTTGCACAACATCTTTTGTCCTACCAGATGGTGGCAGCCAGGCCTCAAGGGAATCTACTGGCTATTAAGGTACTCCTTTTAATAGAGCACCGGAGCAAAGCATTAACACTTGGTGAAAACATGTGATCCTCATACCTACGCCTTCCCCTCCAGTTGTCCCAATTTCTGTCACTTTGGGGCCTTTGGTTCCGGACATAGACATGTGCATACAGCTTGTAGATACAATCTAAGCAATACATATAGAGCTTAAATCTAAGATCATGCCACTCGGGCCCTAGTGACAAGCATTAAGCATAACAAGATTGCAGCAACAATAACTTCACAAACTTTATAGATAGACTAATCATAATGTATCATCCATCGGATCCCAACAAACACAACACCGATTACATCAGATGGATCTCAATCATGTAAGGCAGCTCATGAGATCATTGTATTGAAGTACATGGGATAGAGAGTACCAACTAGCTACTGCTAGAACCCGTAGTCCATGGGGGAACTACTCACGGAGCATGATGGAGGCGGTGGCGTTGATGGAGATGGCTTCCGGGGGTACTTCCCCGTCCCGGCAGGGTGCCGGAACAGAGACTTCTGTCCCCCGAATTGGAGTTTCGCGATGGCGGTGGCGCCCCTGGAGTCTTTCTGGAGCTTCGTCAAATCGTATCGCGTTTTTAGGTCGAAAGGGCTTATATAGGCGAAGAGGCGGAGTCGGAAGGGCGCCAGGGCGCCCTCACACTAGGCCGGCGCGACCATGGTGGTGCCCGCGCGGCCCTGTCGTGTGGGGCCCCCCTGGCCCATCTTCGTCTCCCCTTCGATGTTCTGGAATCTTCCGGGAAAAATAAGATACTGGGTCTTTATTTCGTCGAATTCCAAGAATATTGCCCGAACAGCCTTTCTGGAACCAAAAACAACAGAAAACAGGAACTGGTACAGTGGCATCTTGTTAATAGGTTAGTTCCGGAAAACGCATAAAAACATTATAAAGTGTGAGCAAAACATGTAGGTATTGTCATAAAACAAGCATGGAACATCAGAAATTATAGATACGTTGGAGACGTATCAGTGATCTCCGGAGACTCCTTGTCCCACGTGTGTAAAGGTGACAGTGTGTGCACCGTGTGGGTCTCTTAGGCTATATTTCACAGAATACTTATTCACTGAGTTATAATTTGAGTTGGATGTTATCTTGCCAGAGAGTAATTCAGAATAGCATAGTGAAGTGCTTATTTATATTCCTTTACGATTGCAATGAGCTTTGTAACACTATTCATCTCTTTGCTACTCTAGTGATATTATTAAAGTACTCTATTCCTCCTCCATGATGTAATGGTGACAGTGTGTGCATCATGTAGTACTTGGCGTAGTTTATGATTGTGATCTCTTGTAGATTATGAACTTAACTATTACTATGATGGTATTGATGTGATATATTCCTCCTTTCATAGTTTGATGGTGACAGTGTGCATGCTATGTTAGTACTTGGTATAATTGCGTTGGTCTATCATGCACTCTAAGGTTATTTAAATATGAACATCGAATGTTGCGGAGCTTGTTAACTCCGGCATTGAGGTGCTCTTGTAGCCCTACACAATTAATGGTGTTCATCATCCAACAAGAGAGTGTAGAGTGGTTTTATTTCGTCGAATTCCAAGAATATTGCCCGAACAGCCTTTCTGGAACCAAAAACAACAGAAAACAGGAACTGGTACTGTGGCATCTTGTTAATAGGTTAGTTCCGAAAAACGCATAAAAACATTATAAAGTGTGAGCAAAACATGTAGGTATTGTCATAAAACAAGCATAGAACATCAGAAATTATAGATACGTTGGAGACGTATCAGTGATCTCCGGAGACTCCTTGTCCCACGTGTGTAAAGGTGACAGTGTGTGCACCGTGTGGGTCTCTTAGGCTATATTTCACAGAATACTTATTCACTGAGTTATGATTTGAGTTGGATGTTATCTTGCCAGAGAGTAATTCAGAATAGCATAGTGAAGTG
The DNA here is from genome assembly GCF_019359855.2 of Lolium perenne. Taxonomy (NCBI): domain Eukaryota; kingdom Viridiplantae; phylum Streptophyta; class Magnoliopsida; order Poales; family Poaceae; genus Lolium; species Lolium perenne. The sequence continues at coordinate 297,117,939 of NC_067245.2, forward strand.
CTTATTTATATTCCTTTACGATTGCAATGAGCTTTGTAACACTATTCATCTCTTTGCTACTCTAGTGATATTATTAAAGTACTCTATTCCTCCTCCATGATGTAATGGTGACAGTGTGTGCATCATGTAGTACTTGGCGTAGTTTATGATTGTGATCTCTTGTAGATTATGAACTTAACTATTACTATGATGGTATTGATGTGATCTATTTCTCCTTTCATAGTTTGATGGTGACAGTGTGCATGCTATGTTAGTACTTGGTATAATTGCGTTGGTCTATCATGCACTCTAAGGTTATTTAAATATGAACATCGAATGTTGCGGAGCTTGTTAACTCCGGCATTGAGGCTCTTGTAGCCCTACACAATTAATGGTGTTCATCATCCAACAAGAGAGTGTAGAGTGGTTTTATTATGTGATCAATGTTGAGAGTGTCCACTAGTGAAAGTATGATCCCTAGGCCTTGTTTCCAAATACTGCAATCATCGCTTATTTACTGTTTTACTGCATCTTTACTTCCTGCAATATTACTACCATCAACTGCACGTCAGCAAGCTATTTTCTGGCACCGTTACTACTGCTCATATTCATTCATACCACTTGTATTTCACTATCTCTTCGCCGAACTAGTGCACCTATACATCTGACAAGTGTATTGGGTGTGTTGGGGACGCAAGAGACTTCTTGTATCGTGATTGCATGGTTGCTTGAGAGGGATATCTTTGACCTCTTCCTCTCTGAGTTCGATAAACCTTAGGTGATCCACTTAAGGGAAAACTTGCTGCTGTTCTACAAACCTCTGCTCTTGGAGGCCCAACACTGTCTACAGGAAAAGAAGCGTGCGTAGACATCACAAGTGTATATAAGTGGTTGTGGAAATCCTCCTGTATGATGAAACAAAAATGTTTGCATGGGTGCTATTGTCTGGTTGGCTAAATACCAAGGATTTGTTGAAAAGGCGCCATTGGAATGTAACTGAATACTATCCTTGTGTACTTTGCCACTCACATGCCTGCGAAGACAGAATTCACCCTTTTTTAGTGCAATTTCAGTGTAAGGATCTGGAATTATTTACAGTCAGTGAAGCAACACTGATGAGGATATCCAGAGGATACTTAACTCTAGGAAGAGTTTTGGTCACCCTTTCTTCATGTAGGTACTAATTACTGCTTGTTGGAATATCTGGTTAATCAGGAATGGGAAAGTGTTCAGACAGGAGCAAGTATCATTACCAGATGGAAGGGGAAGTTTATTCATCATATATCCCGTTTGCAATATAAAATCAAAGCCAAACAAAAGGATAGTCTGTTAAATTTGATTAGGTCTCTGCCTTAGTGTCCTTCTCCTATCTGTACATTTTTGTTTCTTGCTTTTTGTTTCTTTGGAATTGAGTTTTGAGTAATTAAATTTTGCTGTGGGGTTTTTGCCTCACAGTTCCCGGTCAAAAAAAATTTATTTAGTCTACAAAATTACTTAACTTCGGGTAGAAAGTATTATAAAACCATTCTTCCCTAATTTGTTTGAAAATTATTTTTGAACCAATCTGGACAAAATTATGCGGGAAACCCTACACACGATCAAAATACAAAAGGCGGTTGAGATGGCTGTCAAGAAAAATTACACCAGAAATAAGTAAATCATAGGTAATTATACAAACACAAATTATTACAATTTTTGCTTGTGAACTTGCAGATATTGGCTGACAACATTTCCCTTTGAAACCATTTGCGAATATTCACACACGGTTAAGATCGTTTTCCCATGTTCTATGGTTTCACGTTGTAGGCTGGCTGAGGCTAAGCGGACGGTAAGCTTTTTAGGTGGTCAACATTGTACCGCACAACACATGGAAAAATCCTTTTGTATGCCATGGGTTGGATTAAGAGACCTCATATGTACTAGAAATAGTGAATCCACCATGCGAGCGGGTTCAATTCCCGTCATTCGCCTCACTTTTCCAAGATAGAAGAGAAGCAACTAAGGGATTGGTTTGCCTTCCTTTGAAGGAGAAATAAATAGCTCGTTTGGCTTATTCCAAACTTCAATCCACAACCCCACAAGGTTTCGAAAGTAGGACATGAACCAGTTTCAATCATGCCAAAATCAAGCATTCCAAAATAATCAAATTTAAATAATCCAATTGACTTTGACATTATTAAGTTGTTCAAAACAATTATGCTATACTTTGGTAGAGAGAGTACATGTTTTGTTGTTGTATATCTGGTTTGATATACAATGCTTGGTTGGTAGTGGAACAACTAAAATATGGATCTAGCTTAATACAATACATAACTTTGTTGAACTTCACGTATAGCTTTGCAAGCTTGAATGTACTCCCTCTGTTCCAAAATAAGTTTGTGAGTTTATCCAAATTCGTGTTTATTTACACACTAAAACGTGTCTAGATACATATGAATGTAGATAATTGTACAACAATGGAGGAAATATACTGCTTTGTTTGGTTTAGTTTGGTTAAAAGTTTCATATTGCTTTGTATGCGTGCAAGTACAAATGATCAGCGTCCGATCTCTGTCTTACAAGCAAGAGACAAAACGGGACATCCCTAATTAGTTAAGAGCATCTCTACTCGTCTCCCCGACGAGGCCCCCGAGCGACGTTTTTTTCATCTGGATGGCGAAATTCGGTCCAGTCGCACCCCCGGTTCCTCGTTTTTGTCCGGATTCGGCCCTTCATCCATCCGGCGAGCCCACGCCATCCCCGGTCCCCCGGGGATCTATCGGGGACTCCGGACGAGTGAAAAGCGGGGAAGGGCCCGATCTGTCGGCGGCTCGACACACGAACCCCACCGCCACCTCGCTCAAAATCTCCCCCACCCCTCGTATCTCTCTCGCCGCCGGCACCACCCCGCCGGCTTGTTGCCCAGATTCCGTCGTCTTTCGACGAAGGCCTATCTGGCTGCTCCTCCGCCGGCCTGTTTTCCGACTTTGGCCTACTCCTCGTCGCTCGCGGCTCGGGTTGCCTCGACCACGCCCGTCAGGTGTTCGTCCATTTTCCTCGCCGGCCATGGACTCGGACGAAGAGGAGGAACAGATGTTCGTCGAGCTTATGCGAGAAGAGATGGCAGCCGCCGCCCAAGACGAGGAGCACATGATGATTCTCGGTTGCTTGTCAAGCATGTACGCCGGACTGGCAACTGGTCGACGTGGTGGGTCGGCACCAGGTCGCCGGAAGTGCAAGCCGAGACAACGAATGGAGGGCTACTGCATGTTGTACGCCGACTACTTCGCCGACAATCCATTGCATGATGAGAGTGTTTTCCGGCGTCGTTTCAGGATGAGCAGAAAGCTATTTTTGCAAATTGTGTATGCCATCCGAGACTTTGACCCCTACTTCAGATGCAATGCGGATTGCACTGGTTTGGTTGGAATTTTGTCACTGCAGAAGTGCACAGTGGCTATGAGGATGCTGGCGTATGGAGCTCCTGGTGATAGTGCAGATGACTATCTTCGGATGGCGGAGTCCACCGCCCTTGATTGTTTCTACCGGTTCTGCAGGGCCGTCATAGCAGTGTTCGGGGACTTTTACTTGAGATCACCCACTGTCGAACACATTTAGATGATCCTTGCAACAAATGAAGCTAGGGGTTTTCCAGGGATGCTTGGAAGCATTTACTGCATGCATTGGAAATGGAAGAACTGTCCGTTTGCGTGGCAGGGAATGTACAAGGGTCACAAAAACGGCTGCACTGTGATACTTGAAGCAGTGGCTACCCATGATCTCTGGATTTGACACTCTTTTTTTGGTATGTCTGGATCCAACAATGACATCAACGTCCTAAACTGCTCCCCGGTCTTTTCCAAGCTTGTTGAGGGTCATGCTCCCCCGGTGAACTATGTGATCAATGGTCGGCACTACAACAAAGGATACTACCTTGCAGACGGTATCTATCCAAAGTGGGCAACATTTGTGAAGACTATCTCGAAACCTAGCACCCCCAAACTTTGCGAGTTTGTGAAGAAACAAGAAGCTTGCCGAAAAGACGTCGAGCGTGCATTTGGTGTCCTCCAGCAGAGATTTTCTGTCGTCCGGTTCCCCGCTATGACTTGGTCCAAAGATCAGATGTGGGAGGTGATGAACTGCTGTGTGTGCCTACACAATATGATTATTGAAAATGAGTAAAAACATCCGGTTCCTCTGGCTGAGCAACAAGCACCATATGAGAGAGAGGGTTTGCACAGCCTAATCACCAGGTGCCGACATCATGGGCCGCCTTCATTGCTATGCGCCAGGAGATCCGAGACTCTACAATGCATCAACAGCTGCTAGATGATCTGGTGGAGTATATATGGACGCTCCGATGCAACGCCAACGCCGGCGCCAACTAGTCTGTCTTTATTTATTTGTTTCAAAACTTGTGAAATTGTGTGCTTCATTTGTTTCAACACTTGTTAAACATTGTACTGCTTTTTGCCAAACTTGTTAAATTTTTTGTCGAATTTGTTTGAAATATGTCAAATGCCCCAAGTTGGGGGTGTCCTGCCGGGGGGACGGCTGGAACTTCGGCGCTCCCCATGCCTAATTTTCCTCCAATCCGAACGAAACAATCGCCGGATTTGGGCGTGGGGAGCACCAACGAGTAGAGATGCTCTAAGAACACCTGGTAAATGCAAAACAAGTTGGGTGCTCAATCATCAGCATGTTTGACCAGTCGAACGTATAAAATTTGGACAAAATATATGCTCCATTCGTACAGATGCTGGCTGGCCACCACGCTGGACCACGGTTTTAAGGCTACCACTGATGATGAACCAATTAATCAGTCCCGCGGACTACAACAAATCATGCAACACCGATTCAATCATCTAGCAGGAGTAGACCGCACACTAGCACTACGTGACCTACTAACATGTAGCGTGACTCGCCCGAGTCACATGTCCAGAATTCATTCATAACCAGTGAATCCAAAACACATGAACGAGACCAATCAATGCCGTTCCCACAGAGCATGAGCATCAAGGGCATGGACTCGATATATTTTGGACAGGAAAAGTGTTCGTTTCGGCCGTTTGGGTTGGGCTGCGATCATAAAATTACATTCGTTGCCTCATATATCTATTTGGTCGGAAGGCTGCCCGAGCGAGGGGAGGAAAGGCACAATGTAGGCCATGAACACGTCTCCAAGATGGAAACGATGCCCGTAGGCGCCGCCGTGGTCAGCTATGGCTGCCGCCGAGCAGGGATTTCTCCCCGACCATACAGCGTGACGCAGATGGCGCCCGAGCTGGATTGGAGATGTTTGACAAGGATTGAAGCCGTCATCTTTATCCACAACCGTCGACAGGAGAGGAACACCGCCGTAGGAGAAGGACATCAACCACCACAACATCACCACTACCACCTCCACCTAGGGAGCAGGAGGAGGCGACAACCGTCTCACCACGATCGGAACCACACGGGACAGGATGGTGAGGATCATGCCCGTTGCCGCCTAGCTAGCCGTCGTCACCACCATGGTGTCCAACGACCGATGTCGAGAGGCGCCATCGCGCCAACCTGTAGCACATGACCAAGAGTAGCAGGCCCGCCTAGGCCCATCTAGGCCGCGAGCGAGCCCAGAGCCCCCGATCGCAGCCATATGGGCGCTTTCGCCGGGGGAGGCCGCGCCTCCCTATCAGCGCCGGGTCGCGTAGGTTCGCAGGAATTATGTGGCTACTCACCGCCAAATCGTCGTCGCGCCGCCGTCGTCGAGGGAGAGCACCACCTGCACGCGAGGGAGAAGGCCCTGCCGCCGCTGTCACTGCTTCGACTCTATCTGGCGGGACCTATGGCAACGGCGGCGAGGGAGAATGCTCGAAGGCTTGAGGCCATCGGCGCTAGGGTTCCTCCCGGGTCGCCCGCTCTAGAGCGACACAGGGGTCGCTCCGAGATCGTCTTCAAGATTTTTCCATGTAGTGAAATTTCTCATATACTTTCTTTGTTTAAATAAGTGACTTGACTTTTTTTTAGATATGGATATATCTATACACTAAAAACACGTCTAGATATAGCTATATATTGAGAAGACACTTTATTTTATATACATAGAAAATTTATTTTTGATACATGCAACAAAAACATAGCGAGTACATCGTACATTGCATTCTTCAGCCGTGCGGAGAAAGCGCCGGTCAACTTTGGCGAACGCGAAGCGAGGGTAGAAGACAAAAGTATATTCATCCGGTGACGACACCGATGGCAGCCTCGTGATCCGGGGACGAGGGTGAGGGCATGATGACATGGGACGGGACGGTGAAAAGCGCCAAGAGATCCGAGCAATAATATTTCTGCCACGGCGAGGTGTGCTGTGGCGGGGCCGCCGCCCCATCCCTCCCTCTGCGTCGTGTATTTCAGAGTGGGGCTGCTGATGCTCGGATAGGGCTGGTGTCCAGTCCAGTCCACCGGCATTGGGACCTCTGTTTGACCACCACCGTGCTGCTCTGATTAGACGAATAATACTATTCCGAAAGGGGCTTTGGGGTTTGGAGTGTTAAAAGCGCACGCATCTCGAGGGGAGCTGAGATTATGTTTAACCATTTTGTTAGATCTGCAGAACAGAGGGAGATAAGGGCATGTACAATGGGGGCAGCACCTACCTACTTCCCCAGATTTTCATGTAAGCAAAGAAAAAAATGAGAGGTAAAAATCAACCACAACATTCCGAGATATCACATCTGACTCAAACTACTTTTCCCCCACCTCTTTTCTACACCACCGGCTCATCCCCTCTCCTCTCTCTCCTCACTCTCTCACACTTTTTCAACTTTAGCATTGAGGAGGTGGGATCTCCTGCAAGAGACCACTTTAATCTGCATGTGTTGATTAGGACCATCCAAACCTACATGGCAGCTGGAGCAGCTGTCCACGGTGTAGCGTTGGCCATGCCCTAACCTTCTGTAATGAGAGAGTGATTATGTTAATCTAGAGAAAGCTGAGCGTGCAAAGAGGGTGGCCACTTTGTGTGTAGGAGGGAAAAAATTGTGTCCAGGAGCATCTCCAACAAATGATGTAAAATACGGTGTCATTTCTTTTTACGCCTTTTTGGGGCACCAATTTTCGGAAAGAAATTCCGAAAGATGTAAAAGAGGGCACCAAGTTTCATCGTTAACACTACAAACACTTAAGTTTACAAAGGTCATTTCTACATTGCATTGAAATGAGGACATTATTTTCTAAAATTGAAAAACAAGGACAACGATTTTTATTTTACCTTTGGGCCACTTCGTTGATCATATTGCGGTCGGCCGGCGCGAATGGGGTTGTTGGCTCCTCAACCACGGCAGCGGCAGCAGCGAGACCACGAATTGGCTGGTGGTGATCCATGGTAGCCGACATGCATTTCACAACCGTCGACGACCTTCTTCTTGCTCCCTAGGGTGGAGGCAGGGGTTGAGTGGCCGTGCCGACATGGACAACGCCAGCTCTTCGAGTCGGTAGTCTTGGCCGTGGGCCGCGTCCCCTTCGACTTCGGTCACGCCACGACAACGGAGTTCGAGGGAGTGTTGGTGTGTGGCGTCGTAAAAACATATAGGCGGAGTGGCGAGGCTAGGGTTTGCCGCGGTGGCACTCGATTGCGGTATGGATGGGGCGGGGTAGGGTGTTGGACTAGCCAGGGGCAGCATCCATGTCCACGATTTGGTCGGCAGCCGCGGGGAGCGGTCATTCTGGGAAGCGAATTGGAGTCGCGTGTGACCGGTGTTGGCAGTTTATGCGCACGGACAGTGTCCGATTCTCTTTTGAGGTAGCCGGTTGGTTTTGTATATTGCAACACCAACTGCAAATTTTAGGGAACGTTGTAAAATATTTGAGCCATTTATTTTGGGCATCTGTTGAAACCAATTTTTTTTATCAATATGCCCTATAAGGTAGGTTTTTTGGTTTTACGTATTTCGTTGGAGGTGCTCTAAGTTTGTTGGTACTCACTATTTGTGCCTGTTACTAGCAGGCAGCATTGTGTTTTTTACTCGTTTGATGATGCATTTCTAGCAAGGAAATTGTCATGGCCAGTGAACTGACCTGTGGTCCGTGGACTCCTGTCCAGTGGGTGTAATAAAAGAACTAAAAAAGGCCAAGCATCACAGCGTGCCTGTTAGATCTCTGCTTACAGTAGCCAAGTCCCCACCGCTGTAGTGTTCAGTTCTCCCCTCACGCTCCTACCCACCACCCCCTTCTTCTTCCTCCCTCCCTCCCCCTCACTCACTCTCAGCAGCCGCCCAGGCAGAGGCACACAGAGCAATGGAGTACGAGAGGATACACAAGGTCCAGGTACGAGCTTCCATCCAAGCCACCGCAGTGGCTCGTTCTCATTGCTCTGACGCCTCTGTCTATGCTTCATTTACGTTTCCCTTGATTTGCTTTTCCGGAAACATTTCATTTTTCGGGGTATAGATGTGCTTTTTCCCCTCCAGTGTGCTGGTAGTCCTCCTTTTTTCCTATAAGAAGATTAAAGCTATTCTCTTGCTGTAACAATGCCAGAGTTGAGCAATTTGGGGACAAATTGAGCACTTTTTGTTAAGAGTATCAGAAGGTTCATTAGCGGTTTAGAGTTTTCGCTCTTTCGGTATATCTGTTTTATCAATGAAAGGGCAGCTAACAGCATAGTTAAAGTAAGCGTATTGCTAAATATGTGTAGAGAAAACTACCCTTTCTGCATTGATATAGTGGAAATCACGAGCGCCCATCCTGAAGAATTCGGCATTTCGTACCATTTACAGGCTAACAGTGATGATTTCACTACCCCGGTACCCCCGGTCAGGAAATAGTAGAATCAAATGTCTAAAATCTTTGCATGACACTGCTACTTTTGAGTACGATAATCTTAACGGTTTACAAAATTCCAAGATTCCTATCTAGAAAGAGCAAAATAGTAGTATAATAATAGAGGTTAATTACCACCTTGAAATCAAGACACTTTAAGTTAATAGTGCCTCCACAGATAAATACTTACCTCTTTGGTGTTCATGCAGGCAGGTGCCCTTTCTCCCACAAAGCTTAGGATGAAGCTCCTGGGAGCCCAAAATCGCGTGAGGGTCATCAGCAACAGCTCGGCGCGGACATCGCCTTCAAAGAGCGTTGAGCCATCACAGGCGCAGAACAGACTGTTAGTTTGTGATGTTCTTGAAGAAGGTACAGACATACTGCTAGCCTATCTATGCTTAACTTACTTTTTTCCTGATGAAAAAAAATCACACATCCATCTTGGTGTGCAAAACAGTTTCAGACAACTCTGGTGCCTCCAAATGCCCTGCAGCAGTTGGCAACACTGAAGCTTTAGATAAGGATCCAGCAGTGGATAGCTACAAAGTTCAAAACATGCCCAAGAATTCAGCTCACCAACCTGCACCTAGCAGCTCAAGTGTGATACATCCGGTACGAATTGTCGAGGAAGACAGTAATGAGTGTGACAGCGGTCTTGACAATGCTAGTACCAGCAGCTTTGAGTTCCATGGGGGCGAGAAAACGGGGGCGCAGAATCCGACGGCAGGGTATTTCTCTAGACAGGCTTCCTCCAAGTGGAATGACGCGGAGAAATGGATCGTGAACAAGCAAACTGTTCAGCAGAACACCACCAAGGGCGCATCACAGAACCAGAGTGCGTACCAGGTGAATTCTGCTGCACCCAGGGGTGCCATTGTGCCCAAGCATCCAAACCGAGGCGCATTTGCTCGGCCCATTCAGAACATGAAAAGATTCAATCCGGCTTCGTCGGCTTCTCGAAGCATATTGGAGAGGCTGTCTTTTGCTTCACATCAGCCGAAGGTGGTCCGGCATGCAGATATCTGTCCAGTTGAAAGTTCTATTAGTGCCACTGCAGAATATCAGAAGGGAGTAACTCATACCAGCTCAATTGCAATTCAGCCCTGCAATGAACCAGAAGGTAGCTTTCACACTTGTTATTGTATTAGCACTACAGGAAGCATCTTAATAATAATGCAAGTGATCTGAGCTTGACAGTTAAATTTGTGCGCCTAACTGTCAACTGATATGAATTATTCTCCCGCAAAAAATAAAACTGATATGAGTTATTGCATGCAGCTATTTCTACAGTTCAATCGGTGTCTGTGAGAGATGTGGGCACAGAAATGACCCCAATACCAAGTCAGGACCCTTCAAGAACCGGAACACCACTTGGGTCTATGACACCAAGTCGGAGCCCGAATTGTTCGATACCATCAACTCCAGTAGGAGGACGATCGACAGCATCAATAGGAGAAGACAATGCAGATGATGGTCCTTATTTCAACAGAAAAGGTGGCGCAAATGAAATGTCTGAGGATGAAATCAGGCTTAAGGCAAGGAAAGAAATTGCCGCTCTAGGTGTACAACTTGGAAAGATGAACATTGCAACATGGGCTAGCAAAGAGGAGCTAGAATTAGTCTCTGCAACACCGACTATTGCTGATCTCGAGCGGATGAAGAAGGAATATGCAGCTCGTGCGGCAGCATTCGAGGACGCAGAAAATTCTAAGCATACAGCTAGGTATACTGGTCAGACTATCTAATACCTTGTCGTTTATTCTAGTATTGAGAGCTTGAAAGGGAGATAGACACATATTTAAATCTTTTGGATGATGAGTTCTGTATCTACTCTGAAATGTATTTTGTACTACTTAGATTCAAGAAGGAAGAGCTGAAGATCGAAGCATGGGAGAGCCGCCAAAGAACAAATGTTGAATTCGAAATGAGGAGACTAGAGGTGCATTTTCAGTCAATTTTGATCACCTGCATAATATCTTCTTTTACTGTACCAACAATTACTGAAATGTTGTTCTGTGACAGGAACGTGCGGAGAAAATGAGAAGCGACGCGATGGCAAAGATGGCTGAAAAGCTCGAGATGGCACGCCGTCTGGCCGAAGAGAAGCTGGCCTCTGCCAACGCCAAGATGAACAAGCAAGCAGCGAGGGCGGTTCAAAAGGCCGATCAGATTCGCGAGACGGGACGAATCCCACGGTCACATGTCCTATGCTGCGGCTGTTTCTGTGAACCTTAGCATATGTTTAGCAACTCCTAGTAGGCTGTTAAATATTGTCGTGAGAAAAATCTAGTTTCCTCGTAAGTTCTGTAGTCAGCATTCCTTGGTTTTAGTATGGAAAAGAGAATGTCTGGCTAGGTAATTCAGGTGTACACATTCTTGAGTGTCTTATATAAATAATTTGAGTGCCTACATTTGTTTGCTCAGTGTGAAATGTGCCAAGTTGTTGTTTTTTGAAGAAAATGTGCTAAGCTGTTCGTCAGTGAATCTTCAATCACTAGAATCAAGAAGCACAATGGGCTGGCCATATGTATAAAAAAACATTTATAAATGACTAATGGATTCATTTGGTTTTCTTTCCTTTCGCGATAAACCAAGTTGCAGGTCATGCCATGTCTGGGATCTACATTGTTGTTTCTGTTACTGTTCACGGGTCTCTTTAGACAGAAACGTTCACGGGTCTCAGAGAGCAGTACATTGGTACATCTCATGACGCAGTGAACAGCAAAACGAATAGCGAATGCCGTGGGTGAAATCGACCAGAGAGAGATGGTTATGGAATAGAAGGACCAACGGGCAGCAGTTGATGATGAATAAAAGGTGCGAGGAAAGTACTTTCAGTTCGTGAAACCTGAAACAATGGACTGGCTGAGTCACTTTGGTGTCAGCAAGGGTTCTAGCTGGTAGCGTGTGTAGCCGTAGTGCCGTACCTTCAGTCCTTGTGCAAAGCAGCCCGGTTGTCACTACTCACTGAATCTATCTACAGTTGACATTTCATATCGTGCTTCACCCCTCCGTACTGCAAAAAGAGCCGAAACAAATCATTATTTAGCCTTGCAATATACGGTTGGAATCATGTGGTCGGTGATGCTGGTATTTATACGTCGACAATGTGGAGTATTTGACCAGGCATGCAACTGAATGCATGAATATTCACAATAAAAAAAAAAGTGCATCCTTCCTCTGAACATCTAAGAGCATCCCCACTCGTTGGCGCTCCCCACGCCCAAATCCGGACGAAACAACCGCCGGATTGGACGAAAATAAGTCGTGGGGAGTACCGTCTTTCCAGTCGTCCACCCGGAGTTCGGCGGATAGAGTTTAAATTCAAACAAACCGCCGTCCCGCGCTACAAGTACGGCCAGTTGATCGGCAAAAGGAGCAAAAGGATTAGCCACAGATCGGCGATCGGAGGGAAATTACACGGAGACAGGCTCGTCGGCAGTCCCGGCCGGCACGGCGGTGTCCGACGGACCAGTTTCCTCACACGTCGTGGCCGAAGCGGCTGCGGCGGCCGACGATGAAGCAGCGGCAGTGGACGTCGAAGCGGCCGCGATCGACGAGGTAGATGGTGAGGCGAGACGAGGTAGGAGCGGCGGAGACGACGAAGGAGCGGCCGGAGTGGCTCGGAGGATGTCGCTGCGGTGGCCACAGTACCAATTCCTCGTCTCCTCGTCCATCGGTTCCATGTCGCCGCCGCCCATGAGGAACACCAAGTGCGTGTTCCTCTTCTTCGCCGCCGCCGTCGTCTTCGACAGGCGATCCGGACGCCTGGGTTGGCGCGCATCTCCCGCCACCTGCCGTCGCACGGGACGGTCCTCCCGTCGGCGTGCGTCCGCCCGTCGCCCGAGCACTTGTCGATCGACGCCTGCATCCTGTCGGCGGGATTGCCCGTCTTTTTGAGCTCTTTGAGCTTCTTCTGGCCGAGTTCAGGGCGCCCTTCCGCCGCGCTTGCCGCCGGAGCGTCGGGGTTGTACTGCTCGGTCTTGCTCTTCGAGAGGGTCGTGCGGACTTCCTTCCACTTCTCGCACTTCTCGAGGCGGGCGTAGACGTTGAGGAACTTGAACTGCAGGCCGGTGTCGTCCGTGTACATGTCCAAAGCTCGGCGCAGCTGGGGAAAAAAGAGCACGGCGATACGGGTCAGCTAACGACGATGTACCTCGGTGATGCAGGGTCGACGGAGCATACCTTTTGCTCCAAGTCGTGGCCGCTGATCGGCCGTTTCTCGCACTCCTCCCCGTATGCCGTGCCATTTCTGCGCACGCCGTCTGCATGAGCCCCCAATGGGTGGCCATTGCCTTGTCTCCCCGGAACACGTTCATGTTCGTCTTGTTGAAGTAGGGATCGACGAGTTTGCGCTCCTCGTACGCCTGCTTCACTCGAAGCCAATATGTGTCGAACGACTGATTGGCCCCGATTATGCCGTTCATGGACACGGCCTTCCAAGCTTCGGCGAGGCACTCCTCTTCCTTCAGCGTCCATTTGATACGCGGTTCGGCAGGCGGCGAGTCCTTCTTCCTCTTCTTCTTCCCCTTCGACAGGTTGGCGGCGGCTTGTGTTGGCTCTTCTTCTTCCTCGTCTTCTTCTTCGACGGCTTGGCTTCCATCGGCAACATCCTCCCGATGCTCGTTGCGCGCCGCCACAGCGGCCGTCGCCCTCTGCTCCTCTTGCGTGAAGAACCCCGGGCACGCAGCGGCGGCGGCCATGAAAAACCCCGGGCTCGCAGCGGCGGCGGCGGAGCCGGAGGTGATCATCTCGTGGATCTCCTCTTCGTTCGGCGCCGCCATCGCACCGAACGCGAGCGGCCCTCGTCGCATGGCCGGCGAGGTGTCCACGAACTGGCCGCCGACGTCAAGCTCGGGCGGCGACGGCGTGGGCCTGGACGGTTGGACGTAGGCGCCCTCTTGGAACACGGCAGTCGGCGACGGCGAGTACAGCGAAGGGGAGAAGGACGACGGGGAACTGGTTGTACCTTGCGTCGGCCATTGGCCGGGGAACATGCTGCCGCCGCCCATGGCCATGCTGACCATCCTCGCTTGTTCGTCCTGGGCTGCCGCTTGTTTCCACCTCGCGCCGTTTCTCGTCCGCCGCCCACTCGGCGTTCGACATGCTCGGCGGCTTCGTCTTCTTCGCCCGCATCTTCCTCGCCGGCGCCTTCGGCGGCATTTTGGTGGACGAGAGGACGAGGAGGAGAGTGGTGGTGGACGAGAAGACGCCGCCGGGAACTGGAGCTGGAAGACGAGGAGATTGGGGAATTTCGGCGGGAGAGAATGGGGATATGCAAGCAAATTGGAGGGAATGGGGATATGTAAGCAAATTGGAGGGAAAATCGACAGGATTTGGTTTTCCAGTCGCCGACTACGCGGGTCCACACGACGTTTCGCGCCAAAATCTTTCGTCCGGAGTCCCCGAGCGCGCCCCGGGGGGCCGGGGATGGCGTGGGCTCGCCGGATGGATGAAGGGCCAAATCCGGACGAAAACGAGGAACCGGGGGCGTGACTGGGCCGAATTTCGCCGTCCGGATGGAAAAAACGTCGCTCGGGGGCCTCGTCGGGGGCACGAGTGGAGATGCTCTAAGTTACAGAATTGCAGAGTCCTGGTATGATTTACAACGGAGAGCCGCAAATAGAACCAAGCTGAACTCCATCCGGCAAGTATTGTGCAGATTCGTACGATGATCAGCAACGACTGATGGACAAGTGACTCTGCATAAAGCACTGAACAGTTGGAATATGGACATACTCGAGTACCCGAGCTGAGCTACATGTCCCAGACCTCAAATCTTACATGACATCGTGAGAAATCTCAACATCGAACTATCTTCACCCTCACACTAAACCACACAATGACACAAGTGGCAGCACTCAACAGTGCTACATTATTAAGCAAGTCTGGAACTAAACTACGGCGATTGCTCAGCGCAGTTCAGGTCCCAATCATGTAGATCACCGAAGCACATGAAAATCTCACGTCTCCGGTCAGGAAATGCGACCGCGGTTCCATCGGCAGCCTACGATTGCGCCATGTGCAACAGACTAGGGCAGAATCGCTTTTTTTTGTTTTGTTTTTGGCAGATAGCCAGGTACTGGTCGACATGTGCGACAGGCTAGGGCACATGCCGCGCATCGACATTGCAATATCTCGATCAGACAGCCGTTCTCCCGATTCTTAAGCTAATGCGTTTCGGCGTGTGATCCATTTGAATGCCGATGAAAGGTTAGAAGGAAACGGGAACCGATCTAAATCGAAACCCTTGCAGAAAGATTGTGGTAAACAATTTAAAGCTTGGAATCGGATCGGACTTGAGAATTACCTTATGTGGAGATTTCAGTGACTTTAGGCCGGTTGTGATATTTGGAAATCCTGTGGGATTTGTAATCGCGAGTACACAGTAAACTGACTCTTCGATTTTGCCTCCCCTTTTCCTCTCTCCATCGCTACAGTAACCAGAGGCGCTCCCTGTAATATCCCCCTTGCTGGTATGATGATCAGCGTGAGGATCAGATCTACACACAGAAATCGTGTGAAGGAAGAAAGGAGAAACAAAACAAAGCAGAGAGAAGGAGATAGTTTGCTTCGTTTCTATTTCTTCAGACTTAACTCATTCGGTTACAGCAGATCTCCCTCTATGTAGCCACACACACCACGCCACACAGCTGGCCCTTAGCCCTACCTCTCACACGCCCAGTGGGCCCCGTTAACTTAACACACACACACACTGCTGGCGCCACCCACACACACGCCTTTGGCTCACGGTGGCGCCCATCCATGCCTAAGGCACACCATCAGACGTGACAGTACCCTCTCCAGCAGAACTGACTTGTCCCCAAGTCAGCACACATGGAAACTTAACCTTGAGTGCTTCCCAATTCTCCCAAGTAGCAGCATCGTCGGGCAAGTTCTTCCACTTGATCAACACTTGAGGTAGTGCAGCATTCCCTTTCTTAACCAGCCGGCGATCCAGAACCTTTTCTGGAGTTGTATCAATTGTGTCAAGCTCGGGTGGTTCTGGCAATTCCTTGTAAACTGGTGTATGATTGGCATGGTACTCCTTGATTTGAGATACATGAAACACATTGTGTATTTTGGATTCAGCCGGCAAAGCCAGCCTATAAGCCACCTGACCAATTTTTTCCAACACAGTATAGGGCCCAAAGTATTTATAGGCAAGTTTAGGGTATGGTCTGTTTACCACTGATGCTTGTGCATAGGGCTGAAGCTTCAGCAGCACCATGTCGCCAACTTGGAACTCCCGCTCGGACCGCTTGCGATCTGCATACATCTTCATCCTATTCTGCGCTTCAGTCAGTCGTTGCTTCAGTATCTCTATTTGAGCAGCACGGTCCATCAACATGCCTGACACTGGTGAATCTTCCTCGACAGCCGGCAGTGCACCCAAATCTGGTTCATGTCCATACAGAGCCTTGAATGGGGAGCAGCCCAAAGAAGTATGAAAGGTGGAGTTGTACCATAATTCAGCGAGCGGCAGCAGGGCACGCCATTGCTTGGGTTTGTCCTGCACAGCACACCTAAGGAACATCTCGAGACACTGATTGACGCGCTCACTCTGTCCATCAGTCTGCGGATGGTACGCCGTTGTGTACTGAAGTTTGGTGCCCAGAGTCTTGAACAACAGCTTCCAGAAGTTGCTGGTGAATATGGCATCGCGATCAGATGTGATCGAGTGGGGCATCCCGTGAAGCTTGACGATGTTGTCGACGAAGACTCTGGCGACCTTGGGAGCAGAGTAAGGATGTCGGAGTGGAATGAAATGCGCGTACTTAGTGAAGCAGTCGACGACGACCAGGATGGCATCAAAACCATCGGACACCGGCAAGCCGTCGATGAAGTCCATCGTAATGTCGCGCCACGCGCCCGCTGGAACCGGCAGTGGTTGCAGCAGCCCAGCAGGGTGCGAGTGGGTGTGCTTGGCGTGCTGGCAGGTGTCACACTGGCGCACGAATTCTTCAATCGCCGTCTTCATGCCAGTCCACGCGAAGAGCCGCTTGACGCGCTGGTAAGTGGCCTGGGCGCCGGAGTGACCGCCCACGGCGCTGGAGTGGAGCGCGGCGATGAGCTTGGTCTGCAACGCGGCATTGTCGCCGATCCAGAGGCGTCCATGGAATCGAATCAGTCCCTGGCTTAACTCGTACCCATGCTCATCCGGGCTGGCCAATGCCAATTGGGCGAGACGATCCTGTGCCACCTTGTCCGTGGTGTACGAATTGAGCACCTCCTGGAGCCACGCCGGCTGCACTGATGAGCTGGCTTGGATGGCTAGTAAGTGGCCAACGCGTGATAGAGCGTCCGCCGCGTGATTCTCTGCGCCCTTCCTATACTGAATTTTGAACTGAAGGCCCATGAGCCTGGCCATTGCCTTGCGCTGTAGCGGGGACTGGAGGTCCTGATTCTCCAGGAAGCTGAGGCTATGATGATCAGTTTTTACCACAAATTCTCCTCTCTGAAGATAAGGGCGCCAAACGCTCAACTGCCATGATTAGAGCCAGAAATTCTTTCTCATATATCGAAAAATGTTGATGCTGCACACTTAACGGCTTGCTGAGAAAAGCCAGGGGGTGGTGATCTTGCATCAGAACCGCGCCTATGCCAGTGTCACAGGCGTCAGTCTCGACAGTGAACTGCTTCGTGAAGTCCGCGGTTGCAAGACCTTTGGTGTGGTCATCATAGCTTCTTTGAGTGCGAGAAACGCAGCCGTTGCCGAGGCATCCCAGAGGAATCCTTTCTTCTTCAGGAGATTTGTGAGTGGCTTAGCAATAATGCCGTAATTCCGGACAAACTTGCGGTAGTACCCAGTCAATCCCAGAAAGCCACGCAACTCGGTGATAGTGGATTGCTCGTGGAACCCTGCCGGGGTAGGGGATTTGATAGTGTGGGCGGGAGTTAGGGAACTCCTGCATTGCTCGTGGAACCCTGCCGGGGTAGGGGATTTCCTTGCTATATCGCATGGCTTATCCGGGGCGTATAGGAGGATCGTTTGGTTTTCCTTCGCGGCGTTAGCTTGGACGTTATGGAATATTCGTAATAAGCTTACTATGGAGGGTGTTCTTATTGGCAAACCGGCTGATGCCTTGTACAAAATGATCATTTACATGCAGCAATGGCGGATGCTGGTGAAGTGGAAGGATAGAGGGCTGCTGGACGCGGCGATGGAGACCCTGAAAGTGCATGGAGCCCCCATGTGTGGTTTTGGTAATTAATGACAATCCCTATGGACTAATGTTTGCATTGAGTTATATTTGTAGGAGTTGTCCATAGGCAATTCTTGAACCATATGTTGGCTTCAAGGTTGCAATAAGAAGAAATTGGTGAAAGATATCAAGTGTCAAGTATGTCTTGAAGATGAAGATGAAGTGAGCCCTCAAGTTACTTCAAGACATCAACATGATGAAGAATGAAGAAATGAAGTGCAAGTTCAAGATGAGCCATCTCGAAGAGGTCCTTTGCTTGAGTCTTGCCATCCACATGGTGGTCATGGTTATGTGAAGATGCGCCGAAGAAGAAGCTCTCCCATGGTGGATTATGGGGGAGCAATCCACAAGACTTCGTCAAGCAAGCACAAGCAAGAAAGGAGTTCCATCTTGTTGAGGTCAAGATCGTCGTCATCGAGCTCAAGTGGAATGCGCAAGTATAAGGTTTGCTCTTGATAGGGTTTGTTTCTCACCGGTCTCATAGTGTAGTTGGAGACCGGTTTATAGTTTAGTTGCCGTACTATCAAGAGGGCTCTCGAGTGAGTAACTCGATCGTATCGTTCGGAGAGAGCTCAAACCTTTGCATCCTTACATCATCTTTCTTGGTTATTATTTGAATCTTATCCATGTGATGTTTTAGAGCTTGTGCTTATTCTCATGACAAGCTCTAGTTCATTGAGAATGGTTTTTGCATGGGCAACTTGTTGCATTTTCGAGATTGGAGGTTTTACCGGTATGTCTTTTTTAGATAGGTCAAACCTTTCATCATTTGTTTCTATCCTACCTTGTTGGACTATGATGGTTTCCTGCATGATCTTGTAGAGCTTGTTCCTAGCTTCAAAACAAGCCCAAGATCATCAAAATCGGAGTCCGGATGCTAAAGTTATGCCCGTTTTAGTTTTGGTGTTTCTGCAGTTTTGCCAGGCCGGATTTTTCAGAAATATCCGGGCCGGATTATCCGGGCCGGATATTTCGGAAATATCCGGCCCCCCCGAAATCGTCTAAGGACCGGAAGAAAAGCAGCTCTGGATAGGGGCCGGATTTTTGGCCGGATTTTGTCCAGGTTTTGTCCACTGAGGCCGGATTATCCGGCCTGGATAATCCGGCCCCAACTTGGGCCGGAATATCCGGCCTGCTTTTGCCCAAACGGCTCGATTTTCTTGGGGGGTATAAATACACCCCTTCTTCCTCCTTGGGCTGAGCTTCTCTCACTCTCTCTCTCCTCCATTGTTGAACTAGAGAAGCTTGCACTATCTCTCAATCCCTCCATGATTCTTGCCCCCATTTGAGGGAAAAGAGAGAGGAGATCTAGATCTACTTTTCTACCAATCAAATCCATCTCTTTGTGAGTGGAATCCTCTAGATCTTGATCTTGGTGTTCTTTGTGAATTCCTTTGTTCTTCCTCTCTTATTCCCCCAATAGCTTTTGTAGCTTTGTTGGAATTTGAGAGAGAAGGACTTGAGCATCTTTGTGGTGTTCTTGCCATTGCATTTGGTGCATCGGTTTGAGTTCTTCACGGTGATTCGTGGAGGTGAAAGCAAGGAAGTTGTTACTCTTGGGTTCTTGGAACCCTAGACGGATTCTAGGCCTTTGTGGCGATTTGTTGGGAGCCTCCAATTAAGTTGTGGATGTGTGCCCCAATCTTTGTGTAAGGCCCGGTTTCCGCCTCGAAGGAAATCCCTTAGTGGAACCGTGACCTAGGCCTTTGTGGCGAGGGTCACCGGAGATTTAGGTGAGGCGCCTTCGTGGCGTTCGGTGTGTGGTGTGAGTACCGCATCTTGGGGTGAGGCCTTTGTGGCGTTGGTGTGCATCGAGCAACCACACCTCAAGGTGAGCCTCTTGTGGCGTTCGGGAGCACTAAGCAACCGCACCTCTCCACCGGAGATTAGCACTCGCAAGAGTGTGAACTCCGGGATAATTCATCGTCTCCCGCGTGCCTCGGTTATCTCTATACCCGAGCTCTTTACTTATGCACTTTACCTTGTGATAGCCATCGTGCTTGAAGTTATATATATCTTGTTATCATATACTTGCTTGTATTGCTTAGCATAAGTTGTTTGTGCACATAGGTGAACTCTTGCTTAGAATAAGTTGTTGGTGCACATAGGTGAACCATAGTATATAGGCTTTGGGCTTGACAAAGTAAACGCTAGTTTTATTCCGCATTTGTTAAGCCCATCTCGTAAAAGTTTTAAATCGCCTATTCACCCCCCCCCCCCCTCTAGGCAACATCCGTGTCCTTTCAATTGGTATCAGAGCAAGGTCTCTCATTCTTAGGCTTCACCGCCTTGAGAGTAAAGATGTCGGTTAGGGGATTAGCGCACAATAACTTGGTTATATTTGATGGCACAAATTATGATCTATGGAAAATTTATGTGCTTAATATTTTGCGGCGTATGTCTCCGGACATGGAGCGATTTCTTGGCATGGGTTTTTCTTCTCCTAAGGATCCTCAAAATTTATCTCTTGAGGAGGAGAAAAACTCTTGCCTCGATGCTCTTGCTTCTCATGTGTTTTCCATTGTTGTGAGCAATGTAGTTACTTCTTCAATCATGCCTTTTGGGAGCGCTCATGAGTTATGGACAAAAATTCAAGATAAATATGATGTGTCCAATATTATTAAGGATGATTGCATTGCTTCCACTTCCGGCCGTGATGAGTTCTCATCTTCATCCACTTCACCAAAGTGTGTCAAGACACAAGGTAATGATATGGTGAGTGGTGATGAAAATTGCAATGTTGATATTAAGCTTTCTATTGATGATTCTTCATCTCTATCTCAATGCAATGTTTCATCTACGGACTCAAACACATCTAGCACTAGAAATGATTTACATGCTTGTGTTGATAGTCCTTGCATATCATGTGTAAGTTGCTTGAATAAATCTAATGATGATATGCTTGCTTTGTCTTGTGGCCATGATAAAAATGCTTCTATTTCCTCTAGTTGTTGTGTGACTAACATTGTAGAGGAAACCAAAGATTCTATTGGTCAAGACAAGATCTTGAAAGGAGCCTCAAGTAACTCCTCATCTTTATCTCACGGTTCTCATATGTGCCTTATGGCCAAGGGTTCCACGGTATCTCCTACCATGGAACCTCATACTTCTCGTGGTGATAAGGATGAGGATGTTTATGAAGAAGAGGATTGGGTTGTCTCTCTACGCGATAAGGGTAAGAGTGTATTCAAGATTATTTGCAAAGATAAAATTGCTAGCACTCACTTCTTTGAAATCTTGACTACCGCTATTGAGAGCCAAAAACTTATTTGGATGCATGAGAACACCATTGATAAAAAGGGTGCTCTTGAACGAGAGTATGCCGATGATGTAGCATCTTTAAAGAATGAACTTGAAGAAGAACAAACCATCAAGGAAGCTCTTGAGGAGACCTTTGCTCTAGAATTGTCTAGAGAAAAGGAAAACCATGATAGAGCTCTTGAGATGGCAAATGAACTAAAGCTAAAAAATGATAAGCTTGTGTTTGTTAATGCTAAACTCCTTGAGGATTTTGAGCAACTCAAAAAGGGCTCAAGGGTCATTGAGAGTGCGCTCACCAAACTCACCGAGTCGCATGAGCAACTTAAAGCTTCTTATCTAAAAGTGCATGCCAACTTGCCTTCTCCTATTGCTATTGATAATGATGCTTGTGCTACTAACTCTACTTCTTGTGAAGCATCTACCTTGAAGGAGAATGTTGAGCTAAGGGCTCAACTTGATTTGCTAACTAGCAATTATGGGAAATTGGGAGAAATTCATGGAAAGCTTTCTAGCTCCTATGAGGATCTTCTAGCCTCTCATGATAGGCTAAAGTTAGCTCATGAGGCTATAATATCTAAGGCAACACCTTGTGAGCCTCATGTGGGTACTAGCACTACTACTCAAAATGTTATATTGCCATGTGCTAGTCCTAGTAATTCATCCACTCATAATATTGCTAAATCTTGTGATGAATTATCTTCATTGCCTTGTTGCTCTAACAATGAAGGTTCTACTTCCTCTAGTACTTGTGTTGTTACTAACCATGTAGAGGAAATCAAAGAGCTCAAGGCCCAAGTCTCTTCTTTGAAGAACGACTTGGTAAAGGGTCATGAAGGGAAATGCAAACTTGATAAGATGTTAAGTGTGCAACAATCCCCCAATGACAAGAGTGGACTTGGATTCAACTCCAACAACAAGATCAAGTCCAAGAACAACAAGAAGAAGAAGGGCAAAGTACAAGTCAAAGACCCGGCCAAGATCGTTTGCTTCAAGTGCAAAATTGAAGGGCACCACGTTAGATCTTGCCCTTTGAAGAAGAAGCAAAAAGGGAAGCGGCCTCAAGCTCAAACTCATATTCAACCTCAAGTTGAAGAAATTCCACTTCCCAAGAAGAATCAAGCCAATGCTCCCATTGTGGAGAAATCTAGTGAGAAGAAGGAGAAGAAAAGAACTTGCTACATATGCCGTGAGAAGGGCCACATCTCCTCCTTGTGCACTATTGGTACCTCATCCAACTCTATCATCATTAATGATGTTTATTCTCTTCGTAAGGATAAGGGTGGCAATGTGTTTGCCAAATATGTTGGTGCTCAATGTGGTGTCAAGAAAAGAACCATTTGGGTTGCCAAGCCTATTGTGACTAACCTCTTAGGACCCAACTTAGTTGGGGACCAACAATCCAAAATTTGATCAATAGGTGCTTGTTGGAGGGCTTTGGAGACTTGGCTACATCATGAAGAATTAAGGGATCTTCATCATTTATATTATCTCAAGCCAAGTCTTTTGGTTATCTTGCTTCTATCATATATTCAATGTTCCTCCTTGCGGTAACATGTTCTCAACTCATTTATATTGAAAGTTACTCGCCCCTTTGCATGTGTTAGTTTTGTTCCTAACATGTGTTTGTATATGTTGTGCTTCCTAATAGTTTTGCTTGAGAAATCAAGTCTATGCATGTTGGGTTGCACACCATGTATTTGTGTTTGTGTTGGAGCCTCTTTGCATCTTGTTGTATCTTATATGGCTCTTATGAGCGATTAATGGACAATCCCATTTTGGGGGAGTGATATTCCTTTGGGAATTTCATAATCCTAAACAATGTGTGTACATGAGGAATATCACTTAGAATTGATATTGCGAGATTATCTAGTCGCTATGTGGTATGTCATCTTCATGAGAAATTCAAATTCTAATGTCCATTAATATCTCTAGTTGGATCTTATTTGCCTCTTGTGAAAATAAATTCCTTATCACATTATGGGGGAGTAATAAGCTTTGTGCATATTACAATCCTAGGAAATGTGAACATTTGAGGTTGTGTCACATAGAATTGATATTGTAAATTATCTCTCATATGTGACATGTTTTCTCAAACAAGTTCCAATTTGCTTAAATGGCTTCATTGCTAATATCTTTGTGGATCTTATTTGTGAAAGTGGTCCTTAGCATGGTTTTCACAATGTGTCCCTCAATACTTTTTGGAAAACCATATGCTTCAAGTCATACTATTAATTGCTTTGCATGTTGGTATGAATACTATTAATTGCTTTGCATGTTGGTATGAATACTATTAATTGCTTTGCATGTTGGTATGAATACTATTAATTGCTTTGCATGTTGGTATGACTAAATGAAGCTATCAAGAAACTATCTTTGCATGATGGTTAACTCTTATCTTTTACCATATGCTTTATTCGTTGTAAATATGATCTTTCGTTTACTTACAAACTACCACCGGGAAATATTTCCTAAATACCTCTTGTCCTAGGACAATTGGTAATCTATTATGAGGTAGATTTTTATTGATCATATTTACATTGGCTCTTGTGTTCAAATTGCCTTATTTATTGCCATGAATTTGTTTTGCTTTGACTCCCATATGTCTTCCTTGCATCTTATGGATCTAATTTGTCTATTCAACTTTCTTAGCATTTTAGTATATATAGGTAGCGTGATGATCCTAGTTTTGTGCATTTTGTCTTCATATGAAAAATCCTAGATAATGCACTAATCTTGGGGGAGCTCTTCTATATTTGTTAGAATGCTTAACATCTCTTGATCTTTATCAAAAATTTGGTTTTGGGAGATATAAAATTTTCTTTTTGGTACTTTGTGCCATCATAAAAAGTGTCGAGGGTTTGGTTTATTTGTTGGAACCTTGCTCTCTTGGGAGTTGGTTATCTCATTCCTTTGTGTTTAGGTTTAATTAGCTTCTTATAATGAGATAATTCTTTGGAGTCAATCTTGTGTTGATTTGATTCGTTGATATAATTTGGACAACCATTGTCTCTTAATTTATTTGGTGTTTTGTACAAATTACATCTTTATTTGGTTCTTGAAAGTTTTGTGCATGCATATTCAATATATGTATATCTTATGGCATGTGTTACTTCCTTTGAGTCAATATATAGGGTAAACTCCATCAAATCCTAATTTGGCTAAGATGTGCATGAAATTCAATTTCATATCTATATGCACATAGTATTGTGGAGTTTGTCCTATATGTTGTAGTGTGTCTAACTACTTCGGACCCAATTAGTTTGGGGACCATTTTGTACTTACCTTTGTGTTAGGTACAATGGATATGCATTGAATGCTTGTCTCACTCTTGGAAAGAAGTGGTGACTCAATGGTAACGTGAGGCAAGCTAGGATGATCAACGAACACATATCTACTACATCCACACCAATGCTATCTTGGTAACAAGTATCTTCTCATGCATACTTTTCTTGTATCCAACCTTATGGTTGCATCTTGGCATGAATCTCTTGATTTGCAAATGTTGTGCTTCTTGCAAAAGTCTTAATGAAACCTCTTTATTGTGAATGTGAGTAATTTGAGATGAGTGCATTTGTTGGGAAGTATTTTAAATCATGCTCATGATTCATCCATCCCAACTATGCCTATCTAGCAATTTTGTTGCATATCAATTCCTCAAGGCTCTCACATGTGCAATATAGATGAAAGTGCAAATTTAGTTACTTCTTTTGGTATCCCCGTTTGTGATACTTGTTGCCTTTCTCAAATGCATCCCAACTATCTTCTATCCCTTGTTGATATTTGTGATGTATTTTAGTTGTTTGTGGTTGAAGTTCATGAATGTACAATAAGATAATATTGAGCCTTTGGCCATGCTATTAAGCAAAAATCTTATTGGTATATTGCATGACTTCGTCTTGGATATCATGCTATTTTTCTTGTGTATCTATTTGGTGTGTGCATGTTTCTTTGTGGATAAATATCTTTGTGATATTGTCCACTTAGAGAAACTCATACACATAAGAGATGATACATCTCCATTTGATATCTTATTTATTTGTTGCATGTTGATTGGTCATGCTAAGGAATATAATTCATTGAAGACTATGATGATGCTTTTTGCTCATCCATATAATAGTCTTATAATATGCTTTATCATGCCTTTCACATATCCTCTTGGTTGAGCCTTTTATTATGGTGCCTCTTACTTATTGCTCAACTATTTGTTTGTTGCAAGTGTTAAGCTTATTTCTCTATCTATGATCTATTCCAAATGTTTGTGTTTTAAATGGTAATGAGGGAGTGATGATTCCATGTTTGTGCACTTTATACTCCAATGCAAATTGTCTAGTTTTGTGCACAAACCTTGGGGAGCTTCCTCATATTATTTAGAGCAATCTTCTTGATCTTATCATAATATCTATCTTTCTTTTGGTATCCTCTTTGTGATTCATTTGGTTGCTTGCTTCATTTGTTGAAGCTTCTTGACTTTGTTATCTTTTTGCAATCTTTGATCCTATCTATAGTGTGATTCCTTCCGAATATTCGCCATTGGATATGTGCATTTGATTCCACTCAAATTATGAGAAATGCACACGCTATGGAGGAACTCTCACTATATTAGCCTTCTAAATTTTTCACCCATTTCGGCAATTGGTGCCAATGGGGGAGAAGTTTGGAGGGTTTAAGGGAATTTGGTTATGTCTTTGCTTTGTGCTTAAGCATGTGCCTTTATTGCATTGCATCTTGTTGCTTTGCATAGTTGAATATTTAGAGGAAACTCCACTAGGCTTTGAATGCCAATATATGCAATGAAAGTCAAGATCATTCACACATGCATATATTATGGGGGAGTTTGCTCTATATATTCAACTTATTTGTTACTTAAATTCCTTATATAAACCCTCTCAAAGAGATTGTCATCAATTACCAAAATGGGGGAGATTGAAAGTGCATGGAGCCCCCATGTGTGGTTTTGGTAATTAATGACAATCCCTATGGACTAATGTTTGCATTGAGTTATATTTGTAGGAGTTGTCCATAGGCAATTCTTGAACCATATGTTGGCTTCAAGGTTGCAATAAGAAGAAATTGGTGAAAGATATCAAGTGTCAAGTATGTCTTGAAGATGAAGATGAAGTGAGCCCTCAAGTTACTTCAAGACATCAACATGATGAAGAATGAAGAAATGAAGTGCAAGTTCAAGATGAGCCATCTCGAAGAGGTCCTTTGCTTGAGTCTTGCCATCCACATGGTGGTCATGGTTATGTGAAGATGCTGGCAAGAAGAAGCTCTCCCATGGTGGATTATGGGGGAGCAATCCACAAGACTTCGTCAAGCAAGCACAAGCAAGAAAGGAGTTCCATCTTGTTGAGGTCAAGATCGTCGTCATCGAGCTCAAGTGGAATGCGCAAGTATAAGGTTTGCTCTTGATAGGGTTTGTTTCTCACCGGTCTCATAGTGTAGTTGGAGACCGGTTTATAGTTTAGTTGCCGTACTATCAAGAGGGCTCTCGAGTGAGTAACTCGATCGTATCGTTCGGAGAGAGCTCAAACCTTTGCATCCTTACATCATCTTTCTTGGTTATTATTTGAATCTTATCCATGTGATGTTTTAGAGCTTGTGCTTATTCTCATGACAAGCTCTAGTTCATTGAGAATGGTTTTTGCATGGGCAACTTGTTGCATTTTCGAGATTGGAGGTTTTACCGGTATGTCTTTTTTAGATAGGTCAAACCTTTCATCATTTGTTTCTATCCTACCTTGTTGGACTATGATGGTTTCCTGCATGATCTTGTAGAGCTTGTTCCTAGCTTCAAAACAAGCCCAAGATCATCAAAATCGGAGTCCGGATGCTAAAGTTATGCCCGTTTTAGTTTTGGTGTTTCTCAGCTTTGCAGGCCGGATTTTTCGAAATATCCGGGCCGGATTATCCGGGCCGGATATTTCGGAAATATCCGGCCCCCCGAAATCGTCTAAGGACCGGAAGAAAAGCAGCTCTGGATAGGGGCCGGATTTTTGGCCGGATTTTGTCCAGGTTTTGTCCCTGAGGCCGGATTATCCGGCCCCCGGATAATCCGGCCCCAACTTGGGCCGGAATATCCGGCCCTGTTTTTGCCCAAACGGCTCGATTTTCTTGGGGGGTATAAATACACCCCTTCTTCCTCCTTGGGCTGAGCTTCTCTCACTCTCTCTCTCCTCCATTGTTGAACTAGAGAAGCTTGCACTATCTCTCAATCCCTCCATGATTCTTGCCCCCATTTGAGGGAAAAGAGAGAGGAGATCTAGATCTACTTTTCTACCAATCAAATCCATCTCTTTGTGAGTGGAATCCTCTAGATCTTGATCTTGGTGTTCTTTGTGAATTCCTTTGTTCTTCCTCTCTTATTCCCCCAATAGCTTTTGTAGCTTTGTTGGAATTTGAGAGAGAAGGACTTGAGCATCTTTGTGGTGTTCTTGCCATTGCATTTGGTGCATCGGTTTGAGTTCTTCACGGTGATTCGTGGAGGTGAAAGCAAGGAAGTTGTTACTCTTGGGTTCTTGGAACCCTAGACGGATTCTAGGCCTTTGTGGCGATTTGTTGGGAGCCTCCAATTAAGTTGTGGATGTGTGCCCCAATCTTTGTGTAAGGCCCGGTTTCCGCCTCGAAGGAAATCCCTTAGTGGAACCGTGACCTAGGCCTTTGTGGCGAGGGTCACCGGAGATTTAGGTGAGGCGCCTTCGTGGCGTTCGGTGTGTGGTGTGAGTACCGCATCTTGGGGTGAGGCCTTTGTGGCGTTGGTGTGCATCGAGCAACCACACCTCAAGGTGAGCCTCTTGTGGCGTTCGGGAGCACTAAGCAACCGCACCTCTCCACCGGAGATTAGCACTCGCAAGAGTGTGAACTCCGGGATAATTCATCGTCTCCCGCGTGCCTCGGTTATCTCTATACCCGAGCTCTTTACTTATGCACTTTACCTTGTGATAGCCATCGTGCTTGAAGTTATATATATCTTGTTATCATATACTTGCTTGTATTGCTTAGCATAAGTTGTTTGTGCACATAGGTGAACTCTTGCTTAGAATAAGTTGTTGGTGCACATAGGTGAACCATAGTATATAGGCTTTGGGCTTGACAAAGTAAACGCTAGTTTTATTCCGCATTTGTTAAGCCCATCTCGTAAAAGTTTTAAATCGCCTATTCACCCCCCCCCCCCTCTAGGCAACATCCGTGTCCTTTCAGACCCTGCGGAGGCTTCATGCGGAGTTGGCGGCGCCGGCGGTGATATGACATCGCCATGTACCTGGGCAGAGTGTGTGTGTTCGTGTGCTCTCTGGATATGTTATGTTGTACTCTATCCTGTGGTGTGTGGCTCGGTCTGGGGACCTGGTAGGCTTTGTGTCGTGGTTGAGCGGGTACTCGCTGTTCTGGTCGATGGTGTGGTTTTGGGAGCGGTGGCTCAGTGTGTTGCATAACTCATAACTCTGTATGTGTCGTTGCTTTATTAATTTAAAGCAGGGCTAAGGCCTTAAGTTTAAAAAAACTCGGTGATAGTGGTGGGCTGTGGCCAGTCTTGCATGGCCTGAGTCTTCCTTGGATCTGTGGCCACGCCGGCGCCCGAGACAATATGTCCGAGGTACTCAAGTTTGTCACACGCGAAGGAACATTTGCTATTCTTGATGAAAAGTTCTTCCGCCTTCAGTATAGAAAGGACCTCGCGCAGATGCTTCACGTGCTCCTCCATGGAAGGACTGTACACGAGGATGTCGTCCATGAACACTAGGACAGAGCGGCGAAGACAGGGTTGCAGAATCGTGTTCATCACACACTGGAACGTCGCCGGCGCGTTGCAGAGACCGAAGGGCATCACACGAAATTGATAATGTCCCTGGTGAGTCTTGAACGCGGTCTTGGGCTCATCAGCCGGCAACACCCTGATTTGGTGGTAACCGGCACGCAGGTCTAGCTTGGAGAAGATCCTGGCTCCAGCAAGTTCGTCGAGCAACTCATCGATGACCGGCATTGGAAACACATTCTTCACTGTGAGGTCATTGAGCCGGCGGTAATCCACGCAGAACCGCCAGGTGCCGTCCTTCTTCTGCACCAGCAAGACCGGGGACGCGAACGGCGACATGCTTGGCACAATAATCCCAGCCTGTAGCATGGCGGCGACTTGGCGCTCAATTTCGTCCTTGTGTGCCGGTGAATAACGGTATGGCCGAGCATTAAATGGGGCTGCGTCTGGCTGCAAGGTGATTGCGTGGTCATACTGTCGTGGAGGTGGCAGTGTCGTTGGCTCTGCAAACACTGGACTGAACTCCTGCAACAGTGCTGCGATTTCTGGTGGATGCTGGTTGTCAACGCTACAGTGTGCATCAGGTGGATGAATAATTGCTACTGCCCAAACCTCATTACCCTTTGTCCATTTAGCCAGCTGCTCCACGGAAATTTCGCGGACTGAAGTCTGTTGATTGGCTGCTACGCCGTGCAAAGTGACTTGTTTTCCTTCATAAGGAAACGAGAGGAACTTCTTTTCCCAATCAGTCACCATTGGACTATGTTGCTTGAGCCAGTCCATACCTAAGATGGCGTCATAGCCACCCAGGTCGAGCACACGCATAGCTGTAGTGAATGTAGCTCCGTGCGACCACCATGACAATGCTGGTACGATCTTGGAGGTGTACATGTACTGACCATTTGCCACCTTAACAGGCATTGGCTTAGCGTCTGTAACTTCACACTTTATCCGGTCCAGCATATTGGCGTTTATAAAGCTGTTGCTGCTGCCCGAGTCCACCAAGATGAGCATCACCTGATTTCCCACCAGAGCGCGAAGGCGAAGGCAGTTGGAGCTCTCTGACCCAGCCATGGCATTGATCGATAGGCTCAGCTGTTTGGCCTCAGCAATGTCATCCATCTCAATAAGGTTCAGCACTTCCTCAGATAGCAGTATCGGGCATTCATTTTGTTCCATGACATTGACCACTGCAGCAGGTTTGGGAGCACATTGATGTGTAGGATCATACTTGTCACCACACTTAAAGCACAAATTGTTGGCGCGACGATAATCCCGGAGTTGCCGATCCTTCCAGAGTGTTCCTGTTGCCAATTTCAGTGGTGGCCTCGACGCCTCACCCCCTGCTGAGGAAGATTCAGTTCGCGTTGCTGCAGCATAGCGTGGACCTTTCTGTTTTGTTGTCTCCAACACTTCTTGTTGTACTCGAGCCAGCAGATAAGCTCTTTCCAGGGACACCGGCACTTGTGCTTCCACCATCGGACGGAATTCAGGTTTGAGGCCCTGGATGAACTGCGTGATGAAATACTGCTCGTCATAGTGAGGGTTGTACCAAGACCAACAAGTGTAATATCCCCCTTGCTGGTATGATGATCAGCGTGAGGATCAGATCTACACACAGAAATCGTGTGAAGGAAGAAAGGAGAAACAAAACAAAGCAGAGAGAAGGAGATAGTTTGCTTCGTTTCTATTTCTTCAGACTTAACTCATTCGGTTACAGCAGATCTCCCTCTATGTAGCCACACACACCACGCCACACAGCTGGCCCTTAGCCCTACCTCTCACACGCCCAGTGGGCCCCGTTAACTTAACACACACACACACTGCTGGCGCCACCCACACACACGCCTTTGGCTCACGGTGGCGCCCATCCATGCCTAAGGCACACCATCAGACGTGACACTCCCACGAGATCTGGCCCGATCCCAAGCCCCTCCGTTGCCGGCCGGAGGTGAGGCGCCAAAGTTAGTTTCCTAGGTTAGGAGTAGTTTCCCGGCGTTTTGCCGGTTAGGTTTGGAGTAGAAGCTCTGGTTCGGGGCCAGAGCGGGCCGAGTGCTGGCGGCATCTCTCTTTGCTCCGGCGGACGGAGCCCAGGAAGCCCCTCCTCGACCGATCTCAGCAATAAGGCCCGCGTCATCTCCTTCGAGCTTCTCTTCGCGCCTCTTCATCCGCTCCTAGCCAGTCTTGGTGGTGAGGGGGAGCGGTCGGAGTGGTAGTCAAAGGCTTGATCTGGAGGTGGCAGGGGCTGAGTGCCTCTCTGGTACTCTGGCGCGGCACCAGGTGGCCCGTCGCCGGCGACCTCCCTCCAGATCCATGGTGGATCTTTGTCTGGAGTTCGTCGACGGCTACGCTCTTCGATAAGGTGCCTAGGAGTCGTCAGCTGGCGAGAAGATTGCCCTTACCTCCTTGGCCGGCCATGGTGGCGAGGGAAGTGGGCAAGGGGGTGGGTTGCTTGGTCTCTTTCGGCCTGGCCGGCCGTGGAGGTGAGGAGGCGGGAGGTGCCACACAGCTCTGCTTCTCCTTCTTGCTGATGACGCAGTAATAGTCGCGACCGGCTCTCTCTCTTGCTTGTTCAAGCACCATGGTGGTGACTTGATTGTGGGAGTTGCTTGACGGCGGTGGCGGCTTTGTTGAGGAGCTCCTCTCCGATGCTGTTTGGCGTCGGACTGAATGACAGTAGGGTCTGCTCCAACCAACGGGGTTCTCCTGTGCTTCGTCTCCAAGTGGTGTGTCCCTGGAGATGCTGTGACAGTCCGTCGGTCGAGCTCGATCTGGAGGAGGAAGATGGAGGACCTGGTCGCGTTTTCTGTTTTCTCTTTAGGGTCCTCTTTGTAATTCTTGACCCCTATGTAATTCTTAGTATCCCTTTGGGTCTCTTTGTACTCCAGTTATTAAATGCAGCTTTGTCGGATTTCCACCCGAATGATTTAAAAAAAAAGTGACTCTTCCTAATGGATTGGGGATTAGGGGAAAGAAACTGGGTGAAGACAAAGGTTCACCCAACTCAATGGAAATTATCCTCACCAATCCCTAGTTCCCTATAAATACAGTGGTGCCAAAAATAGCCTATGTGTGCAAATTTTGATCCGTCGTCACCACAACATATAGGCATCGGTTCTGTCATTTGACAAAGGTTGTGGAAAATAGTCGAAATATTTAGAACAAGCCAAACCGAAATAGCATATGTCGAGAAGAAATCTACACTCAATTTACTACACCTGTCGAAAAAACTCACCTAGTTTACAAACATATGGTTTATAAAAATATATGCAACATAAAACTAATGGACACATCAGCCGCAAACCACCTTTGCAACATGAATACAACCATTCACATTGGACACCCATAATTACAACATGTCTTTTTTGTGTATATAGCAGATCCTATATGAACTTAAAACATGTCAAATGAACTTATGCAACAAAGAAGTTCTTCAAACTGATAACATTTCATCATCAATAAACTGGGGGCACCAACCTCGCCAACTGATACGTCCAAAACGTATCTACTTTCCCGAACACTTTTGCTATTGTTTTGCCTCTAATTTGTGTATTTTGGATACAACTAACACGGACTAACGCTGTTTTCAGCAGAATTGCTCTGGTGTCTCATTTTTGTGCAAAAATTCAACTTTCAAGAAAATCCCCGGAATTTATGTCGAAGGTCTTATTTTTCCAGAAGATTGACGGAGCCTGGTGGAGGCCTGAGGCCCCCACACACTAGGCCGGCGCGGCCCAGGAGGGGGCGCGCCGCCCTAGCGTGTGGCCCCCTCGGCCGGCCTCTGACGCCCCCCTCTGGACTACTTAAGGGTTTCGATCTAAAAACGCGAGACGAAAAGTCGAAGTCGCCAGAAACCATCCAGAACGCCGCCACCATCGCGAAACTCCGTCTCGGGACCAGAAACTCCGTTCTGGCACTTCCCCGGGACGGGGAATTGGAGGAGATCATCGCCATCATCACCACCGACACCTCTCCATCGACCAGCCATGTTTCCCCCATCCATGTGTGAGTAATTCCCCCGCTGTAGGCTGAAGGGGATGGTAGGGATTGGATGAGATTGGTCATGTAATAGCATAAGATTGTTAGGGCATAGTGCCTAGTGTCCGTAATTGGTACTTTGATGATATTGTTGCAACTTGTTATGCTTAATGCTTGTCACTAGGGCCCGAGTGCCATGATCTCAGATCTGAACATGTTATTGTTTCATGATGATATGCATTGTTTTATGATCTTACCTGCAAGTTGTATACACATGTCGCTGTCCGGAACCCGAGGCCCCAAAGTGACAGAAATTGGGACAACCGGAGGGGAAGGCAGTGATGTGAGGATCACATGTGTTCACGGAGTGTTAATGCTTTGCTCCGGTACTCTATTAAAAGGAGTACCTTAATTTCCAGTAGATTCCCTAGAGGCCCGGCTGCCACCGGCTGGTAGGACAAAAGATGTTGTGCAAGTTTCTCATTGCGAGCACGTACGACTATATACGGAACACATGCCTATGGATTGCTTAGTACTTGGATACTGTTTTATTACTATCTGCAAATGCCCTGCTTTGATTGTTACATGAGTTTCTCTCATCCATGCAACGCCCGTCATCCATCCCTGTGCCTACAGTATTTTAATCCTGTTGATTACTATAATCACTACTGCTGTCTTTGTTACACTGCTGCTGATATTTCACTACTGCTACTGCTATAAAACTGTTACTACTGACAAACTCTTGCGAGCAAGTCTGTTTCCAGGTGCAGCTGAATTGACAACTCCGCTGTTAAGGCTTTCAAGTATTCTTTGTCTCCCCTTGTGTCGAATCAATAAATTGGGTTTTACTTCCCGCGAAGACTGTTGCGATCCCCTATACTATACTTGGAGCTCTGCCACCACCGGACTTTGAACGCCCGTAACTATCCTTTCCCACCCACCATCATAGCCAAGCTCGTTGGGGTTGTAACGTTTTGTTCTGAGCTCCAACTCAAGCTCATAGTGAGATCATGGCAACGCGATCCATGTACTTACTTCGTGAAAGAGGATATTGTGGCGGGGGGGGGGGGGGTGGAGAGGGGGGAGCTGGAGGAGTTGTGAGCTAACACGAATCTACTTTGTTACATTCTTCTAAAAATAGAAAAATCTACTTTCAATATGGCACTAGTGAGATGATGTAAATTATTCAAAGTTTTGTATTTATAATTTACACTTGGTATTACTATGATCCACTCTTCCAAAGTATCCCTCGAAGTAACATGCTTGTTTGCCACACCCAAGTGGTCGATGACACATCTTCAACAATCATTAAAGCTTGACCAAGCCTTCATCTCCTTTCATGCACCTACTTCTACATTTCGAGCAAAGCTAGATTTGGCAAGACCGAGTGACCTAGGTTGATTCAAATCCAGTCATCAGTTATGCTAAACAAACTATACATGTACATATTTGTCGATCGCATGAACTTTAGAGGCGGAGGAACAAGGAATATATTGATATTCTAGTCTTTGGGTTGGATGCATGGGTGAAAAGAGTGTTAATATTTTTTTCTTTCTCCGTAATGCCATATTGAGGGTATTAGTTTCATGTACTAGAAAAATGGGTGCTGGATTTTTTCAAGTTTGAAAAAATAGGAAGGAACCTTCTTCTTTGGGTTATCTTCTTTTAGAGAATATAGGCTGTCAATTTTGCGTATTTTTCTACCTCTTACTAAAGAAATTTGTGTGTGAAAGATAGGGTAGAAGATGCATGAAACATGAAGGTTTGCACATGAATATGCAAGATTCAATTAGTCACAATAGTCAAGAGGCTAAAATTTCAACAAAATTGAATGGTTGCGTATATTTGATCAATTAGAGGCAGGACATTAAGTTCAAGAATGCACCTTATTCATCTTTCTTTAGTTAAAATCGTATAGAAGATGGCATTAATGGATTGAAAACTCGATGATGTGGATAGCCGACATGAATAGAAGATATCCATGTCGGTGTCTTTTTTTTTGCAAATGTCCTTAGCACTTACATGTGGAAGAATAAACAATGGCCAATGCAACTACATGATTTCATCATTTCAAACAATTGGTAGAGATATCACTTGGTTGGCTAAAACGATTAAAGACGAAACAAATTGCGGTGTCTGAGTTGCACATGATTTAATTCTATAATTGTGTAGTCACATGGTGTGATCTAATCAATTATATGACTAAAAAGGATGGTTTTAAAAATGATGATGTGGATTCCTTGAATGTCGAGATAGAGTATCACTAATGCATGATAGTGTTTTTTTGTTGCTCTATAAGAGATATTGATAAATGTTTTGTCTTGCGCACGTTGTATGTTGGGGGTGGTTGTTGCGAAAATAATAGGTAACATAAGGCTGGTGCCAATGCACCGCCCCACTCTCACCCGCCACGTCAGCTTTTTTCCTCACTCTCACCCCACTCTCACCCCACTCTCACCACACGGTGCCAATGCATAGGCTGTAGTGCCAGCTTTACTTCTCTTTCCTTCACGTCAGCTTTTCTCTCTCCTCGACATCAGCTTTTCATTTTCACATTACAACAATATAAATAATGCAAGGAAATTATTTTATTGAACTAAAATTGTTACCGATTACATCATAAAATAGTGCCAGCTCTATTTAAATTTTTGTGCAAAAAGCCCCTCAAAATTTGGCTCAAAACACCCTAAAATGCCAAATCCTACCATGTTTTTTATTTTTCCTAAGCAAATCCTAAAGTCCAGGGGGTTTTCTGCAAAACCCCCGGTCGTCTCCTACCTCTCGCCCCCACTCTCGCCCGCGTCGCCAGCGCTGCCGCCCTGCTACCGCCTCCCTCCCGCCTCACTCCCGCCGCCAACGCGGGCGGTAGCCGGGCGGCAGCGGGCGCTACCGCCGGGCGCCTGCCAGCGCCCCGCCCTCCCGTCCCGCCCCTCTCCCGCCCGCCTCCCGCCCCAGGCCAGGCGCTACCGCCCCCGCTCTCTCCCGCGTTGGCACCAGCCTAAGTGCAAATGTCCGTGATGAGAACCTACACATAGTAATTGCATACGAAGCTCAAGCTTATAACAATTATCCAAAATAATAATGAGTCTAGCGCACATTCACGCACAGAGAATATCGGTTGGAATTTTTACCTTAAGGCATGTGGTGCATAAGAAGATTTGACCAATAACCGACAAGAGCATGCAAAAATGGCGGCCATGATCTAAACAAGGTCTAGATGACATATATTCCCATTGATTCCAAATAACTTTACACGTGCGATAGAAATAAATTGTATGTATTCCAATGTCTTGAACTTGATATTCTAGTTGAGTTTGGTGCAACTATTAATTTTGCGAGAATAGTCCAGTCAACAAAGAAACAATGATATATTTTTATTTAAACTAGTACATATGTAAGGGGTGTTGGGACAATTTACTATGTGGAAATTTATACCTCCACGGAGGCGCACGTCACACCTGGCGAACTACAATAAACCGATAGGTACCCGTTGAGTAAACAAGAGGGCAAATGAAGTGGCAATTATGATTTTTTCAACCTTGGAGCAACACGCATCCAACCGGCCGTGTCCACATACACATCAACTTTTACATACTCCTACACAAAGAACCATCTGAATCATCGAGATTGTACTTAACACACGTAGCAGACGAATCAAGCAGTCTCTTAGATTAAATCAAAGTTCAAATCTTCATGCCCAATCGGTAAAACTATAATTTATTCGTTTTGAAAAAAAAAAATCGTTCTAGCCGTTGCTATCCCAGTGACCGGTGGCCCCCGAGTTGCCTCCCAGATGCACCAACACCTGAACACGGCCGTACAACTCGCGTGACCAGCTGCTCACTGGGGCCCAAAACTCGTGGCCCCACCTTGGCAGTGTGTGGAGAAAAAGTCGGTCGGAGCAGCCCGGGTTGGGCAGGCACTGCTGCCCGTACGCCAAACGAGTGTCTGTAGCGTTGCGGAATCCGCCGAGATCGAATCTCCATGCTCTGCCAGTGCGACGGCCCACGGACACGTGGACCCCGCGCTCGCCTGGACCCACCGGCAGAGAGTGACGAGGACTACAGCCTTTCCGCTCTGGACGGGGACGCCCGCGCCGGTACGAGCTCTCCGCCCACTGCCAGCCCCACGTGCCACGTCACGGATCTCCAGCCACGCACCGCGCGCACCACCGGCAGTTACACTGTGCCGTGGTTCCCACCAGGTACACGGACCCACCCGTCAGCCACGAACCTGCGTTTTAAAGGACCGAGGCACGAGTGACTGTACCGCACCTCACCCGCCCAAAAACCTCCGGCGGCACCAAGGAATCTACCGCACGGTGACTGTCCGCTGGGACCGGAACTTGTCCGGACCCACGCGGCAGCGAGACGGGCGCATATACCCGCACGGCCGGGCGGAGACTCCCCGAGTCCAGCTCCCCATGCCGCATCGAGACGAAGCGAGAGGGAAAAAAAAAGGTTAGTACTACATTATTATTCTCCGCAAAGTCTCTCTCGCGATCGAACCCTCGCCCTCGCCCTCGCCCTCTTCCCCACCCCACCCGTCGTCTCCTCCTCCCACTCCTCATCTCGCGATTGCCCAATTCCATCCAGGGTTTCGGGGATTCGCGCGCGGATCCACGGAGCTCCTCTAAAAGCTTCGGATCGCGTGAGAGCCCGCGCCTCGCTCGCTCGCCCGCTGCTGTATCCCCTTTTCGTCAGCCGCCGCCGCCGCCACGACGAGGAGGACCGGCTGCTCTCGCTCGCGCTGGAATCTCCGCCGCGACTCCGTCGACATCCGGTGAGAATCCTATCCATGCCGCTGCTGGCCCTGTAGTCTGAAGTCTGAACTACCACTCCGCGCCGTGCTGTATCTGGCCGCGGGCTCGATTCGATGCGTCGGAGGGCGAGCTGGTCTGCCTGACTGGAAGCTAGTTGGGGGATGACGACATCGTCCGCGTTTGTGCGCTAGCTTTACCGCGTGTCATGTCATGTCCGAGTGGGTGGGCGCGGCTGTGGCGTTGTTGTGTCAGTCAATCAGTCAGCCCGCCCGCCCGTCATCGCTTTACTAGCTGCCTCGCTTTGCGGGAGTTGGTGCTTGTGGAGCTGGAAGCTCGTAGGATTGCTTTGCCCCCCTTTTTTTTTTACTGAAGCGGTTTAGGCTGCCTTTGCGGATGGGGACTGGGAAGCAAGCGGGTAGTTCGGGGGGTGTATCTGTTTGTGCCGAGTTGATGCGCTTCCGAATTTGATGCGATCGGTTCCAGGTTCCGTGGTTCGCTTTTCTACTCTGAGGAGCATCCGTGTGATTCTGGGGGATGATTGCTGTCTTGGTCGTGGCTCTCTAGGTGCGGCTGTCTGAGGATTTGGAGAGTGGGCGTTTGGGGAACGCATTTTGTGATGCATATATGTTGAGGATTCGGATGCTGTACATCTGGGGAATGCATTTTGTATGTTGAGGTGGGTGTTTTTGAGTAGTAGTTGGTGCTCAATACAAACATCATGTTTATTTTTGGGGAGGCTTTCTTCTCTTCAGGGGTTTTAGTTTTCCTGGTATTTCGAGGTTGTGCTTACAGGGAATGTTTGGTGGCCTTTTCAGTCCGTGTTTTCATTTTGTGCTCTTGCCCTTTTCTATGTGTTGATTGAAGCATTATGATTTTCCAAAAATATAGGCGGATGTACACATTCTGTAGCAACACTGATACTAATTTTCACTGGAATTCGTGGGTTGATCGTAGTGGACAAATGATGCATGATTAATACGAAAGCTGACTCTTCTTCATGTGGTTGATCTTTTACCGACTGACGTCTCACGGTCAGCTATTTCAGGGTCTGTTCTCAATACTCTGGGCATGAATCAGTCTGCAAAGTGGAAATCGGAGTATTAAATCTGCTTGGTTTGTGAGATCTTGACCGTGCTGGATACTTACGGAATTGTCATTGAAGATGTTTTGGCACGTACCTGGACTCTCTGCCGCATCACCAGTGAGTGCTTGCACTTTCGAATATGTACTGTGTAGGTGACAGTTTTGAATTTTGATTTAATAATGGACATCTTGCCGATTCTTTCAGGTGGATACTATTTTAGACAAGGAAAATTTTAAGTTGGAAGACCTTCTAGATGAGGATGAAATAATCCAGGAGTGCAAAGCACTTAACACCAGACTAATTAATTTGTACTACTTCTCTTCCTGAACACTTCTTTGTGTTCTTTTTCTCATTTCTCTTGAGCTTTGGATTTCGTTGGAACCTCTTCATTTGCTGATATTGTTTTAACTTTGCATATATATGGACTTATTAATTTATTATGACTGCTGTGCATGTTTTCTGTACCTAAATATATGTGTTTAACTTGTCTCAAAGTTTCTACTTGAGTTTGTATTAAATTCGACTGGTATATAATCATCTCTAAATGTTACCACATTGAGTTTTGCCCTTTAATTTCACTGTCCACATCTTTGTTACCTGGACCTCCTTATAATGCTTATGCACCAGAAAACGGAATGTCCTTAACAGAAAATCATATATATTTAAGATATTAGAATTATGAGAGCAATAAATTATTTGATAATAAATACAAGTTCATTCTGGATGTTGTAGTTTACGAGACAAAGTTCAAGTGGAGTTACTGCTCCGCTACATTGTGGAAGAGACACCTGAAGATGCTGAAAAGAAGAGGATATTTAGGTAAATGAAACGTTTTGTGTTGTGTCCTACCATGGACTTTGCTCACCACCATCAGTGCCTGGTTTGCAGGTTTCCTTTTATAGCTTGTGAAATATTCATATGCGAAGTGGATGTCATCTTGAAGACATTAGTGGAGGATGAAGATGTATGTTTTACATTTAGCTTTAGCTTTTTTGTTGATGCAACAGTATTACCATAGTATGGTGTATTTTTTCTTTGCAACTGATGAGTTATGCTCTCTGCGCAGCTTATGAATTTACTCTTCTCCTTCCTGAAGCCTGACCATCCTCATGGGACTTTATTGGCTGGCTACTTTGGCAAGGTACTTTTATGCAATCCTTAGCTCCTGGAAAAGTTTGGTCTCTCTTGGCTGATTAATTGGCAATGCCCTGATTTTGAGCCTGACATACTGCGCTGCAGGTGGTTATTTGCTTGATGCTGAGAAAGACACTCCCACTTATGAATTATGTACAGGTTTGTGTAGTTTTGCTTTTATTTGCCATCTCCTATTTTGGTCTTCCATAATTTGTTTGATACAGAGATTTCCCGCTTCAGCCATTCATGTACCTTACATATATGTGGTATGTACCATAGTATTAAAAAGCTCAAATATGGGGTAGTCAACTAATACCAGAATCATCAACTTAGCGGATAATTATAGAATCAAACACTAGTCCATTACTGGGAACAAAAACTATACTTGTAAATGACTTAAATATCCATCTCAGGTTTACGAGCGCTCAAGGTTTATATATGTTTAACCCATTTCTGCCAGTTCCTTGTTACATGCGTATTTATTTAAAAGTTGTGTGTGCAGAGTATCCATGTAATTGGTTTTCTGTTTGTGTGCATTTCATTCTAACATTTAAATTTTTGCGTGCTATTGTATTCCTCCTGCAGGGCCACCCTGAAATAGTTAGCCAACTTGTCGATCTTATTGGGATCACTTCTATCATGGAGGTTAGTTTTGAGGACAAATTTAATTGCATTCTACCATCTATCTGTGGTTCTGACTCAAAAAGGAGCCCTGGTCCTCATTAATATTTTGAAAATTGTGACTTTTTGCAGTAAGTTAACTGAACCGTACCAGATAATTTGATAGTATGTTGGTCTGTAATGCAGGTGTTAATTCGCTTAATCGGCGCTGATGAAACTATGTATACAAGTTATGCAGATTCCATGCAATGGTTAGATGACATACAAGTCCTTGAGATGATTGTTGACAAGTTCAGCTCATCTGTAAGAACTAAACACTACTTTTAGCATCTAACCATGTCATTCGCTCACTTGCGCTGTTTATTCAATTTTCAAACTATTTCAAATTTGTCTATGCTGATACTTATCCACACCATGTTACTCTGTTAGCAAAGGCGTGTCCTGGAAAGCCTGCCTTTTGGATGTTAATTAATTAGCCAAAATGCATTATTCTCCAAAGGCACCATTTGTGAATTATCTGAAATTTGAATCGTCTTTTTCTAGCAAGAAACTTGCGCAGAGTTCTACATAACACTGACATACATTATGTTTGTCTGATGCCACATGATTGACTAGCTATTGACTTGGGTTTATCTCCTCTCATCCATTACTTAGGCTTGGCTAGTGAAGTCCTCTTTAGAAATACATAATCACCTTCAGATGTTAGTCTTGCCTTCTAGTTTCTGCTTCACATCCACATGTTTCTTGAGTAGTTGCTCTTCTTTACCCATACGAATTTAAGATGGTGAACCACCAGGCTATGTCCATGTATGCTGCAATGATATTCAGTTGCATCGTTCTGTAGTTACATCCTCACAAAGTATAAGGTGGCACAATATTTTTTCACAAAGCATGTATGAATTGTGGCTATGTCTCTTCTGTTGAAATTTTTCATTGTTCTTGGGATTTTGTGGTTTATGCTTTTATTGTCAACCTGACTCCTTTTAATTTTCTTTACAGGATTCTGCTGAGGTTCATGCAAATGCTGCTGAAATCCTTTGTGCAGTGACTAGATATGCCCCTCCAGCACTTGCTACGAAAATTTCCAGTCCTAGGTGCTTTTGATTTGTGCACTCTTACATTGTAATGTTGAATATGTTGTCTCAGGGCTTTTATCGTTTCAAATTGGTATTGACCCATCTCTGTCTTCTTTTCTTCTTTACATCACATTTGCAGTTTTGTGGGGAGATTGTTTCATCATGCCTTTGAAGATTCAAGACCTAAATCAGTGCTGGTCCACTCATTGTCAGTGTGCATATCTTTGTTAGATCCTAAGAGACTTGTATCGGCGTCCTACCAAGCTTTCCGTAGTCAGTTAAGTCATGGAACATTAGTCACTGCAAGTCCAGAAACAGTCAACGGCATGCTGGATAGCCTTGGTTAGTGGTCTATACATCTTTTCACATGGAGAGACACTCTAGCTACAGTTATTTAGGTCTTCATGATTTTCTGCCAGTTTTACATTTTGTATCTTCCATAATCCACAGTGAAAAATAAATAGGAAATGATACACATATTCAAGGATTTATATCTCTTATTTAGAGAAAGTGTTTTATACATCTCTGAAGTAACATGAATACTGTTATCTGTTGAATTAAATCCTACATGATTATTTCTGTTCATTCTTCATACACTTGGTTCTGTTAAGTATTAACTATGAAGTGCTGGCACTGCCCATATTTACCGGTTGTTAGAAACCAATGCTCCAAGTATATTATCCTCAAAATTTCTAAATTTGTGCTCATAATTTTCAGGTGATTTGTTGAAGCTGCTGGATGTTTCATCTGCTGAAGCTATACTGCCGACAACATATGGCAGCTTACAGCCTCCTCTTGGAAAGCATCGCTTGAAGGTATGTGGTAATTAATTTTGATCAGATTTACTTATTTGAACTAGTCCTGAAATTAACATGGGTGGAGCGCACGAAACCTATTAGTGAAATTTGTCTAATAGTCTTGGCAGAATTTTGAGGTACAGTTGACTGTTTTGTTTTTACCGGAAGAATCTCAAGTATTGAGATATGTATGCAAAGCATTGTTGTTATTTGTCTCCTTGTTCTGCAATTTGTGTTCAGGTAAATTCTACTTCCTTTGTTATAATTGATGGCAGTTATTGTTCTTTTGCAGATTGTTGAGTTCATCTCTGTCCTACTGTCGATTGGCAGTGAAGTTGCTGAAATGCGTTTGATCCACCTAGGAGCAATCAAGCATGTTATAGATCTATTTTTTGAGTAAGTTAGACACTGCAAGCTTTGCTTCACATAAACTTGTTAAAGAGCTGACAAAGTATTTATCATCAGGTACCCTTTCAACAACTTTTTGCATCATCATGTGGAGAACATAATTGTTTCCTGTTTAGAGAGTAAGCAGGATCAGCTGATTGCACATGTTCTTGACGAATGTAAACTAGTTACAAGAATTTTGGAAGCCGAGAAGAACTCTGCGCTGTCAGTAGATTTAACAAAGGTACCAAATAATGTCTCGTCTTTGATATACTCCCAACTGGCTGATAGGTCTACTTTTCCGACTGATATATTCACTTGTTACCCTCCTTGCAGCGTACGCTATCTGCAGAGGGAAAAATTCCACCAAGGAATGGATTTGTTGGGCATATTACACGCATAGCCAACAAGCTCATTCAGCTGGCCAACAGCGACAGCACAATCCAATCACATTTGCAGGTTTAATTTGTTTTGTTATCTAGACCAAAATTTTGCTACTATTACCCTTTCTCACATGCTACTGGATTTGTTACTAGTCCCTTGCTAATTATCTAATGGGCCCCTAGTGCACTGATAGTATGGTAGACATGTAATAATGTCTTGCAAAATTTCCTTGTTTGTTGGCCTGATTCCTATTATATTTCCGCATTGAACTTTGGTTGAAGCCATTACATTGAACTTTTATGTATTTGATTGGGTTGCAGCAAAACTCTGGTTGGGGCGAGTGGCACTCTAGCATTCTAACAAAGCGTAATGCGGTAGAAAATGTTTACCAATGGGCTTGTGGGTAAGTATCATTTGACTCCGTCTCATGAAATCATCTTCTGTACTGTTAGTCTATGCTTTTCTGTATTGATAGTATGTTCCTAGTTGAGCTCTCTTTTTGTTCATGTTGCTTCCTTATAAATCATAATGCTTTGCTCTGTTGAATGAAAATGATTCAAGGCAGTATGATCGCTTTAAGAATGTGATTTATGTATTCCAGAGTCCATACTTTATCCACTTGCTTAACTTATCTCTTTGTTAAATGTCCTGCATTCTTCCATGGGGAAAAAGTCATGTGCTGAAACATTTCTTTGGTCATAGCCGACCGACATCACTGCAGGATCGAGGTAGGGACAGCGATGATGAAGACTTCCGAGACAGGGACTATGATGTGGCTGCGCTTGCTAGCAATCTGAGCCAGGCATTTAAATACGGTATTCACAGTAATGAGGATGTTGATGATGAGGTCAGTATTTTACTTTTATTTTTTACCAGTGTCAGTATTTCCTTTTTGCATGTCACTCTTCTATCAAGGTATATAGCTAACCAGTTGTAAAACAGTTGTACTTGCTCCTGGATTTTCCATCTATTATATTTTGTTTAGATCTTTCAAACTCGTCTGATCTGTAAATGAATCAGTTCTTGCATATGTATTTTATTAGATAATAGAACAGGACTATTCTGTGGCCTTTGCATCCGAAGATGCACACAACACATCTCTGTCTAAATATATATGCAGAAATATTGATTCCTAACATTTACTACCTTGTAAAATGCCAAATCTATGTATTAGATCTCTAGAGCATAATAATCTTCTATTATGATTATGGCTTAAACAGTGGATACAGTGTT
The DNA here is from genome assembly GCF_019359855.2 of Lolium perenne. Taxonomy (NCBI): domain Eukaryota; kingdom Viridiplantae; phylum Streptophyta; class Magnoliopsida; order Poales; family Poaceae; genus Lolium; species Lolium perenne. The sequence continues at coordinate 297,162,369 of NC_067245.2, forward strand.
CAGATTTATTTGGTTAATAACTTATGTGTGGGTTATATATGCAGGCTCAAGTATCACAAGAGCGAGATGATGAGGTATGTTCAGCTTTGTTTTCTTAAGTTCATGCACCATTATATACTGTACAAACATGGTGATATTTGTATTTCCGGGACATGTAATGTGGTTGTTTGTGTATTGATTGTTACTATCCTTTGTAGGATGTGTATTTTGATGATGAAGCGGCTGAAGTAGTTATCTCCAATATTCGCTTTGGTGATGATCATGACAGGTATTTTCCTTGTCCATACAATTTGATTATTTATTTTCGTATGTACATTTTGTTTGATGTCTGCAACAACTGGCTGATGAAGAATATGCTTTGCAGGGGCTCCCTTTTTACAAACTCGAACTGGTTTGCGTTTGATGAGGACAAAGCACTGAATGATGGCCCAGAAGCTTCCCTTTCCGCGAATTTGGAGTTACCGTCACCAAATGTGGATGAGGATATGGATGAGGTCATTCTTGGTGAACCTATAGATGTCACAAAAGGTTTGGATCCACTGTTAGCTGGTTCTGACAGAGACTTAAATGAAGAGACTGGTCATGCAGTATTGACAAATGGCCCCATTGATAAGCTGGAAGATGACATCAGACCGCCAACCCCAGATGTAAAAGAGAGTCCACCTGAGTCTGTTGAATGGACAGAGGAAGATGCTGAACCTGCTGAGGTGTTGGTGAATACTGCTGTTGTAAATTGTGAGGCAGGAGACGAGAAGGCTATGGATGCCACCGGTGGAGTTATGTCCGGCACAACACAATTAGGAGAAGAACAAGGAAGTGTGAATTTGGTTGAATCCTCGGTTCTCCAGACCACAGTAGAAAAGATATCACCAGATTCATCGGATGCTAGTTCTGGAGGCCATTCTGAACCAGGTGATGGAAACTCTAATCTGGAATGTCCCTTGGCTGAACAGAAGCACGAACATAATGAAAGCTAGGGAAATGAAGTGGATCCGAGGGTAGCAGTATAGCACAGTTTTGTTCTCATGATGCCGGATGCCTGGATGGCATATGATCATGGGTGTGCAGTGCAGGTGCTTGGGGGAACGGGTGAGACCATTCTCGTTTGAACACCCCAGGGGCTGATGTTTTGATACAATTTGCATTTGATGGCGCTGCCATGCACCCAAAGATGCAAACATGGTCTTGTCGAGCCGCTCAAGCTTGTCTTACTTCTGTTGGTCACTGTACTCGATCTGTTGGCTACATATGATGCAGAATACCTAACAGTAGATATCTCTTTCTTCCTGCAAACACGAAGTTGGTCTCTGCTTGGATCGTGTCCGGTAAATAACTGATTATTGGTGATATCTGGTCTTGATACTTGTTCATTTCTCTAGGTGGTGATGTTAGTACTAAAATTTTGACTCGGATTTCAGGAGATATATTCTCATGTGTAATACTATGAATACCATTTTTTGTTTGTTTTCCCAAGTACCTATTACTTTACGAGCCTGTTCGAACTGTTGGATTTCATAATTACTACGAATTCAAATATGCACCTGAATGAAACTTGCGAAGGTGGCGGTGGTGATGAATGAATGATAGCGATGGTCAGCATGAACATTTGCATCAGACTAAAAGGGACACAATTTACAGGTAGTTTTATTCGACAGAAATGAGTCATACATAATCATCATTCATTGATGATGCTCTGCACATCAAATGCGGTGATCGAGCGGGAGCAAAAACGCCACCCGATTGCCAAAACTTTCACCCCGGCCTCCCATCGAATATGCGCTTCTGGTTCTGGCGTGGCACGGTTTCATATCTCTTTCACCAACAGTAGCAGCTAGCCCTGGCGTTCGATACAATCAGAAGCTGCCGCAGAAGAACCACTTCTTCTGCAGATAAAAGATATTCTTCCGTCAGACAAAAGCGCACACAACTGCGAAATTCTTACCATGGCCGCATGTCTGTAGGCAACGTAGGTACCTTGACACGTTTGGGCGATGCCACCCTCGAGTACGGGTAGCTGTTGCCGGTTTTGTACGGGGAGCCGGAGCCGGAGCCGTAACCGTTGCCGTTCCTGAATGCCGGCGGGATGCCGGACTGCCCGGGGCCGCCGGTGGTCTTCTTGTTGTCGCGGGCCTTCTGGAATATGACGGTGAAGCCGTCGGCCGTCGCCGGGTTCTTCACGTCCCACTCCCCGAATTTTGGTAGCGGCCGGCCCTTGTTCTGCGAGCATCGAATCATCGATCAGAAACGTCAGGGGAACCGCATCAACAACAAACAGGACAACCAGTCGTAGCAAATGCACGTCAGAAAGGAGTAGAAGGTACCGTCGACGCTGCCATGGCGAGAGCTAGCTAGCCCGCGCGAGCACGAAGGATTCCGACGACTTCCCGGCCGGCCGCCGGGAACGAGGTGAAGAGATCGAAGGGGAAGGAAGCCGCGACCACCAGGAGAAGTGGAGATGAAAATAGACGGGAGGGGGTGTGATCGAGGGGGAGGAGGGCGCCGCGTTTTATATAGCCGTGGAGCAGGGAAACCTCGTCCGTTCCTTTCTCGAGGGTGACAAGCCTGGCTTGTCCCTCAGACCCGGGCTCCGGTAATTTTCCACCGGTCAACCAAGAACAGTGTGGCCGTGCGAGCGCCGAGCGGGCTAGCTTAGCCAGTCGTGCCGGTGCCGTCCCAGGTGGCACCAGGCAATGCTCACCCAATTGCAAGTTTTGCAACTACGTTTGTGCTGTTGGGTGATGACTCGACGAAGGCAGGTGTTTGTGTTTCTTGTATCGGCCTACTTACGTTGTAGTAGAAGTTATTTTTTTTTTGTCTTTCTTAAATATGATACGGAGTACAGTACATCTTTTATGGTCTATATTCATCTCTAGCAGACACCCCAAACCGTAAACCCCAAATACGCGTATGTAGTCCACTCCAAACCGTCTAGGCTGCGCGACGGTTTTCTAGCCCGCAAACAAAACTAGAAACACATGGTTTATGCAAATAATTCGATAATTCTCAAATATAGCAACGTAATCATGTAAATAGATACTCAATCATATATGAAACACATCATCAAAAGAGGATCAAACATCACATCATCAAGGATGAGAATGATCAAGCATCACCGTCGGTTGCCGACGACATGGCCGCCACCGCTCGCCGTAGAATCATCACCTCGGGCATTCATGGCAGCGCGTGCAGCTTCCCTCCTTCGCGCCAAGATATCCGTCTTCACAAGATTCCACCATTCAAGACGGGCCTCATCTATCTCAGTCGGGTTCATCATCTCGCATTCTCCTTCGCGATGAGGTCCGCAATGGCCCGGTTCTCCTCGGCGCGTGCTCTCCTCTTCTCGATGTCGGCCTTGCGCTTTGCATCCTCCCGGAGCATGCTCCATTTTGCCTCCTTCTCCTTGTTTTTCGTCCCCATCATCTCCTTCTTTGCCTCTAAAGTTTTCATCATCGACAATTCTTTGGATTTGACCATAACATCGATCTTGAGAGACAATGTTTTGGCCTCTCCTTGTTTCTTGATCTTGTCCTTGGTCATCTTTTCTCCATCCGGCCTCTTCTTGTTCTTCTTTCTCTCAAGCACATCATCCTCTTCCACATCCTCCAACTCGACAAGTTTATGCCTTGGTGGTGGTGCTTCTTGCTCCCTCAACTTCCATTCCAGATTGTGCTCAAGAAGGGTATAGCAATGACAGAATGTAAATGGCTTGCCCTTCAAATTGGGCATTTCCCTGTACCTTGTTTGCGCGATAGCATCCCAAACACCGACGTTGGTGCCGCTCGGTGGCGAGTTCCTCACGCCCTCAATGCAACCGGCCCACCGGCTGCATGTCGTCTTGATGCTATCCCATCGACCTTGGATTGAACGGTAGGAGTGGGTTGGAGTAGAAGAGAGGTGACATCAATTGGAAGAACTTGTCCTCGAAGCGTTGCCAATACCTCTTGCCGGTTTGATCGGTACCGGTCACGACATCTGTCGAAACCGCCTCCCAAGCCCTGATTAAGATCACATCCTCAAATTCGGTGTAGTTGCCGGACCTGATCGCACCGCCCTTCGCCTTGGCCACCGCCCCATTGAATGCCCCCTCTTCTATCTCCTCCAATTCATCTTCCTCAACACCGTCGGTGTCATGTTCTTCCCCAAACTCATCGCCCTCGAGTCCCTCCTCCAAGCCATTGTTGTAGTCGCCGTAATCCGCAAACGGTGGTGAATCGATGTCGACGGACGCGTCGTTGAGCATGTCAACGTACGACTCCGACGCAACATAAACGGCGGGACTTTCGTCGATCACCTTGTGCGCAGCAGCCGACGCCGACGGCGCCTTCGCCATCGCTGTCAACGGCGCCATCTTGGCTGCGGCTGGCTTCTTCGGCGTCGGCTTCTTCCGCGCCGGCGGCTTGTTGCCCGACTGCTTCACCCACTTGGTCGGAGCGGGAGGGACATCGGGTGCGGGAGGGGCGGCGACGACGTGCTGCCCTAGCCGCTTCCGCTTGCTGTTGGGGAGGGCAGCTTGTTGCGGGGTGTCGACCACGAGCCCCTCGGTGGCGGCTGCTGCGGCGGCGCTAGATTCGGTTGCGGTGGGTGGAATCAATCCGCGTGGCGTGGCCTAGCCCGCGAACATCGGCGGGTTGACGGCTTCCATCTCGGTGCGAGCGCGCCGCTGCGGTGGCTGGAGATGGGTAGAGACGGCGGAATCGGGTGCGATTGGTGGGATGGAAGCGTGATAGGGAGGAGCTGAATGTTCCTTCGCGCCAACGCGGGGGAGAAGATGGGGTTCGCGCTTGCATAGCCTCGCCAGCCCAGGAACTTGGGGTTTCCGCGGCGCGGAAACTGGATGGCCCGGATTTTTTTTTAGTATGGAAGTCCGATGCAGTGTCTGAACTGGTCATTTTTTTCGTCCAAAACCGAAAACAGCGGTTATTATGCGGATGGGGTCCGATGCGATGTTTGCTAGAGATGCTCTTAGATAACAAGAACAAAAGCAAACGGGTGCCCTCAAGCAAGGTTTAAAATAGCGTGCTAAATGAAATAGGGTCAGTCTTCTTCAAACGCTATGAACGCTATATCGTGCTAATAGTGTGGTATATTTTAAATAGCATTTTTAAAATATTGTACTAAGTATAGCCTAAAAATAAATAATTTTACTAGAACAAATGAAGAATCATTTCACAAGGCAACAACATTGTATAAATTATTTGTTAAAAATTATTAGCATTAGTGATATTATCGTTTGATTTAGAAATGAAACTAACAGATTGTAGTTCACCACCACGAAAAAGTGAAAGGAACTTGCCTGAAAAAAATGGCGCACTATTTTAGCGGCGATACTAGTTCGCAAACAACGAGCAAAATTAGTAAAATTTAGCGCGGATCCTCTAGCTATGCTATGCTATTTTAAACGAGTCTGGGTCATTCGACTCGTGTTGGGCCGCCGAATGAGGCTCACAAATAAGAAAATCAACGCCGAATGAGGCCCACAAATAAGAAAATCAAGTCCCTTTTACAAATCACACCCCAGGATTCAACGTTTTTCCATATCCCATCCCCAAACCAAGCAAACGGGCGGGCCAAGAAAAAACAGGCAAAGCAGGCGAGGCAAAACGAGAAAATCGCATATCTCGCGGCCGGAGAGAGCCCTCAACTCAATTAGGACACCTGCGGTGCGGCGCCGTCCCTATAAACACCGAGCCGCCGCCGCCGTCTTCCGCCCAAACCCTCCCCAAAACCCTACTCGATTCGGGAACTAGGGTTCCTCGCCGCCGCCGCCGCCACCCCCTCCTGCCGCCGGTGAGCCGCCCCTCTCCCCCCTCGTTTGTCCTTGCGGGGTTTCCCCTCGGCGGTTCGTCGAGTTCGATGCTCGCTGTACTGTTCGTAGCTGTTGTCCTGGCGCTTGATCGGTGAGCCCTGGGCGCGTTTGGTTCGACAACCCCGAATTCGAGGGAGTGGTTGCTTTGGCCGTAGCGCTCTAGTGTAATCGAGTTCGTAATTGCATCGATTGTACCTGACGGCGCTGGTCTTGTGTTTGCTGCGACTTAGGCAGTTAGAATCGTTGTGTTTTATGGCAACTCTCCGAATTTTGGATTTAGCCTCTAGGTGACAGAAAATCACTGCAAGTGTCAAGCGGGCAGAGTTCAGCATTTGATAGTACGCCCTTTGGTTAGCCATTGTTGGATTAGTAGCACACATTGGGTCGTTTTGTCCTCTTTCGCTATGCTGCGTTGTGTTCATGTGTAGCTCTTGGTATCAATGGGCTATCCTGGAGTAGCTTTCATGGATATATTGTTTTAGTGTAGTTGTTGGTATCGATGGGATATCCTGGAGTAGCTTTGCATAGATAAATTGTTTTCCCGTACATAAGAAGTGATGTGCTGTATTGCTGAACTGTTTTTTTTGACATGTATTGCTGTACTGTTGTTGATTTAGTGCTAGCGATTGTAGTGTAATCGAGTTTGTAATTGCACCGATTGTGCCTGGTAGCGGTGGTGTTGTGTTTGCCGCGACTTCGGCAGTTAGAATCGTTGTATTTTATGACGACTCTTCCGAATTTTAGGTTTAGCCTCGAGGTGATAGAGAATCATTTGCAAGTATCAACCAGGCAGAGTTCAGCTTGAGAGTATGCCCTGGTTTTGCTTAGCCATTGAGTTAGCATTACCCATTGTTTGTTTTGTTCTGTTTCGTTATACTGTGTTGAGTTTATGCGTAGTTGTTGGTACAAGGGGCTATCCTTGGTGTGATGAAAAAGTACCATGAGGAATTGAGTAGCTTGCGTAGGTAAATTGTTTTCCCGTGTGTAGTTAAGAACCGGTGTGCTGTATTTTCCTTTGCTCTTAAGTTGATGCTCATCTCCTTTTGTAGAGCTCAGACAATAAATACTATGGTTAAGTTGAGCAAGAAGTCTGCTGTCAAGGTTGAACCTGCCGCTGTGTCGGCCGTAGCTGGAAAATCTGGTAATTTTGAGTAACACATGTCTCGTGGTTTCTATGTAACATAGTTCTGTGGTGCCAAAGTCCTTTTTTTAATCTCAATTTGTAGGCAAGAGAAATGCGGAAGATGACATTGAGAAGGCTGCCAAGAAACGAAAAACTGCACCTCAGCTCATGCCGGTGAAGAATGATCTCAAGAAGCAGCCCCCTCCAAAGAAGGCCGAGAGCAGCAGTTCTGATGAGGATTCTTCAGAGTCCGAGGAGGAGGTGCTTCCCATGTTCTCTTCTCTTTGGCCTATTTTGATTAATTATAAATAATAAAATGCCATTGTGCACTTGAAGGCCGTATTATTTAATTGTGATACTGCAAATAATATTATTTGGTTCGAATGTACTTATTTGCATTCATTGAGGAGCTCTATTTTGTGTCATTATTGTAAAAGAGGCATATATTTCCACTACACTCTGAAATTAACTTCCTGAATAAATCTTTCCAGGTGATGGTCCAACCGAAGAAGGCTGCACAATCTGCTAAGCAAGAGTCCAGCTCTGACAGCAGTGATGACAGCAGCTCCGATGAGGAACCTGCAAAGCCTGCTGCTTCTTCAAGGAGACCTGTTGCAGTTGCTGAGTCTGACAGCAGCAGCTCTGACAGCGACTCTGATGAGGATGATGAAGTGAGCGTTTGTTTTCATGACATGTTCATAATTGTTCCTTCTCTTCTTCTACATAATAAAATGCCATTGTGTACTTGAAGGCTGCATTATTTAATTGTGATACTACAAATATTATTTGGTTTGAATGTACTTATTTGCATTCATTACGGAGCTCTATTTTGTGTTATTATTGTAAAACAGGCATATATTTCCACTACCCTCTGAAATCAACTTCCTGAACAAATCTTTCCAGGTGATGGTCCAACCGAAGAAGGCTGCACAATCTGCTAAGCAAGAATCCAGCTCTGACAGCAGTGATGACAGTAGCTCCGATGAGAAACCTGCAAAAAAGCCTGCTGCTTCTTCAAAGAGACCTGTTGCACTTGCTGAGTCTGACAGCAGCAGCTCTGACAGCGACTCTGATGAGGATGATGAAGTGAGCGGTTTTTTTCATGACATGTTCATAATTGTTCCTTCTCTTGTTCTACATAATCTGCATGCGTTTTTCTTCCATTTTTCATTTCCTTCTGAATAAATCTGTTCAGGTGACGGCCCAACCAAAGACGGCTGCACAATCTGCTAAACAGGAGTCTAGCTCTGATAGCAGTGAAGATAGCAGTTCTGACGAGGAACCTGCAAAGCCTGCTGCAGCTTCAAAGAATGTGGAGTCCGACAGCAGCAGCTCTGACAGCAGCTCTGATGAAGTGAGTGCTGTTTCCAAGACATCTTCATAATCCTTCTTTCTTTTCTTTTGCCAACATCGCATTTCCATTTTTAAGCATGGTCTTCATTTCTTGTTTCTTGACTCATTATATGTTAAGTTCAAGCTTACACTGTTAGATGTTGTATACGTTGGTCGTTTGTTTCTCTTGATGGACCTTTTGCAGATGTGATATGAAATAGGTTCTCTTGATGTCCACAACAATGCATTATTATTTTGAGCACTAAAAGCACTACATTTTCTTTGACTTGTTCTTGTATGCTGAAGGAAAATGTATCTTGAGTTTATTTTATCTCAAATTAACGAAAATTCAGAGTTGAACCTGGCTCTAAAATCTTGAGTTTATTGTATCTTGAGTTTAAAAACAAGTGTGTTATAATTGTGAAAATAATATCAAAAATAGATTACACAAGTTTATGTCCATGTTCCATGAGCAAATGTAAAGTTTTGTTGAAAAAATACAATTTTGGTGGCCTGTGTTAGAAAAACCGATCTCAAAAATTTCTTTTGAGAGACCTGGTTTTTGTTTATTTTATCTTGGACACACTGTATGTCTTTTCTTTACGAAACTGTACAGTCAGGTAGAAGACATAAGCATCTATTGATATGAACATGGTACAAATAACTGTTGATATCAATTCTCAGGATAGGTTAGCAAGCATATTTTATACCTTCACATCTCTATGTGGGGTAGTAGTACTTGTTGGGCTTGTCCTCATTGTTAACGTCGATTATTTTTGGGTGGAACGGTGTGACCTTTCGGTCCACCGGGTTCGTCGATTATTTTTGGGTGGAACGGTGTGACCTTTCGGTCCACCGGGTTCGTGTTAATATTAGCGAGGAATAGCCCCTCGCAGGGCAATACAGAGTTGGACCCGTATACGAGTGGTGTACTACACCATCTCGTATACGTGAATACATGCTCATCGAACACAACATCACGAGAGACATAAACACGACCACTGGTGATATCTAGACATTTGACTCCTTTATGACGAGGACTATAGCCAAGAAAAACACAACGTTTGGAACGAAAAGAAAGTTTGTGTTTGTTGTATGGACGAAGGTTGGGCCAACAAGCACAACCAAAAATACGTAGAGGCTCATAGTTGGGTTTGACCTGAAGGAGTTTTTCACTGGGAGTCTCAAAATTGAGAACTTTTGTAGGAAGCAAATTAATGAGAAAAGTGGCTGTGAGAAAAGCATCATCCCAATATTTAAGAGGCATGGAAGCATTAGCGAGTAGAGCAAGGCCTACTTCAACAATGTGACGGTGTTTGCGTTCAGCAGAGCCATTTTGTTGATGAGCATGGGGGCATGACACATGATGAACAATGCCTACACGTTGAAAAAAGCCATTTAATTTCTCATATTCACCACCCCAATCAGTTTGCATGGTGAGAATCTTTCTACCAAATTGGCGCTCAACATATTGTTGGAAATCAAGAAACACTTGAAACACCTCAGAACGCTTCCTAAGCAAATATATCCAAGTAAATTTACTGAAATCATCAATGAAGCTTACATAATATGCATGTTTGCCTATAGAGAGAGGAGCTGGACCCCATACATCAGAAAAAATTTGTTCCAAAGGAACTGTGGAAACACTAGTAGAGACAGGATATGGTAGCTGATGACTCTTGGCCTGTTGGCATGGATCACATATGTAAGGATTTATTTCTGGGGAATATGAAAGATTATGCTTCCTAAGTATCTGCTGAACTATAAAGGATGATGGATGCCCTAGACGACGATGCCATGTGGAGGATGAAGGCTTGATGGTGACGAGTGCATGCTTGGAAGACTCCGACGGAACTGGAACTAGAGGATATAAACCACCATGACAAGGACCTTTAAACACGACTTGCTTCGTTGCCTGATCCTTAATCAAGAAAAAGAATGGGTGAATTTCCATAAATGTGTTGTTGTCTAGAACAATTTTATGAGCAGAAAGTAAATTCATGGAAGCATCAGGAACATGTAAAATGTTGCGAAGTTGAATAGAACTATTTGGGGTGTGCAAAACTGAATGACCAATATGTGCAATATCCATACCTTGTCCACTAGCATTGTGAACTTGATCACGTCCCTGATAAGGCTCATGAATGTGGAGCTTGTTGAGTTGTCCAGTCACATGATTTGTCGCTCCAGTATCAATGTACCAATTTGTGTCTACCCCATAGGCGCCTTTGGTGGTGTCCTCATCATCATCATCACCATAGCGCCACCAACAATCACCAGCTTGATGTCCTTCCTTCTTACATATCTGACAGAAAACTCCCTCTTGCCAAGGCGTGGCCACACGATCCTTCTTCCCGCGCCCTCCCTTGGGCCGACGCTGCTGCTCCGGCTTAGGTGGTCCACGGTTTTGTGGAGGAGGTGGCGGGCGCTGCGGTGGGGGAGGCTGGCGCATTGGTGGGGGCATATATGGCTGTTGGTATGGTTGGGGAGGCATGTACTGCTGCGGGTATTGAGGATATGTCGGCTGCTGCGGGTATTGGGGAGGCATGTACGGCTGCTGATATGGTGTAGGAGGCATGTATGGTGGCTGGTATGGTGTAGGAGGCATGTATGGTGGCTGGTAGGTGGGAGTAGGAGACATGTATGGGGGCTGATAGGTTGGTGTAGGGGGCATGTATGGCTGAGGTGGTGGTGGGCGTGGAGGTGCAACTCCATAGGTAGGAGGACGGCGAGAGGCAGCGTTAACAGAAGAAGTAAAACTCCCAGTAGCTTGGCCGGTGGATTGTAGCATGGCATCACGATTCTCGCAGGAAAGCAGCTGAGAGCACATGTCGTTAAGGGTGGTGGACGGAACAGCGTTGATGGCAGCGACTAGGTTATTGAACGAGCCATCAAGGCCATTCAGAATGTAATCCTTGAGTTCATCATCATCGACCGTCTTCCCGGCAGCAGCAAGTTCAGAGGCGTATCCTTTCATCTTGGTGATGTATTGTTGGGCGGTCATGTCTGCCTTCTTCGTGTTGGTGAGGGCGCCACGAAGAGTGGAGACCCGCGACTTGGACTGAGAGGAATAAAGCGCATGAAGAGAGCTCCAGACTTCAGCGGCATGAACAAGGCCATAGACGGTGGAGAGGATATCCTCGGAGAGAGAATTCACGAGGTAGCTAACCACCTGCTGGTCCCGAGTGATCCAAGTGTCGTAGGCAGGATTAGGAACCGAGATCTTCTTCTTGTTTTCATCCTCAGCATCAAGCATCTCGGGCGGAGCCACATCTGTTCCCTCAAGGAGACCCATAACCCTGGCACCGCGAAGCGTAGGCAGCACTTGAGCTTGCCAGGAGAGGAAATTTTCACGAGTCAGCTTGATTGCCGGAGGGGCCCCAACAGCACCCATGCCAGAAGCGGTCGAGGACGAGGCCATCGAGAAGTTGGACGGGAACTCGATCAGATTTGTGGGCGATTTAGAGTATGGGTTTGGAGGGGAAGGGAAGTTGGGGAATTGGTAAAGGAGGATGAGATCTACGTGCTGGTGTGACCGATCTTACGAACGGAGGTGTTTGGTCCTGGCGTCGACGGTGAAAACGTCACCGGCGACAGAGACAGCGGGAGCTGAACGAAGATGTTGGATCGAAAAAAAAAAAAAAAACGACGGGAATTGAACGAGGGGAAGAAGAGCAGCGTCCTGGTGGGATCGATCTGGCGATCCGAAGTCTGATCCTTGAGGCCGACGAGGGAGGTGTCGACGGCGACGGCTAGACGATTGGAAGAGGACGGGCTCCTGATACCATGTTAACGTCGATTATTTTTGGGTGGAACGGTGTGACCTTTCGGTCCACCGGGTTCGTCGATTATTTTTGGGTGGAACGGTGTGACCTTTCGGTCCACCGGGTTCGTGTTAATATTAGCGAGGAATAGCCCCTCGCAGGGCAATACAGAGTTGGACCCGTATACGAGTGGTGTACTACACCATCTCGTATACGTGTCAGTTTACATCTCTAATACTCATATTCTCCGTTCTCCTGATTTCCTGATCATAATTTTCTGGAGCATGCATAGTTGTCTTCATCAATATTTTCTTAGTCCGGAGTGTAACAATGTCTGCAGGATATGCCCATTAAAGCGCCAGCAGTAGCCAAGAGGATGGAGGAATCCAGTGAAAGCTCTGATTCTGAAAGTTCAGACTCTGAGGATGAGGTAATCACTTTGCTGATTTCGAAATAGAAGCCTCATCATTCACAGTCTTTCTAACATCCTTTTGCCTTATTTGACTGTTCATTTGTTTTCAGAAGCCAGCTACTCGAGTGGAGAATTCTTCAGTTTCCGCTGTACAGAAGAAAAACAAGGACTCAGACAACTCTGAAAGTGATTCTGATGATTCATCAGATGAGGTAAGCATATTCTTGCCAATTCATAAGATGTGAATACTCACTACCTCCATTTCCCTGAACTTATGGATTATGTGGATTATGCTCAAGCATTGTTCTTAGCCGTCATTAGTTCTTAGCGCTAACTTAAATTTTATGTAGGATATGCCCACTAAAGAGCCAGTCGCCAAGAGAATGGAAGAATCCAGTGATAGTTCTGATTCTGAAGCTGACTCTGAGGATGAGGTAATCATTTACAGTACTATTTATTTAAGATTGAGGCATCATCATTCTTAGTCTTTATAATGTTCTTACATTTTCGATCTACTTGCAGGATACCAAGGCTGTTGTTGCTAAAAAGAACGAAGAATCTAGCAATAGCTCAGATACTGACTCAGATTCTGATGAAGTAAGTGTTCTGGGACTTGTTTTCTCTTGGTAACTTTCTGTTGTGTAACATTCGTATTTCTTCTCCACTGTTTTGTGGTCAGCAAAATCTTGTTACCCATGCTACTACCTCTGTTCTGAAATAAGTGTCACAATTTTGTCTAGTTTCAGGTGTATCTAGACACCTTTTAGTTGTAGATACATCTTTATCTAGATAAATGGTCGACACTTACTTTAGAACAGATCGAGTATCTTTCTAATGTGGATACTTGCTATGCTATGTCCAGGACACCAATGCTAAAATAGTTGGATCTTCCAAGGCTGTTGTTTGTGAAAAGAAGGAATCTAGTGGTAGCTCGGATTCTGACTCAGAATCAGATTCTGATGTAGTAAGTTTCCTGCTACTTGCTTATTTGGCCACCTTTTTGTTGTTCAATGTTTAAAACTCCTATCCAATGTTTTTGCAGCCAGCAAAACCTACTATCCCTGCGAAGAGACCTTTGGCAACAGAGAAAAACAATGGACATGTACACATTCTTAAAAACTTTATTTTCTTGAAAGCATTGTCTTGTGTACATCAGATCTTGTTGTAATTCAGCAGAAAAATCTTTTGCAGTCCAAGGATGATTCTGATGATAGTTCTGATGAGAGTGATGACGAGCCTCCACAAAAGAAACTTAAGGTGCTTATTTTTTGGTGTTTGTTTTTTCTTCTGAAGATTTTATTGATATCACATTTCTTATTCTCTCTGCAGGATTCGTCTGGTATTGCCAAGCCAGCCTCTAAGGTTGCCAAGAAAGAAAGCAGTGGTGATGATGACAGTTCTGAAGAAAGCTCCGGTAGTGATGAGGAAAATGACCAATCAGTATCAGTGAAAAAATCCGCTCAGAATGAAGTATGATTCGAGTATATTTATGTTGTTCTAAGCTTTCTCTCGTTTGATAGATATTTGACTTCATTCTTAATTTTATGTGTTGCAGCCAAAAACTCCTGCCAGGAGTAGTCAAGCTACTACTGCATCAAAGACCGTTTTTGTTGGGAATTTGTCGTACAATGTGGACAAGGAACAAGTGTAAGTTCGTGAGATGTCATTTTTTGTACTTTTCTGAGAGATGTTGTTCTTGACCTATTTTGTTCCACACCCCGCAGGAAGCAATTTTTTCAGGAGGCAGGTGAAGTTATTGATATTCGTGTTGCGGCCTTTGAAGATGGGAAATCCAAGGGCTTCGCGCATGTTGAATTTGCTACAACTGAAGCTGCTCAGAAGGTACTTATTACGTTTCTTGGTCATCTATAGACCAGCTGATCCGTGGAGCAAGCATTTAATTGCCATCTAAGTTATATTTGGTTACCATGTTCTGAACCTGATAGGCATGTGAATTAAATGGCCATGATTTGATGGGGCGGCCTGTCAGGCTTAATTTTGCTCAAGAGCGAGGCGCGTTTACTCCTGGCAGCGGGTGATTTTCTATCCCACTGTCTGTGTGATTATCTTCCTGAAAATTGCTTGGATAAGAATATGATAATCATTGTCGAGCCTAATTTTTCAATGTTCAGGAGGGACAACAATTCTTTCAAGAAGCCTGGTCAAAGCTCTAACAGTACTGCCTTTATTAGAGGGTTTGATTCATCTCTTGGGGAGGATCAGGTAATTAGAAGTGCTAAGCATTTTTTTCTTGGTACTTAAGTGTGACATCCATGCCTTCTGTATTATACTAACTATTTATATCACCAGATCCGAAGTTCACTTCAGAAACATTTTAGTTCATGTGGAGAGATCACAAGAGTTTCAATTCCAAAGGACTATGATACTGGTGCAAGCAAAGGGTAAGTTGGCTCTGTTATATGAAAGTGCATTTACTCCCTGTTCTCGCTCTTGTCAGTGACTCTTGGCTGCTTGGTTCTGTTGTACAGGATAGCGTACATGATATTCAGTGATAACAGTTCCTTGTCGAAAGCCATGGAGCTGAGCGGATCTGACCTTGGTGGCTTCAGCTTGTTTGTCGACGAAGCGAAGCCTAAACCAGATAACAGAGATGGTGCTGTTAGTAGCAGCAGAGGAAGATCTGGCAGGGCCCGTGGTGATGGAAGAGGAGGAAGATCAGGATCTATGAGGGGCCGTAGTGATGGGCGCGGACGTGGCAGATCCTTTGGCCGAGGTGACAGGGGCGGCCGTAGTGACAGAGGGCGTGGTCGGGGTGGTGCACCTCAGAGGCAGAGTGGTCTTACAGCTAGTACAGGTAACTTCCCGCTTTCATGAAATAGCAAATTGCTCCAGTTGTCTTTTGTTGCCAGAACCACCAGTCTTACTATACATTTGTTCCTTTCGCAGGGAAGAAGATCACTTTCGGTGATGACTGATTCAGAAGCTTTAAAACACAACACCCGTGACTGGTGAAATGCGAAGAATTCATTTTTGTGCCTCCAGACTGTCATCCTCTGTCGTTATGTAATTTTACTGTAGTCTGTAGACTGTGTTGGTACGTCTGAGAGACAAATTTTCGCTGGGTTTGGAGATTTATACTTGCGTGATAAATTTAGTTGCAGTGTACCCTGATATATTACCTTTGTGGCTCGTCATTTTTTCTAGTTATTTTAAAGATGCATGTGTATTTTTGGATACCGCCTAAAGTGCACCCTACCGCTTATTTTTATCATAACCCCAAAAATGGTTATGCTTGGACAGTTGCCAACTTTTTCCGCATGTGGATGCGACTTCATTGATTGTTTTTCTAACCAATGTTGTCCAAATCATGGTCAAGCAAATCCTCAACCAAAATTATGGCTATCCATATATTGAGTAAAATGCATGGCAAGTACTCCAACTTGTCGATGGGGTTCAGTTATGTCACTGTACTCAGAGAATACCAAGTTACGGTCACCGAATACAAGTTGCATGCTCACATACGGTCACCGCTGACCGGAGCATGCTGTATTTGTCGACGTGGCACTCGGTGGACCTACAATTCAGGACAAACAAACATGATGTTTGTGCCAAAAAAAAAGGAAAAGGCTGAGGTTCCCCCGGGGGAACAGCGTTCTGATCCCCCGGCTCCTCCGTGTACCACGCGTGAAAGAAAAAAAAGGCCCACCACGACACCAGCTCACGTCCCCAACCACCCAAATCTTATCCTATCGCAACGTTCTCCCGTCGTCTTCCTTCCTGGACCTCCACCTCCCGACGCACGAGCTCCTGCCGCGGGGCGTCGGCCTCCGCCTCCACGACCAGACGCGAGCTCGCCTACCGCCGCCGGCCTCCGCCTACGCGAGTCGCGGAAGCTGACCTACCGCCGCCGGCCTCCGCCTCCATGGGCTGCGGAAGCTCCCCAAGGATGCGCCTCCGCTCCCGGCGCCGCCCACCTCGCGCCGGCGGGCATCCGGCGCGGCCATCCCCGGCCCTCCTCCTCTCCCGCGCCGCCCCGAGCTCTATCCATGGTGGCCTCCCTCCTCCTCTCCTCCCGCGCCGCCCGCAGCGCCATCCAAGGAGGCGACGCCCACTCGATCTCCGGTCAGGGATCCCGCTACCCCAGGCGTGTGCCCATCACGTTTGAAGGAGCTCCCCACGCCCTGCCCTCATCGCTGGTCAACGGGAACCTCTCCCCTCGCCATAGGATTTTTATTTTTTTCGCTACAATTGTTCAGCGGTTATGCTAATATCGAACAATTTGTTTGCTACAACCTTTTTTGCAGCATCGCTTTTGTGGATTTCATTTCCACGAGTAGGTCTTTGCTACATACCAATATTTTAATTGCTACTTTGGTTTTGTGGTTTCGCTACAATATTCTATTTTGTTGCTACAATCTCTCCGGCGAGAATCCATTGAAATTAGGATTTGCTATTTTTGTTATAGGTGTTTGCTACAATAGTATATTTTTCTGCTACAAATTCTCCGGCGGGTCTCCGGCGAGTCTCCGACGAGGTTGCTTTTGCTACAATAACAAAAAAAGGTTGCTACAATCTTTGTGTGTTTTTGCTACTATAGCATATATTATTTGCTACTAAGTCCCCGGTGAGGTTTCTGGTCGGTCTTCAGCGACATCTCCGGCGAGACTCCGGCGAGTCTCCGGCGAGATTCCGGCGAGGTCTGTGTGTTTTAGGTGAAAATAGAGTTTGCTACAATTGAACCGTTTTTTGCTACTTTGGTGCATCATGGTAGCAAAAGTGGGAGAGAGGGCTGGTTGGTTTGATCTGACGGCCGAAAACGTCTCAGATCTGTTGATCGGACGGTTGGGGACCCGGGGGATTAGATTTCTAATCCCCCGGGGGACGCCCAGCACTCCCCTAACGAGTTCCATCAGAAGCGGTGCAGAGTTGGGAGCACCCGATTGCTTGTTACCAATTTTTTCCAAGGTTTCTTTTGTAAAAGTTCAATCCTTATCCAAAAAAAAAATTGTTGACTTGTAGGGGCTTTGATGTATATTGTAACCACCGCTTGGTCAACATATGCAGCTTTAAGAAAAAGTTATCTTGGGTAGAAAATTTAATTAGTTTGGAATGAACCATGAAGGATGCCAGTGTGGAGTAGAATGATTCATTGAAGTGATTTGTAAAAATGGTTGTCTTATGTTCCGGCTCTTTTCGAGTCTCTGGGCTGTACGCACAGGATCAATGGATCAAGCCTCTCTGGGCCGTATAAAGACTTGGCCCGCTAGACTAGTCAACCTTCTCGGGCTGTGTTCTCCAACCCAGCTACGCAGCTCGCCGTGCTCGAGGGTGGGCGGCGGCGAGCCGGCGACCGACTGACACCCCGCGGAGGCGGCGAGTATCTCGCCGGTGATAGACAGGAGGAACCCGCCGTAAGCAAGTGACAATACTTTGCCCACTCGGTGATTCGAATCCCCCACTGGAGAGGCATTCCAAGCACAGGCAGCAGCCTGCAAGCACGGGCAGATTTGTAAGTCCGTAACCACCCTGTGTGCTCAATTTTCTTCTTCTTCTTCTTCTTCTTCTACAGTCTGATATAAAGAGCGAAGCTAATACGCGGATGGTTTCTCTAATTTTAGTCCCATTTCAGTCATACCCTTATTCATACATACATCGATGGTCGATCCCTGCATTATGCCATTAGGGATCGGGCAGTTTTGACATGCCGTTTCGTTACAGCGAAGGGTCACAAGGATTTGCCATAATGCTGCGATATATAATTATATATATACGCAGTATAAGTTTGACTAGAGTGATCCAAGTTGTTCCATGTTAGTTGGTTGCGTATGTATGTCACTGTAATATTCTTCTGAACCAACCACTGGCATCCAACCCTCTCTTCTTATGCACGTCTTCAGAAACCGTAAATTTGCAGGTGTCATGGACAGGCAGTGACACCTCGCAATAGTCAAATCTTATTATCATAAACAAGTGCTGAGCTCTCCAAGAATTTGGACCAGATGGAAGATTGGAAATGTCAACGAAGCAATAGGCTATTATGATATCACAATTCGTGCAGAATCATACGGGGCTTACAATTTTTTAATCGTCACCTTATCTCCATCTTGTTGACTGAATGCTTCCGTTGAAAACTGCATTGTCAAAATGGCAATGCACCGGCTTGCAAAAAACGCGCTATCTCATCTCTGATTTGTATTGTGCGAAGTATAAGAACCAAATTGATTCAGTGTAGGGTGCTGACTTTCCAATTCACATCATGATTTTCTGCATAGTTCGACACCTGAAGAAGTACATCATAAAGCAAATAGGTGATTCAATGGGTCCTAACTTCTTTCTTGGCTGCATCTGAATCATTTTTCTTTACCTGATCTTTTTTTGATATGTTATCTTTGTCCATTCTCAATTTTGAAATGAACAGCCAAAACTATCAGTTCCCCATATCAAACTGTTTTATAAGTTTCCAAAGTATGCTGTTGTTCACGGTATGACAATCCTAGGTTGAGATTCCACAAAACCTCGTCGTATATCAGCTTCGTTTCCGTGGTAGTAGTTTCTGATCAATAATTGACAGTTTAATTTGGATAAATGACTAGTTATTTTTCTCCTTAATCGTTTCACCAAACTGCAGTCACAAGGAGAATTCAAGGACCAGCAAGGGTCATTGAAGAAGCTAGACCATATGCAGATGAGAACATATTTGAAACTGATGCATTGAAAGGGGAATTTCTGAGCTCACCTTTAATTGAGTTCAGCACGGTTCTTTTGGCGACAAATAATTTCAACGACAAGCTTGGGGCTGGTGGATTCGGTCCAGTTTACAAGGTGGGGTCATTTAAACTTTTTATCCTGTTCTAGGAATATTATTAAGCTCTGAATCGATTTTTGTTATGCATCTAGATTGCCACTTGACCAGCATAGTTGATAATACTTCTAGGGGAGATTACCAGATGGCCAAGAGATTGCTATCAAGAGGCTGTCAAACAGCTCTAGTCAGGGTTTGGAAGAGTTCAAGAATGAGGTCACTGTTCTATCCAAATTGCAGCACCGAAACTTGGTTAGGCTTTTTGGTTGCTGTGTTCATGGAGAAGAGAAGATGCTGGTGTATGAGTACATGCCTAACAACAGCCTTGACTCATTTATTTTTGGTAAGTTCAGATTTGGTTCTTGCGATTGGAACAGTGTGAATCTTTTAGCAGTAAACTAGTAACTGAATTTTTTGGCTGACATCTTGATCCTTTCATGGAAACTTTATTAGATGAAACTAAAAGACCATTGTTGAGTTGGAAACTGCGGTACAATATTATTCAGGGAATTGGGAAAGGAATACTGTACCTTCATCAAGATTCTAGGCTAAAAATCATCCATAGGGATCTCAAAGCGAGCAATGTTCTGCTTGATGATGGTTTCAACCCCAAGATATCTGACTTTGGCATGGCTAGAATTTTCGGTGAATACCAACTGCAAGCCCTTACCCATCGAATTGTTGGAACCTAGTAAGTCTCCTTTTCTGTCTTGTTTGGTCAGTGTAAATAAACAGGGAACACATGTTGTTTCTCATTCAGATCATAGAGTTTAATAGCCTCGCTAGTTAGCAATTCAGCATTAAATACGTTCCTGGCTGGATGCTTATGTTTTGAAATCTGTGGATGTAGTGGCTATATCTCCCCGGAGTACGCAATGGAGGGTAAATTCTCTGAGAAATCGGATGTTTTCAGTTTTGGTGTGTTGATCCTAGAGATTGTGTGTGGCCGCAGGAACAGCTCCTTCAGTGATAACGAATGGTCAATGAATCTCGTGGGCCACGTAAGAAGACAGTCTTCTCCAACTTAAAACTTAAAACAACATATTAACAGCTCTCATGCATTCAAACATCCATGCTTGGCTCCAATTTCAGGCATGGACGCTGTGGACGAAAGGCAGCGTCTCGGAGCTGATCGATGCACTGATGGGTACCACATACTCTTATGACGAAGTCTCCAGATGCATTCAGGTGGGTCTCCTGTGCGTGCAAGAGTTACCAGCTGAGAGGCCAAACATGTCTCTGGTGCTCAGGATGCTGAGTGGTGATGTTGCACTTCCCGCTCCGAAGCGAGGCGCATTCTTCGTTGGAAGAGCCCCTGCGGATGACAAGGATACAGAATCAGGGAACCACCTAACTTACACTGAATTGGAAGGCAGGTAGAGTGCCCTTGGCTCAGCTTGCAGAAATTTGTACCTATGGATTATCAACTTCGTGTGTGAATGTCACTGTTTGACTCCCCTTTCTTAGTGCAATTTGAAACTTTGCTTGGAGCTGCTATTTTCAATACGAATTTACCTGTAGTTTGTGACCAGCACGCTATTTGGAGGCTGATTGTATATACATCTGTATGTTATTGGAAAAGGTTTCTTGTCGTTTTATACCAAAGATTATTGCAACACATTATTTCGAACACATGAATTTACCTGTGGTTTTTGACAGCTAGTTATCCAGTTATCAGAGGCAGCTTCTTAGACCATGTTAAAGATGTTGTACTTCCTCGAGCCAGGGTGCAATTTCACTTCTACATCTCAGAAGTTATAACTGTAATCCTAGTATAGATTTACCGGAAAAAAAAAGTATATACATTTCTCCATGTTCACTTGCAACATTATAATTATGTGTGTAGTATAAAGAAAAATATGAGAAGAAAGGGAGTGATGTTTTGGCACATGGGAGCGTATGCTCCCTTTATTTTGAAATGCATGTTAGACACATTTTGAAATGTCAAAAAATCTGAAACAATTTCGCACGTACATCTTCATGTGCTACGCGCTCACAAAGTCGTTTCATAAAAAATCGACTTGTCGTGTGGCGTGTGTAAGAAGGACAAAATTTGGTGCTAAAACAAAGACTTGTCACAAGATAAATTTTCTCTTTTTCACGTAGACTACAAAAAATATCATTTTTCATGAAACTTGACGAACACATATATTATGGAGATGTACATGTTAATTTTTTTGTTAATTTTTTTTGTTAAAATTGAGTTTCTGGAGAAGAAAGAGTTACATAGTTACAAGAGATAAGTGTATTTTCATCCCTCAACTATTGTTTTAGTTAGACTTCGCGCCGCATCTTTTCGTTGGGTGTAAACTTTTCACCTTGAAATTACCATATCTAGTGTACTTTGCTGTTTATGAACTACCCACTTGTGCTATTTGTTAGAGACATGATAATTATGCATTACTGCAATCAGCTGTTCCTCTGGAAACTGTTGATGTCATGTTTTGCATGACTTTTCATGATTGGACCGTTGTTATGACCTTTTTTGGAAAAAATATTATATTTTTATATGTGAAAATTGATATATGTACATTCTATTGCACGCACAACTTTTTTCCATACATGTAGGCAAATCTATACTGTCCAAACTCAACACCATTGTCAATTCCATAGTTTGCACATCCACACATGGTTTGGAATTGGATGCTACCCTTGATTCCAATATCCAAACAACAACTTTGGCATTGGATATATAGCAAGGAGGGAGCACATATGAGTCAAGCTTGTTGATAACACCATGCGGTCTGCTGATGTCGTCGCTCGAGCTAAGGTTTGTTGGCATCTAGAGGTAGCCAGGGTTTGCGCGGAAGAGTTGAAAAGGTGGGACCTAACAGCAGGGGCGGAGCCAGGTGACCATAGTAGGGGGGGGGGGGGGGGGGCGAGGAAGACAACTATCACCGAATGGTATAGAAGATTTTTTTTTAACAAAAACAAACGACACAAATAATACAATATAAGATATCTCAACTATAGCACCACTGTCAAAATGTGACAAATCATTTATCTTTTTCCTCATCATGAAGATTTTTTTTGAAAAAATAAATTGTACATTCAATTCTTCTCATGCTATTTTCTGCCCGATCTAATAAAATCCTAACCAACCACTGGTATGCATGGATTGAACTGTAATTCTAACACACAGCATTCCTTAGTCAGGCCAGATTGAATTGTAATACACAACATAACGTAGTCAGGCTAGATTGAATTGTAATTCTAAAACACTGCATACCTTTCATGTGAGGTATAGTATAGATTGCAAACCAGCGCCAGAGTACAGCTTACCTTAATACACGTGCTGCGCGAAGGGACGGAGCAAGTTAGCACCTAGGCTGCCAGGCCGCATCCCGGTCTGATCACAGGTCGTATGTATGCGGCGAGGGGCGGGGCGGTGGCGTGGTGGCGCCCTAGCAGGAGTATCAGCGAGAGGCAGAAGGGGATGTATCACGTACGGTCTTAGATGATCGATCATCTGCTAATTCCAATGGACTGAATCCTAATGGACATATAGTGAGCAACTTTTTTTTAGGGGAATGTAGTGAGCAACTTCATCTAGTAAAACAAGGCAATAGGGGGAGATGGGCTAATGGGCTTTACTTCGCAGAAGGATTGAATGAACTAAGTATGGGCTAATCAATGATCTATCTTATCTAGCCATTAGCGCGTATATACCTCCTGTATACTACTACTCCCTCCGATTCAAGGAATAAGATGCCCTCATTTTATGTGTTTTTTTTGTTTGACCAAGAATTGATTCAAATATATAAAAATTGTTTTACGAAATTGGACCATGGCCGTTCTCCTCTCCCATCTACAGTAGAGAGAGACGATTTTGTGAGAGAAACCAGTCTTCCCACCTCGCTCGCCGACGATTCGTGGTCTCCCCCTCCTCCAACGGCCGCTCCGGCGGAGGGAGGGTGAGGAAACCACGGATCCCGGCTTGTATATAGTGTAGGGTTAGGTTGGATCCCGGACGTGGCGTCTTGGAGGCGGTGAAGCTATCGGCGGGGTGTTTGGTGTCACGGCGCTTCCTCTCCGGTGACGGTGTTCTTCGGAGCCTCTTCGTCAAGCGTTCGACTTCCCCGAGCTCGGTGGTCTGTAGATTCGGCGAGATCCTTGTTCCCCGTCTGGATTCGTGTAGGTGGAGGATCCGGTGGTTGAAGATGAAGGCGATGGTGATTTCAAGATGCTTCGCGTCATCGGTGGCGGTTCCAGGCGTAGGATCCACGGATCCGGTTATCGGCGACTTCCCGGCTGCCATCGGGTTGGCTCCGATCCAAGGCGAGTTGGGAGCAGTGGTTGCGGCGCGCCACCGACAGCTCCTAGTCATCAGCGTCGACGGGATCCAGAAGGACTTCTTTGTAATTTTGCCTTTGTTTCTGGATCTTTCTATAAGAACATAGTATTAATATCACTGTCTTCTTCCGCAAAAGAAGCATCATTAGAAAGTGTTTTTCAATACTGATCCAACGATACTAATTACATATAATTTAATCAAGATTTTGTTGCTCAATTTTTATGGTCAATATTCATCTTGAAATACGTGTGCGCCTTATTCCTTGGGACGGAGGTAGTATTACGAGAACCTAGGGTGAAACCTTTAGGGGGGGGGGGGGGGGGTGGGGGTGTAGCCCCTTATTTTCTGTGAACTTTCATTATCTATAAATGTAACTATCGATTTTCGACCGCACATGCAACACATGAATCTTACAAAAAAAAATATTTACTATTGAGGAAAATTCAACATGTATAACTGGCGATAATTTTATGATTTTCTCTATGCATTGCACCGTCTTATATAAACTATTTACTATCTCTTTTTCATCTTGTTCTTTTTTTGGCTTTTTTTTTTATTTCTGCTAGGTTTCATATGTAGTCTACCCAACTTAATTAGGAAACAGGTTTTGATATTGTTGTTGTTGAAAATTCAACATGTTCCTAACGGCCTACCACATCTCAAAGCAACTATGAGAAATACATATTCTTTCCAAAAGGGGAAAACCGTGGCCTATGCACACAACCCTACGAGGAATACATGATTACACTGGTATTTTTTTTTTTTGCGAGAATGATTACACTGATATAACCGGTAACGAATCTAACCGGGTCAGTATGGTAGTTCTTTTAATAGAAGTGAGCTTGTCCTTGATAGGAGCGATTGTAATCCTATCAATTAAGGAAACTGCTGGGCGTCCCCCGGGGGATCTGATTTCCCAGCCCCCGGGTCACCAGCCGTCGGATCAACCATTTTGACGGTTAGATTTGCATGTAGCAAAAAAACATCCCCGGCAGCAAAAAATCACCCCCGTCAGCAAATGACTGAAGCAAAAAACGATTCGTTCAGAAAAAAAAATAAAAAGGCTGGGCTCGCCGAAGACCTCGCCGGAGACCACGTAGCAAACATATTATGCAAATGTAGCAAAACCGCAAATAAATTGTAGCAATTTTTTAATTCATATGCTGCAAATCCTCTAAGACATCAACGGAGACATCGTCTACAGCCGGCAGCAACGCCGTCCGAGGTTGCAGCAACTCCGTCCGTCCAGAACAGCAACGCCACAAGCTGCTAGTAGCAACGCCCTATGCCTATGGTAGCAAAAATCCACCCTCCGCCGGTAGCAATGCCGGACACCTTAAATAGTAAAACAGACCTCCGCAGGTAGCAACGCCGCAGGCCTAAGGCGGCAAAACTCCTAACAAAGCCGAGGAGCGCGAGATGGAGGCAGCGCTGGTAGCATCGGCAACGACCGCTTGTAGCATCGACGCCCTCGGCGGGAGTGGCTGGGCCGCGGGGGCGCGGCAGCGCGTGGGTGGGGCGCTGCGGCCCGAACTCGTGCGGAGGGACGACGAGCACACGGCAACGGGGAGAGGAGGACCTCGCGGCGCCATGGCCGCACCTCGCGGCAGCGCGCGACGGCAGCCAGGGCATTGTTGGGGCACGGCGGCGGGAGTAGTTGGGGTGCGGCGGCATGTAGCAAACATATAGTGCAATTTTAGCAAATCGGTAAAAAAGTTGTAGCAATTTTTTTTTCATATGTAGCAACTCTACAAAATGAAGACCTCGTCGGAAAAGTCAACAAAAACCTGGCATGATGCTAACTAGCAGCGTAGCCTAAAGTTTCAGCAACTTCGTCCGCCCAAGGGAGCAACGCCTAGAGCCACCATTAGCAATGCCAGACCTGTAAGATAGAAAAAGTTTGTAGCAAAAAAAAGCCTCCCCCGCCAATAGCAACGCTGGATACCTAAGATAGCAAAGCCGGCATTCGCGAGTAGCAACGCCGGACACTGAAGGTAACCGCAGCAGCAACTTTCACAGAGATGCCTGGAACGGTTCCGGGTGAGTGCGCATGTCTAGTCCACCTGTTGAGCGGGCAGGAAACACAGCACTTGCTGGAGAAGCCACACCGAGGGATGGAGATGAGGTGCGGAGCCGCTCGGCCGGAGCGGGAGCAGACAACGCCGCGGTACGAACGCCGGTACCGCTCGCAGCACCTGACTCCGTTGGGCCGGTCGCCGTCCTTGGGGTCGTCGAGGACGGAGCAACATCGGCGGCGGTCGTTAATGGCGGAGCACTTGGCCGGCAGCAGCCGAACAACCTCGCATGCGACCAGCGCGGCCACGATGACCTCGCGCACGAGGGTGGGGGCGACGGCGCTCGGATGGATCCCCGCCTTGCCGCCGCTGCGGGCCTCAACGGCCGGCGACGGGGCGTTGCTCGACGGCGCAGGGGAGGCGAAGTTCGGCGGGTCTCCAGGACATCGCCGGAAGCAGAACTGCGTCGGCCGTCTACAGATCGAAGGCGGCGAGAAGTTTGCAGGGGGAATCACGACTGGGCGCAGCAGCGGCATGTGGCTGGGTGCCACGGCGGCGCGTGGCTGGGCACATCGGTGGCTCTTCTCCATGGTTGCGATGGGCGAAGAAACAGAGAAAAAATGGGGACGGGAGAGAACGTGCGCCAGGAAGATAAGGTTGACTTTGAGCGGTTACGTGTGACCCAGGTTGGACACGTGTCGTCGTAAGGAGGCGGAGGACGGAGCGACGGGATCCCCCGGGGGTATACAATCATTTTCCATCAATTAATCAATAAAGCAATTAATTAATAAAGCTATCTGAATCACACAAAAAAGAAGCTTGTCCTTGACCAACGGATAACCATGACCAACAGATGCTCAAATTTCTGTCTATGAAAACCTGCGTCAAGTCTCTATGAACCTTTCTTTTTCATTGCGATCCAATGCTATAGGTTGCAACAAATCTAACAAAACAGAAATTCTTAAGTAATATGAAGGAGGAGATTTCTTCCTCAAAAAAAATTAAAAATGAAGGAGGAGATTCAACCGGTGTCACGCCAAAAACAGAACAAAACCTTGGTTAACTTCTTTTTTCTGCAATAATTCTGTGTAGATTGACAGGGACCCCCCCTGAACAGGTCTTGACAAACCGGCATCTTATAGGATCTGATCGGAGAGTATCTTCAGTTGCATACGTGTCACGTAGAAAACTTCGTCGCCGCATGCTTGGCATCCCGGCGGGGGTAGCGACTGATGACATGCTCTGCATAACTCTGGGATAATTGCCACATCAGTACACCACATGCCCGGCCATGGTAGTCAGCTTTGATCCAGTCTACTGCCTAGAACCACTTGTATTGTTCTTCAAGGAACCACCCTCCTTTCAGCCTATTTCTTAACTGCATGATTGCTCTATCACCCCTCTGTCACACTCGCAGACATCTGCAATTCAAATAAATCAACCGAGATTGCAGCTTCCAGGAAATTTGGCATACTCTTGACCGGCGAAGTGGAACTGTTCCTATTTTACTGGTTTCCGTTCGAGTTTAATTTTGTTCAACGATGAGGATTTTCTCTTGGTCTAGCTAATAGAAGTTCAGTGCTCTGCTGGCATCTTGACGAGTTGCGTGAGAAAGAAAAGAAGAAAATATTCCAAGTACCATGCTACTACTACTATTAGCAACCAAATTATACGGATGTCGAAGTAGAATGTTACGTTCCTGGTCCAACCAGCGTAAAATTTTCAGTACACTGATACCGTCAAACAAAGAAAAACTCCAGTACATCGACCCAGCTGCATGGACAAACCTTTGAAAAGGCTGTCCCCTCTCTCTCAGTTCACTACATAGCATACCTATTCAGTCTCCATGAGCTCTCTGCTGTTCAAGCAGTGCTAACAAGTATCGCCATGGCGGCAACCAACCAACTGCTTGTACACCTGCTCCTGCAGCTGCTCTTGATCTGCTTCCTCCTCCTCTCGATCCAAACCTCCGCCGCCGGTGGTTTCACTGACAAGCTCGAGTGGGGCCAGAACCTCACCGACGGCCAGACGCTCGTCTCGCCCGGCGGCTCCTACACTCTGGGGTTCTTCTCTCCCGGGGCGTCCACCAAGAGGTACCTCGGCATATGGTTCTCCGTATCCAACACCACCGTCTACTGGGTCGCCAACCGCGATAAGCCTCTGCCTGACAAGTCCGGCATGCTGGTGTTCAATGACGTCGACAGCCTCGTCCTGCTCGACGGCTCTGGCCGGACGGCGTGGTCTTCAAACTTCCTGGCCGCCTCCGCCGCGGCGGTCTGGCTTCTCGAGTCCGGCAACCTGGTCGTGCGCAACGGCAGTAGCGACATCTCCCTGTGGCAGTCGTTCGACCAGCCGTCGGACACCTTGCTGCCCGGCATGAAGCTGGGCAAGAACCTGTGGACCGGAGGCGAGTGGCAGCTCACGGCGTGGAGCTCCCCCGACGACCCGTCGCCGGGGGACTACCGCCGCACGCTGGAAACGGCCGGGCTGCCGGAGCTGGTGGTGTGGCAGCGCGGCGTCAAGAAGTACCGCACGGGCCCGTGGAACGGGCGATACTTCAGCGGCGTCCCGGAGGTGTCGTGGTACGCGAACAAGTACACGCTGTGGGTGACGAAGAGCCCCTCGGAGATGACCTACGGGTACACCGCCGCGCCCCGCACGTCCCTTACCCGCGTCGTGTTGAACTACACCGCCGGCGGGGTGGAGCGGCTGGTGTGGGACGCGGGCACCGGGGAGTGGGTCTCCTACTTCAAGGGGCCGAGGGACCCCTGCGATGCCTACGCGAGCTGCGGGCCGTTCGGCCTCTGCGACGCCGGGGCGGCGTCGTCGGGGTTCTGCGGCTGCGTCGAGGGGTTCAGCACTGTTGTCTCGGCGTCGCCGTCCGCGCAAGAGGTGAGAGATAGCGCGGACGGCTGCCGGCGAAACGCGGCACTGGACTGTGACGGCGGGAAGACGACCGACGGCTTCAAGGTGGTGCCTGGGGTGAAGCTACCCGACACGCAGAATGCGTCGGTGGACATGGGCGTCGAGCTGGAGGAGTGCAGGGAGAGGTGCTTCGCAGACTGCTCGTGCTTGGCCTACGCCGCCGCGGATATCCGAGGAGGCGGCGACGGTACCGGCTGCGTCATTTGGAAGGATGCCATCCTTGATCTTCGTTTCGTCGACGGCGGGCAGAATCTCTACCTGCGGTTGTCAAAATCGGAATTTGGTATGTACTACAGATTATCCCTGCGCCACATACTCTTGCGGTCTCTCGCCTTGAATGTTTTTCATTGTCTTTGTCTTGCAATATATTGACTAGACTTTAATCTCCCTTCAACTAAATAATGAAAGTACATACAAGTTACAAAATCTATCTCTCTCGCTACAAAAATAATCATGGTTCTGACTCGTACGTACTACCTAGCAAAATATTAGTCAAACTTGAAAAGGTTTGACTCTTAAATTTCGGGACGGGAGCGAGTATTTTCTATCAGTAACTTTCTTACACAATTTTCACTCTTTACCATTTATTCTTGATGCTAAAGTAAAAAATATTGCCTGCTTTAAATATTAAGTCTCTACGTTTACATCGGTAGCTTATTATTCCATATATACTCTATTTAACCAGTTTCCTCAATCCACCCCATGCCCACAACTAAGAGGCATGTGGCAAAACTCTTGGAAGAAACACCGCTAAATATAAGAAACCATAAATAGTAGTTCCATTGAACTGAAACATATCTCAGTCATGTAAAGTTTAAATATGGCGTTGCTTATTCCAAAAATTTATATACCATAATCTAAATTGTTCGAATAATAGTTGAAATTCATCTAGAACTGAAGATGATTGCTAAAAAAGTTATTAATATTTTTTCCTCAATAGAATCTCAAAGAATTTACAAACAAATACATAATATGATTCTTATAAACTCCAAAATTATTCTAGTATTTTTTTTGTAAAACTAAAAAAGTATTTAATTCAATCTTTTGCATAAAATCCTTAAAGTAGTTGCCATGAACCTTCATTTTTCAACAAAAAAATCATACCAAATTAATTTTTTGATATTTGAAAATATTAATAAATTAAATTAACATCAGTAATTTCCCCTCCATAAAACACTGCCATGAAATTCAGTGTAATTTATACTATTAAATTAATTATTAAGACTATTTACAATAAATGACTAGGGTTCAAGTTAACTTTATTTTTCTAACAACTAAATTATATTTAATTTAACTTAAATTTAAAATTTGAATTCAAGGGATAAAAACATAGATACATAATGCAACTGATTCAGTTCACAAACATTTGTTGCAAGTTTAACCCATTTTGTAAATGAACTAGGTGTGATTTTTTTTTCAAATTTGAAGAGAAAATGCATAATTATTTTTCTAGTATAAATGGAGAAAACCAAAACTGATCATGGGTGCATATGCACCCGGTATGTATAAAACATATTTTAAAAAGTAAAAAAATTAGGAAAAAAAATTTAGCATGTAGAGCAACACGTTCTATGAGTACACGTAAATTTTCACGTAAAACCGATTATTTTTGTACCCTATGTAAAAAAGACAAATAATGCCTCGAGAAATAGACTATTTTAACACCAAAAATTTGTCTTTTTAGTACAAGGCACAAAATATATCAGTTTTTGATGAAACAACTTTGTGAACATGTAACATGTCAAGGTATACACGAGGCATTTTTGTTTGTATTTTTTTGACATTTCAAAATATATTTAATATGCATTTCAAATAAAGGGTGCATATGCACCCGAGTGCAGAAACACCCTGTCCGTATAAATGTACCAAATAACCACATGGACTAGAGATGCAGGCATGATGTGTCTTTGGTGGGGAACAATAGTTGTTGTAAGAAAGTGATAAGACGCAGCTAATGGATAACATGGAGAATAAATTTCCTTAAATATCTGAATTTTGACAATTTGACAGAAGTAAGGTTTAAGGAATGGAATTTACTGAAATATAATTTGTATGACTCTCAGTATGTATAATGCTAAATTGCAGTCTAACATTTTTTATTCCATAACAGATGACTCTAAGGGGTTCCCTACACTACTTGTTGCCACCCCTATAGCTTCTGCTTTTACGATTCTTCTGGTACTCTTTGTGGTTTGGTGGAGAAGGAAGCGGCGAGTCGTTGGTAAATTCTGCCCCGGTGACTCAATTTCGTTGTTATTTGCATGAAGGAGAAAAATGGCGATACATGGTATATGCAATGTCTTAAATCCACGGGCTCCTTTTGCAGGTGTTATTCCTCATAATCCTGCCATGGCTGTTCCTTCAATTAGTCTAGCTATTATAAAGGATATCACTATAAATTTCTCTGATGGCAATATGATCGGCCAGGGTGGATTTAGCGTTGTTTACAAGGTTCGTGCGTGTGTGTATGTGCCTATTTTGTACTCTTTGATAAAAAAATGCATTAATGACCATATCCTTAATGTAAAAGTTTCATTTGTTAAGACATTGTCATAGAGAAAAGCAACCATCGGCAAGCTCAGTTTCTAACATGTCAAATTCCAAAATCACCAGGGGAAGCTGCCGGGAGGAAGAACGGTTGCTGTCAAGAGGCTTAAACAGTCTGCGCTGACCACAAAAGGCAAGACAGATTTCGTGAGAGAAGTTGAAGTCATGGCTGGGCTCCGGCATGGCAGTCTTGTTCGTCTCCTTGCTTACTGCAACGAAGGCAAGGAGCGGATACTGATCTACGAATACATGCAGAACAAGAGCCTGAACGCCTACATATTCGGTACTCCCTAGTTCCTCAATTAAAAGAATATTCTAATTCTTATAAAAACTAAAATGTGATCCAAAGGATACCGTGTATGGTGTGCTAGCCCTTATGAAAAAAGAAAATATTTCGTTATGTTACCGTAATAGTTGTAGGCATCTAAAACACTTATTTGGTACTAATAGGTGCGGCCAAACTTCGTGCGTCACTGAACTGGGAAAAAAGACTAAAATTATTACACGGTATAGCGCATGGAATTGCGTACCTACACGGAGGATCAGGCGAGAGTGTGATCCACCGTGACCTCAAGCCTGGAAACATTCTTCTAGATGACGAGTGGAATCCTAAGATCGCCGACTTTGGCACTGCCAAGCTATTCGCCGCGATCGATCAGGCGGGTCCTGATCAAACAATTGTGATTTCACCGTAAGTTCTAAATATGCATCCTCCCCACAAGAAATTGCATGGGTTCGATATGTACCTAACATTGTTGAATTCCGTGAAGGGGGTATGCAGCTCCGGAGTATGCACGGGGAGGGGAGATGACCCTGAAGTGCGATGTCTATAGTTTCGGAATTATCCTCCTGGAGACACTCAGCGGGGAAAGAAACGGTGCCTTGCACAGGCTCCTTTCGCATGTAAGTTTGAAATACATCAGAAAATCCTATTTCTTCGACACCTAATATATGCATGACCATCCTCGTACAATTCGTGCACATTGATATTGTCGTTTGGACACATAATCTCTAAATTGAATATTCTTCTTCTGGAGAGGACGTAAGAAACATTATAAAAGGTGCTATGTACTGATCAGATGAAACTCGGCGATTCATTTTGGCAGGCCTGGGGATTGTGGGAGGAGAACCGGATCGTGGAGCTTCTTGACACGACAATGGTGCCACTTCCTGAATCTGAGACAGAGCTATTGTCCGAGCTAAAACGGTGCATACAAATAGGGCTCCTCTGCGTCCAAGAGACGCCCGGCGACAGGCCAGCCATGTCGGCAGTTGTGTCCATGTTAACGAGCACGACGTCCCATATTGACTGGCCCAGAAGGCAGGTGGATAGCAGAGAAGCCGTGGATTCAAATTCGTCTCGTGGGCTTAGGACCGATCTCTTGAGCTCTACTACAACTGATCTGACGTAAACAGCATGTGTCGACCGGTCGAGCTTGTCCAACTGTTGTTGCCTGGCGATCACTTCAATTTATTGGTAGGAATTGACGAATTGTCCCCTACAATGTTTTCGGGGTGAAGTGTGGAGTAAATCTCTATACTTTCTTACTATTTTGCACACTGCGGTGATTGTCCCCGGTGGCTTGCATTGGTATTTTACTAATTGTCAGTTCTCGACTATCATAGTTTACCTCACTTACAGTAAAAATTCATTAATTAGATAGTGAGCAACATGTAAATACAATCTTAGTTTCTTTTGAGAAGGGTAACACCCGGTTTCTGCATCAAACGATGCAAACAAGCTGTATCTTTTGTTTGGCTTATCTTTATCAGATTTATGTACTAAAATTATTAATTATGATTGCAATGCTAGTGAGTCTAATATTTGACATTCACAACTTTGTCATATAAAATTTAAGTGCATCACACAGCTATTCAATATAAATTTTATTTCGAAATTTACTACTGTCAAGAGTTTCAAGTGTTAAGTACTCCATCCATTCTGAAAAACTCTACATTTTAGGCTGAAAATTTGTTCTGAAATACCCTATATTTTAGCTTTTAGTTAACAAGATCACATAAAATGAAGCGGTCCTCCTTTATCTATTAGATGTTACTATTTTTAATGTAGCTTGGATTGGTTGTTTATCTATTTAAGTAATACTAATAAATGTAGTACTAATTTGTTTGATTTTTTCTTCTAGAATGTAGGCTAAAAGAAAACGGAGGAAGTATGTGTGCAAGCTTGTCAACCTCGCAAGTTTCACAAGACTGCGGAGGTAAGAGATTTGGCACCACTAAAACTCATACATTTAGATCTTTGTGAAATGAATGACGAGTTGACAAATGGTGGAAAGACATGTTTCCTGATTTTAATTGATGACTCCACTCGATATTGTTATGTGTACCTTCAGAAATCTAAAGATGAAGCTTTTAATCACTTCAAAATCTATAAGAGATCGTTTGGTATCCAATAATTCATCTCGGAATAATGGAATTCATTTGGCAATTCCACATGTATGTTGTTTTTCTCTCACGGAATTCTAGCCTCATTTCATTTGCGGATTCCACCAAAATGACGTCAGACCTAAAGTTGATTCCCATCTCCGATCCATCATTTGGAAATCTACCTTCTAAGAGCAACTCTAGCAGACCCCTCATCCGGCGGTACCTCATAACACAGATGAGGTTAACCACATCGGGTTTTTGTCTGCAAAAAGCGATGCCACAGAACATATGACCATAAAACGGGTTATGCTTTTTTACGATTTATTGAGAGTGCCGGTGTGAACACTTTCTCTCACTATAATTTTTAAATCGCCACCGGCTACGATTTAGAGCTCCCCGTGAAGATGATCTAATTAACAGAAAATTGAAGCGGCAAGCTTAGCAGCACAATGCTCCAAGCACTAGCAAAAGTGGCAGGCGCAGACACACCACGTGAGGAGCAGCCAACGTGGGCAGGTTTGAGGTTTCCTACTGATTTTGGTCCCACCTCACTCCGTTAGTAATAAAAGAACCGCCTTAAATTCCATCAATCGTACAAGTCCGCTAAGATACGATCATACCTTGCGTAAGGCAGCTGAAGCTAGGGGCGCGTTTGGTTGCATCGGTCTGATTTGGGGATGACTACGCCAGCGAGAAGTGAGTGTCTGCTCGTTGCAAATGGATCACAGTCCATAAAAGCCATGGTATTTGGTTGTCCGTGAAGCCATTTTCTATACCAGAGAGGAAAGACAAGACCCAGTGTTTAGTTGCATGCTTGCAACTCAATTTGGAAACTGTAAGGGTATTTTACCCTTATCCATTATTTTGGTAACGATGACACCGTGCTAAAGTATTTGACCTAATATGTTTATAAGGATAATCTCAGGTATTAGGCAATGAGGCGTAAATGGTGTATCAAAGGAACAAGAAGGCTAAAGGAGACCCCCCATTTCAACAACAATCAAAAGGGGATTACAGGAGAAATCCGGTCACCAGCCCGGTCCAACCGGGCCAGCAACCGGCTAGTCCGGCCTGCTGGCCGGTCAACCGGGCGGCAACCGGGCTCCAAACGAGGAGCCAGCAGATCCGGTTTGCGCCCGGTCAACCGGGCTACTGACCGGCGGGTCCGGTGCCCCGTCCGGTCGACCGGGCGGCAACCGGGCGGCAACCGGCCACCAACCGGAGAAGCGCCAGGACGACGCAAAGGAGATCCGGTCACTGATCTGGTCTGACCGGCCTCACGACCGGGCTGTCCGGTCTGTGGCCCGGTCAACCGGGTTTGTCGAGGAAAAATGCTGAGGTGGCAAGTGGCAACGGCCAGATTTTGAAGAACACTATAAATACCCCTTCTTCTACCTTGGAAGGGTTAGGCAACATACTACAAGCTGTTCTTGAGCTCTCTCTCTCTCTTACTCCATTATTAGAAACACCAAAAGCCGCCGATCTCCTTCCTCCTCCACCCAAACTCAAATCCCTCCGGGGAATCACTAGAGGAGGACCCGATCTACTGTTCTACCAAGCCAAATCTCATTCCCCCTTGTATTCATCGAGAAGCTTGCTTCCTAGGAGGAGTCCGGAAGCATCCGGGTTGTGGATTTGCTCCGGGCAAGATTGTGAAGGTTTGGAGGCTACCTCAAAGTCTACCACAAGTGAGTGAGCTATTCCTTCGTGGGATAGGCTCCGGAGAATAGGGTGAGCCTTCGTGGCGTGGGGAATCCTTCGTGGGACCTCCACCCCTCCAAACGTGACGTACTTTGTTGCAAAGCAAGGGAACACGGGAATACATCCTCGTCTCCGCGTGCTATCGGTTATCTCTAACTGAACTCCTTACTTGTGATTTAAACTGCCTGAGAGAGCCTTCGTGCTCGAGATAGTTGTATCTTCATATAGGTTGCTTCACCTAGTTTGCATTAGGCTCATCTTTATATTCCGCAAAGCCTAATATTGCAAAGAAAGAATTAAAATTTGTAGAAACCTATTCACCCCCCTCTAGGTTTACCATCTCTATACTTTCAATTGGTATCAGAACCTGGACTCTTATTAACGGCTTCACCGCCTTAAGAGTGAGATGGAAAAACTATTCGAGGGTCTAGATAAAAACTCTAACCTTTCGGTTAAAGAGATGAAATCTAGATTCTTGGCATATGATGCCGAGAAGAAGAAAAAGGAGGATGAGCTACAAAGCCAAATGGCAGAAATGTCTACCATGCTTAAGAACTTGACTAGTGGGCCTCCTAGTACGGCTTCGGCCTCACTAGGGAGCTATCGCGAAGTCAACCATGACTATCCCAAAAACACTTCACCCATGCCTCATATAAACCATAGTGGGAATGTTCCCCATTTTGATGGAACTCACTTTCCTTTTTGGAAATCTTCTATGGAATCTCATATTCGCAGCTGCAGCGTGGAGTTGTGGGAGATCATTGTTCATGGATACCAGGAGCCACAAGATCCCATTCGGTTGACCTCCACCGAATTCTACAACCGTCAACTCAACGCCTCCGCCCGTGACAAGATTAGGAGTGGCATCAACCGCAAGCTCCTTGATCAAGTCAATGACATAGAGTCCGCTAAAGAGTTGTGGGATCGAATCGTAGTACTCCAAGAGGGAACCGATTTGATCCAATCCGCTCTTTATGAGACCGCAAAGCAAGAGGCTCATCAATTCATGATTCGAGAAGGAGAGTCCGTGGCCGATGCTTATGCAAGACTCGGTGCTCTTAGAGTAAGGGTCAAGGGACTCGGTGTTGAGAAGTACAATGACGGCTTCGAGATGAATGAAGCATTCATAAAGTCCAAGGTCATTGCCATGATTGCCGTCAAACAAGAAGACACCAACCTTGCACTCAACTTGCAAATCATGACCAAGAGTGCCGACCTCAACTCCGATGATCTAGTCTCCTATGTGGCCGCCAATGAAAACATGGCCAAAGCGGGAAAGAGGCTCATGGCAATGAACCGGGTTGATGAAGCCTCACACAACCATGAAGCGCCACGCAATCTTGCTCTTAAGGCTAGGGCCGGTCATGGAGAAGAAGAATATGAATTTGAAGAAGAGGAAGAGATGACCTCAACTAGTGACATTGTCACCGACTTTGCCTTCTTTGCCAAGAAGTACAAGGGAAAGCTTCCAATGCTCTTCAACGACAAGAAGAAGAAGAGAACTTGCTACAATTGTGATGAAGATAGCCACTTTGCAAATGAGTGCCCTTATGAGAAAAGGGTAGACAAGCCAAAGTTCATCAAAGGGGTCAAGCCAAGGTTGAAGCCAAACCCAATCAATGATCGATACAAGAAGAACAAGGGAAGGGCCTTTGTTGGGGCCGAGTACTTGTCCGATGATGAAGAGGAAGATGAGGAGAAGGAGGCCGGGGTGGCCGGTTTGGCTTTCTCTAAGCCCGGGTCACTCTTCACATATGACTACTCCAAGGACTACTCCATGGAGAATGATGTTGGATCCTCTTTCATGGCGAGGATAACTCAAGATGATGACTCCGATGACTCTACCTCATCTACAATCATTGGCTCTTGTCTTATGGCAAGGGAAACCAAGGTAATGGAACCTCCACCTTCCCTATCTAGTGTTCTAGATGATGAGAACGAAAATCAAGATGAATTAATTGTGCTTAAGGAACTCTATGATGTTAGATGCACCCTTCGTGGTGAAGCTCTTGTCAAGTTTGATTTCTTGATGGACTCACTCAAAGAAAAGGATGAGTCCATTGAGGAATTAGAATATCAATTGAATGAGAAGGAACGGAGATTCAATCTTCTAAGACAAGAGCTAAAAACCGAAAGGTGCATATCTCAAGGCCTTAAGCAACAAATTGAAACTTATGAACTTGATAAAGTTAAAGACCTAGAAACCATTGATAGGGCTCAATTATTGACCCAAGAGCTCAATGCCTCAAAGGAGGAGCTTGAAGTTGCTCATGCTTCTCTCACTAGGGATCTTGACCACCTTGAAAGAGCTAACAAGCTTGTCAAGGATGAGCTCAAGAAACTTGGAGAGAACCACGATCTACTTCAAGAATCCTACAAAAAGGCTCTTGGATCAATGAAGGATCCCATTGATGTTGAAAAGGTTGCTTGTTCCTCCATTTCCTTTACTAGTGAGCATGCTAAACTTGTTGAGGAACATGTTCGTTTACAAGAGGAACTTTCCTTGCATGTTGAGACCAATACATATCTTGAGTCCTTGGTGACCAAATATGGTCTTGACTATCATCCTAATGAATCTTCTTGTGAGCAAGCATCTATTCTTGAGGAAAATGTTAGGCTAACAAAGGAACTTGCAAAGTTCACCACCGCCAAGAACAAGATGGGATTGGATGACCTCTTGAGTAAGCAAAGGTCAAACAATCAAAAGTATGGACTTGGATATGCTCCCAAGCCCCACAAGAAGAACAACTACAAGAAGGAGAAACCCGCTCAAGATAAGAACAAGAAGGTCACTAACAATGGCAAAGCCTCAAAGGGCAAAGCCACTAGTGGTGATCGCACGGGGCCAAACGATCACTATGCATTATTTGTTGATTATTATGGTGATGCCTATGCTAACTATGTTGGCCCTCTTAATGGCTATGCTTATAGAGAGTACTCAATTTGGGTACCAAAAGATATTGTTGCCATTGCAAAGGAACCCATTAATCGATGGGTTCCTAAGAGCATCTCCAGCAGGCGCGCTATATCGCGGCGCGCTATACCTCCGATTCGGCGCGCTGCAAACCGATACCGCGCGACGTAGCGAATTCTCCCCCGCCGGGTGCGCCATTTTGCAGCGCGCGTTGGCGTGGTAAAATGTCACCTCCGCCGGACGCGCCATTTTGCAGCGCGCGGGCGCGGCGCAAACAACAAACACCCGCAAGTATGCATCCAACTAGATCAAACAATATATAAAAATTCACAAATAAATTGTACCATCCAAATACAATACATTGTTGACAACAATACTTCACACCAAATACAACACGTCCAACATACAACAATACAACATGGTTTTCAGACAATACAACACATAGTTTACAAACAAATACAACAAATATGCAACTATTGTTGTCCATTACAATTCCACCATTCTTCCATGAGATCTTTTTGAAGCTCATCATGTGTGTCGTTGCACCGAATGGCATGGTATCAGGCAATGAATCGGGCAATCCTATGTGCGGATCTCCTCACTTGCACGGGAACCCCCATCAAGTCGTAGTGGGTATGATCCACATCTTTTCCGCGATCATCCTCTATAATCATGTTGTGCATGATTACACACGCGGTCATGATATACCAAAGGCATTCTTGATCCCAAAATCTAGCCGGTCCTCTAACAATGGCAAATTGGGCTTGCAAAATCCCAAATGCTCTCTCTACATCTTTCCTAGCCGCCGCTTGTGCATTGTGGAATTGGGTTTGTTTCTTACCTCTTGGTTGAATAATTGGCTTCACAAATGTTTGCCACCTTGGATATATGCCGTCGGCGAGGAAGTAGCCATAGTTGTACTTGTGGCCATTTGCTTCAAACTCCACCAATGGACCTTCCCGCATTGCAAGTCTTGTCATTAGTGGTGACCGTTGAAGAATATTGATGTCATTGCAAGATCCGGGCATTCCAAAGAAAGCATGCCATATCCAAGTCTCTTGGTCGGCCACCGCTTCAAGTACTATAGTGGCATCCTTCTTGTAGCCTTTGAATTGTCCATGCCATGCCGCTGGACAATTCTTCCAACTCCAATGCATGCAATCAATAGAACCAAGCATACCGGGAAACCCCCGGTTGGCGTTGATCTCCAATAGTCTTGCCGTGTCTTGAGCATTGGGGGCTCTCAAGTATGTGGAGCCAAAGACATTGACAATTGCAACGACAAAGCGCTTCACACACAAGATAGAAGTGCTCTCTCCCATGGCCAAATGATCATCAATAAGATCCACCGGTATACCATATGCCAACATACGCAAGGCGGCGGTCACCTTTTGATATGTGCTATGACCAAGTTCTCCGGCGGCATTCCTCCTTTGCTCAAAGATGCGATCATATTTGGTGACCTCCGTTGCAATGTGCTTGAACAAGTTGAGACTCATCCGGAAACGCCGCCGAAAATAGCTTTCGGGGAAAATCGGATTCTCATTGAAATACGACCGCATCAACTTCTCATGCCCTTCAATCCTTTCTCTCCACAACTTTTGTCTACCGAACACCGATCCACCAAATTTTGGCCTCTTAACGGCGCGGTATGCTAATAGTATAGATATGTTCTCCTCTTCTTCTTGATCGAACTCGTCATCCGATGAATCATATGACGAACTCTACAAACATATGTATAAAATTACTTCACTATGAACTATTGTGAGCAAATGGAGGCCGGCCGGCCGGCGGAGGTTCATACCTTCCGAGCAAATGGACGAGCACCATGGGCGCGCCATGTTGCTAGCAAGCTCGAGGACGACGAGGACGACATGGTGACGCCTGCGCGGAGGAGAACGCGACGGTGGCGCGCCGCGGAGAAGGAGTGCCGACCGCAACTTGTCGCTGGCGGCGGCGCGAGCGGCACAGGGCGGCGGAGCGCCCGCTACTGGCTGGAGGAGGTGCGGGCGGCGCGGATCTACGGCGCGGCGGCGCGCAGAAGCGGCGGTGGCCGCGGAATCGACCGGCGGCGGCTGGATTTCGCGCCGGCGGTAAATGGGGAAATGAGGGCGCGGGGGGGAGTAATTTTCCAGCCGTTGGCTTTTTGCGGTTTGGACGAGCGTTGCCGCGCGCTGTAGCCGACGCGCCAGATATGCCGCTCCCTTTTGTGCAAAACGCCGCGCGCCCTAAAATTTTTACAGCGCCGCGCCGTATACCGCGCCTGCTGGAGCGCCGCATTTCCTCCCGCGCGCGCTATATCGGACGTTTTTATGCCGCGCGGCCTATATAGCGCGCCTGTTGGAGATGCTCTAAATCCTCTACTTGATTTTGTAGGGGTATTCCTCCGGTGGTCCAAAATGGGTGTTTGATAGTGGATGCACCAATCATATGACCGGAGGAAAAGGTGTGCTTGATCAATTCATTGAAGATATCAACAAGAAGTCAAGCATTACCTTTGGTGACAACTCAAAGGGAAAGGTACTTGGGTATGGCAAGGTAGCAATCTCTAAGGACTTGTGCCTTGAGACGGTTATGCTTGTTGAACACCTTGGCTATAACTTACTTTCTATATATCATCTTGCCGATGCCGGTTACAATTCATATTTCACTAAATATTATGTGCAAGTCTTTAGGAGTGACAATCTCAAATTGGTCCTTGTTGGATATGTGCAGAACAACCTTTACGTGATTGACCTCTCGAAAGAGAGTCCCTCCTTCTCCACATGTCTAATGGCGGCCAAGCATGACGAAGGTTGGTTGTGGCATCGCCGCCTTGGTCATGTTAACATGAGGAATCTTAAACAACTCCTAAAGGGTGAGCACATTGTGGGACTAACCGGCATTTCTTTTGAGAAAGATCGTGTTTGTAGTGCATGTGTAGCCGGAAAGCAACTCAAGAAGAAGCATCCCATCAAGAGTATTGTTACCACATCTAGGCCTTTGGAGCTCCTTCATTTGGATCTCTTTGGGCCATCACATTATGATACTCTTGGTGGGAGCAAGTATGGACTTGTCATTGTTGATGATTACTCAAGATACTCTTGGGTCTTTCTTCTTAAGTCTAAGGACGAGAACCATAGAGAGTTCATCACCTTCGCCAAGAAAGCTCAACGTATGTATGAATCCGAGATCAAGGCCATTAGGACCGACAATGGCACCGAGTTCAAGAACTATACTATGCAAGAGTTTGTTGATGATGAGGGCATCAAGCATGAGTTTTCGGCGCCATACACCCCTCAACAAAACGGTGTTGTTGAAAGGAAGAACCGGACTATCATTGAGATGGCAAGAACCATGTTGAGTGAATTCAACTCACCCCACAACTTTTGGGGAGAAGCCATCTCTACGGCCGTCCACTACTCCAACCAGCTCTTTCTCCGTCCTCTTCACAACAAAACCCCATACGAGCTCCTTACCGGTAACAAGCCTAACGTCATGTACATTCGTGTTTTTGGTTGCAAATGTCTTGTTAAAAACAACAAAGGAAAGCTCGGTAAATTTGAAACTAGAACCATAGAGGGTATATTTGTTGGATATGCGGAGAACTCTCACGCCTATAGATACTACAACCGGTCCACCGGGACTATTGAAGTATCTTGTGACGTGGTGTTCTTGGAGGATAATGGCTCCCAAGTGGAGCAAGTTGTTCCATGTGTTGCAGATAATGATGATGATCCATCTAGTGCCATCAAGCATATGGGCATTGGACACATCCGGCCCATGGAGGTTCATAATGATGATCAAGATGATGGAGTAGATGTTTCAAGCACGCCACAAGTGGAGCCTAGCTCAACTCAAGCCGAACCATCAAGTGCAACTCAAGAACCATCCTCTACTCAAGATGAGTCACAATCCGAAGAACAAGAAGAAGATCCTCATTCCACGGAGCAAGACCATGATGATGATCAAGAAACATCCTCAACTCATGATCAAGCTCAAGTGGTCCCTCATGATCAAGTACTAGCAAGAGATGAATTCATTGATCATGAAGGAACCATTCGGAAGATCAAGGCCGCTACAAGGGCAAGTGACATGAAAGTGGATCAAGTCCTTGGTAGCATCTCGAGAGGAGTGGTAACTCGTAGACACCATGCATTACTTATCACTTATTGTCAACATCATGCTTTTGTGTCTAGTTTTGAACCACTTAAGGTACATGAAGCCTTGGTCGATCCGGATTGGGTAATAGCCATGCAAGAAGAATTGGAGTGTTTCACCCGTAATGAAGTATGGTCTCTAGTTGAGAGACCCAAGGATCATCGCATCAATGTCATTGGGACCAAATGGGTATTCAAGAACAAGCAAGACGAGAATGGCATTGTCATACGAAACAAAGCAAGGTTAGTGGCGCAAGGGTTTGCCCAAATAGAAGGTATGGATTTTGAGGATACCTTTGCGCCGGTAGCCCGTCTTGAAGCTATTCGTCTTTTGCTTGCATTTGCATCTTTTCACAATTTCAAATTATATCAAATGGATGTGAAAAGTGCATTTTTGAATGGTCCCCTAAAAGAAACCGCATATGTGGCTCAACCCCCGGGTTTCGAAGACCCATGCCGACCCAACCACGTGTATTTACTCCATAAGGCACTCTACGGTCTCAAGCAAGCTCCACGTGCTTGGTATGAGTTCCTTAGGGATTTCTTACTACATGATGGGTTTTGCATGGGTACGGTCGATTCCACCCTTTTCACCAAGCGGGTTAAAGGGGGTGGCCTCTTTATATGTCAAATATATGTTGATGATATTATCTTTGGTGGAACTAACCCCAATCATAACAAAGCTTTTGAGCTATTGATGACTAGGAAATTTGAGATGTCCATGATGGGAGAGTTGAAGTTCTTTCTAGGCTTCCAAGTGAGGCAACTTGCGAAAGGCACCTTCATCTCTCAAGAAAAGTATGTGAGGGACATGCTCAAGAAATTCAACATGACCAATGCGAGTCCAATGAAGACATCCATGCCCGTAAAGGGGCAACTTGGTTCATGTGACGGTGAGAAGGATGTGGACATAAAGGTATACCGCTCCATGATAGGATCCTTGCTCTACCTTTGTGCCTCTAGGCCGGATATCATGCTAAGTGTAGGGATGTGTGCTCGTTTTCAATCCGCTCCCAAGGAGAGCCATTTAGTGGCGGTCAAACGGATACTAAGATACCTTGTTCTCACTCCTACTCTCGGGCTATGGTATCCAAAGGGGTCAACCTTTGAACTCATTGGCTATTCGGATTCCGATTGGGCCGGTGATAAGGTTGATCGGAAGTCTACCTCCGGGGCT
Organism: Lolium perenne; assembly: GCF_019359855.2. Classification (NCBI taxonomy): domain Eukaryota; kingdom Viridiplantae; phylum Streptophyta; class Magnoliopsida; order Poales; family Poaceae; genus Lolium; species Lolium perenne. The sequence goes on from NC_067245.2 coordinate 297,205,669, forward strand.
TGCCAATTTATTGGCCGGTCATTGGTGAGTTGGTCATCCAAGAAACAAAACTCCACCGCCCTATCCACCGCCGAAGCCGAATACATATCCGCGGCATCTTGTTGCACTCAATTGTTATGGATGAAGCAAACCTTGAAAGACTATGGTGTGTCTCTTGGTACGGTGCCTCTTCTTTGTGACAATGAAAGTGCAATAAAGATCGCCAACAACCCGGTTCAACATTGTCGCACCAAACATATTGACATTCGCCATCACTTCCTACGTGATCATGTTGCCAATAAGGATATTGATCTCACTCATGTGGGAACAACCTACCAATTGGCGGATATTTTCACTAAGCCTTTGGATGAAGCCCGCTTTGTTAACTTGAGAGGAGAACTTGGTATTCTTGATCCTAAAAACTTGGATTGATTAACTCCTTGCACTATATTCTTGCATTTATCTTGCTATCTAGCTTAGAGGCATAGCACATATGGGGATAGTCATCTTATCATGTCTTGGTATGATGCATACCTATGTGTGCAACATAAATAGACCCAATGTCATTATATGGACCCAAGCATGTCTCTTCGCGGTCACATGACATTTGCGCTTTCACATAGGGGCAGTAATCCCCCGTCCCTCATTGAGCCTTCATTACAACTTGATTTGACTATATAAGGCCCAATGATCTTATTGTGAGCATCATTTCCAAAATGACTTATGATTCTTGATATACACTTCGAATCATGCCCATTGTTGCTATTCACATCTTGTTTGGATTTTCTCTCCAATGGGTATACCTAGAGAACTTTGTGTTTCCAACCCCATGTCTATGCTCATCTCATCATCATCTATCTATCTATATGTACATGTCATCATTGAGCACTCACACACATTTACACAAAGCATAGGGGCAAAAACGAGGCAAAATTAGACAAATCTGGGCTGGCCGGTCCCTGGCCCGGTTGGACCGGGTCCCTGACCGGATGGTCCGGTTGACCGGGCGGCAACCGGGGTCTGGGCTGGGTCAGCCGGTCACCAGCCCGGTCGACCGGACTCCTGACCGGTCGCGCAGCCCACTATATATTGGGGAAGGGATACCCCTTGGGGTCATCTTCCCCATTGTTCCCCAACCTCCACACTCCATGGCCGGCGCCCTGACCATCTCCACCACAGCCTAGGTTCTTCCCACCGCTAGTTTCTCCCCAAACTTCACCCAACCGTAGATCGGGGTCTCTCAAGCTTCTTCACCGAAGGATTTGGTCCTTCTCAAGCTCGTTTGGGAGATCTTGGGGATTTGGCCCTCAAGCCCTCTTCACGTGTTCGTCTTGCTCACTTGGGCAACAAGGACAATGTCATCGGGTAAATCTCCCTTCTATTCCCTCTCCTTCTTGCTTTCCCTCTCCCATTGCCACATGTTGAGGAAAGTTGAGAAAACTTAGGGTTAGGGTTAGGGTTTGTAAGTCCTCATGCCTTTAGAGTGTCTCACACCACAATGCACTTCTCCACTATATTGCTATAGTCTATATTCAAGTTTATGAGCTTTTGCATGGTTTCGTGGTAGAAAATCTGGGCACAACATCACAACTCGACAGACCCGGTCACCCGCCCGGTCGACCGGCCGCTCAACCGGCCGGCCCGGTGCATGGCCTGGTCAACCGGGCGCAAACCGGCCTGTCTGGTCTACTGCCCGGTTGGACCGGCCTGTGCGCCGGGTTGCCCAGTTTTCGCACAATTTCATCACTACACTTGGATATATGCTATGCTCTTTTGGCTTCCCTCTTACTGATGACATGTACACTTACCCCACTGCTATCCTTGCTCTATTTTCTCATTCACAGATAGTTGGAGTGGTGAGCCCAACCGTGGCAATGTTGCCAAGAGAGGAAGGACTGTTGATCCTCCCCGCCGTTCTAGTAGTCGCGCACCACCTCAAGATCATCAAGGTACTGACATTGGCAGCTCAGCTCGGGGTAGAACCAAGTCTGTTGCTAACAAGAAAAAGGATAAGCATGTCGCTCAAGAGGATGATGAGATAGTGCCAACCATCAATGTTGGGAATGCAAACCGTCTTGAGTGGCAGGAATGGAGGACAGTGAATCCGTATCGCTTTGAGAAGCCGACTTACACTGGTGGGGATAAGTCCTTCTGGACCAAGACACAAGCAGCCCTCTGGGAGGGTTACTATGATTCTCATGAGTTTATGAAGCATGGTAATGTTGTATCACCCAAGGCCATCAATCCTGACGAGCTTGCCTTGCATGACGCCACAAAGTACCGCTTTGTGGTTCAAACCTTGAAGCGTATGGGATTGTATGACCTTGTGTGCCTCAAGCCTGATGATACCCAAGATGATCCTACCTTTTGTCCCATGCTTGTCCGTCAGTTTCACTGCACCGTCTTCTTCCATGATGATGAGGACCACACCCTCACCTGGATGACCGGCAGGGAGAAGTACTCATGCTCCTACTCTCAGTTCCGTGCAGCCATGGGTTGTGGTGATGACAGTAATCCAGGGTACAGGATTCATTTACGGTCCAGGCTTACTAGGGGTGACATCTCTTTCTGCTATCCTGCGAACCCTACGCCTGGACCTCCCACTATCTCTGGGATGTACTACTCCTATCTGGTACTTGCCAAGCTGTTCCGTGAGAACCTCATCAGCAAGTCTGGTGACTCCAGTGAAGTCCAGAACTATCACCTCAACTTGATGTACTATTGTCATCCTGACAGGGTAAGGAAGATTGATGGCTGTGATCTTATCTACTGTGAACTGAAGAGAGCCATTATGGACCGCATGACTCCCAACTACGCTCAGTATGTTCAGCGGCTAATCAACTACATTGTTCCCGCTCCTCGGAACGTTCTTGGTGAACGAGTCATCATGGACACATTCAAGTTCCCCATTCAGGAGGCCACTCGTCCAGACGTTCCCTCCATGATGCCCCCCTCTGAGCGCCGTTCTAAGGCACACCATGATCATGATGCTAGCTCCAGTCACTCTCGGCGCTCCCAGCATGGGGCCGCTCGATTCTTCACCAGCATGTGGCAAATGTGCAAGAACAGCAATGATGTTGCACATCAGACCCTTACTATGACCCAGGAGACACGGAGGCGTCAGAGTGACTTCATGGCCTCAAGGAACCACCCTGTTCCTCCTCCTGGACCTGAGATGGAGCCTGTGGTAGCACCTCAGTGGGAGATGCCTCCTCTTACCGATGAGATGCTCCAAAACTTCGACTTCTCCGTGTACGCTCATGGTGCTCTTCCTACTAGGACTGCTCGTGCTCCCACTCCTGATGATGATGATGATGGTCATGACGATGATGATGATGAGGTTGATGCGGGTGCACGCGATGGTGATGGCGAGAGCTCCTCCTCGATCAGGCTTGGTCACTACTGATGGGTGCGATAGCATCTCTCCTCTTTTCTTCGCCTTTTTGGTGTTCCGATGCCAAAGGGGGAGAAGAGAGTAGAGTCTAGGACCACGGGGTTCTTTGATTGCCACAAGCCATGGGAGTTGCTTTATTTGGATTTTATATGGCTTGTGCTTGTTTACTTTGAGTTTTTCAAGAACCATTTGCTATTTCCAATAATTCATGTATGGATGTGTATGGACGACTATTATGTGTGCTACTCTATGTTAGGATGATTATGTCTATGCTTATATATCTTGATATGCACATCTCCATACCATGCTTGTTTCCTAAAGATATTGGGGGAGCTTCTCATGTTTCACAAATGGTGCACTTTGCATTCAAACGCAAATTCTCCAAGTGCACACATTATGGGGGAGCTTTCGTAATATCTTATATGGAATCAAGGTTTAGAGCTTATCATAATATCTATTTGTGACTCTAGCTCGGTTTGTCATCGTATACCAAAAAGGGGGAGATTGTAAGGGTATTTTACCCTTATCCATTATTTTGGTAACGATGACACCGTGCTAAAGTATTTGGCCTAATATGTTTATAAGGATAATCTCAGGTATTAGGCAATGAGGCGTAAATGGTGTATCAAAGGAACAAGAAGGCTAAAGGAGACCCCCCATTTCAACAACAATCAAAAGGGGGTTACAGGAGAAATCCGGTCACCAGCCCGGTCCAACCGGGCCAGCAACCGGCCAGTCCGGCCTGCTGGCCGGTCAACCGGGCGGCAACCGGGCTCCAAACAAGGAGCCAGCAGATCCGGTTTGCGCCCGGTCAACCGGGCTACTGACCGGCGGGTCCGGTGCCCCGTCCGGTCGACCGGGCGGCAACCGGGCGGCAACCGGCCACCAACCGGAGAAGCGCCAGGACGACGCAAAGGAGATCCGGTCACTGATCCGGTCTGACCGGCCTCACGACCGGGCTGTCCGGTCTGTCTTGGCCAACCGGGTTTGTCGAGGAAAAATGCTGAGGTGGCAAGTGGCAACGGCCAGATTTTGAAGAACACTATAAATACCCCTTCTTCTACCTTGGAAGGGTTAGGCAACATACTACAAGCTGTTCTTGAGCTCTCTCTCTCTCTTACTCCATTATTAGAAACACCAAAAGCCTCCGATCTCCCTCCTCCTCCACCCAAACTCAAATCCCTCCGGGGAATCACTAGAGGAGGACCCGATCTACTGTTCTACCAAGCCAAATCTCATTCCCCCTTGTATTCATCGAGAAGCTTGCTTCCTAGGGTTCCTTGGAAACCCTAGGTGGGCAAGAGGAGTCCGGAAGCATCCGGGCTGTGGATTTGCTCCGGGCAAGATTGTGAAGGTTTGGAGGCTACCTCAAAGTCTACCACAAGTGAGTGAGCTATTCCTTCGTGGGATAGGCTCCGGAGAATAGGGTGAGCCTTCGTGGCGTGGGGAATCCTTCGTGGGACCTCCACCCCTCCAAACGTGACGTACCTTGTTGCAAAGCAAGGGAACACGGGAATACATCCTCGTCTCCGCGTGCTATCGGTTATCTCTAACCGAACTCCTTACTTGTGATTTAAACTGCCTGAGAGAGCCTTCGTGCTCGAGATAGTTGTATCTTCATATAGGTTGCTTCACCTAGTTTGCATTAGGCTCATCTTTATATTCCGCAAAGCCTAATATTGCAAAGAAAGAATTAAAATTTGTAGAAACCTATTCACCCCCCCTCTAGGTTTACCATCTCTATACTTTCAGAAACACCGAAACATTGTTTGGTTGCACAGATGACAATTCCATAGTCTTACCGCAGTTGAAATTGATTGAGAATACCATGCCATATCATGTTATATCCAACCACACACCATTCATAAGCACAATATTCTCATGATCATGGAGATCAGGAAGACAATGATGAAATCGTCCACTCTTCTCTCACGCACCTATAACGGTAGCTGTGCTAACGACACTGGTTGATCGATTGCCTCAATTGCCATGGCCTCATAATCCAAGAAGCTCTGGTACTCTTGTTGTGCCTCCTCCAATGTTTCATACCCTCTGTAGTTGTAGTTTGAGTAGCCACTTACTTAATCTTGGCCGATCCTCCATGAGTTGTACATACATGGAACCCTTCCTCGGAACACCACATACCACTAGCACGACAAAAGAAGAACAATTAAGGTTGTTGATCGATCACAAGCATGAAATAAGTCGTAACAAAACAACACAACTACAAACAAAGTCATAAGAGAGCAACACAAATGTTGACGGCAAATAAGAAACTATTAGGGGCATGCATGATTATTCCAAAAGTGGATCACAAGAGCCTACACTCTATGGTGTCATCCTACCACCACAAAAAGTGGGTTTCATCCTCACACCGCAAGTTCATCATCACATCAAGGTTTAGTTATACCACCTCATCATATATACTTACAAAAAGAGGCCATCAGAAGTCTTTCAGCCCTAACTACAACCAAAATGTGCAACATCATCATCAAGTCATAAGCCAACTCCATCACCTCCATGCATGCATCCCCTCACCCACACCCTCAAGGGCACCACTACATGTTGTAGTGGTACTTGCGAAGGTAGTTCCTTAGTTAGAGGATGGAGTGTGGCTCATTCATGCCCACAAAGCTAGAACCCTGGGCCTTGTGATCGACGAGTTGGCTCAGCACCGCCATGAGATCCTCCTCGGTGAAGCCAATCATGTACATGACCGCCTGGTACATGCCATGTTGCATGCCTGTGTGCTTGTTGTCCCGGATGGCCTGTGCGATGTCCTTCTAGCAACAAACATGTTCGTGAAGGCCACCAGCTCGTCGTCAATGAAGGCACCTCTCTTCCTTTTCAGGCGCTTCAGAAGGCTTCTTAGGTGGCCCACTGAGGATGACCATGTCAGACTCGTGAGTGTCACCATCCTCAGCTGAAGGTGCAGCTGGAGGCATGCCCAGGTGGTAACCCCCAAATGCAGGGATCACTGTAGTACAATTCGATAAGTATGTGAGTGTCAAACCCACGAGCAGCCGAAGGTAAACTATCTATTCTCTAAAGCCATATAACCCACTTATATGGCCTTTTATACAAAGCTAGGGACGAGAGAGAGAGAGAGAGAGAGAGAGTAGTTGTTTTTGGTACTAACTAGAAAAATGTAAAGTGCTGAAAATAAATGTAGGAAGTAAAACTAGTGCAAGTAAAGTAAAGGATGTGAGGTGAAGTGGAGTGGAGTAAGGTGAAGTAACTCAAGGGAGTAAGTGTTCAGGCAAATTGCTATTTCATTTGGGTGGTTGTCATAATTAGTGAAGCTTGGTATAGTCTTGTTAGTGTTTCTTTTAAGTAGGAGCCACTAATAGGTGCAGCCATATACATGAGAAAATACACCCCTACTGCTTGATCCAATGCCAACTAAGAGCAAACAAGGGAATTATTCCTATATAAAGTCCAACCACCTCATTTCGATCTAAGGTCCCCATGATAATAACCTTGCTGATTAACCATGAATTAATACAACAAGTATCTTTAAGACTTGGGATTCGGTTTCTACCACATCCGGCTATCCCTCATCCTATCAACATGCAAAGGTGACAACCTTGCGGATCCCTTAACATATGGGTGCACTCATATGTTAGTACAACAAGATCATCAGAGAATTTAGGTACAAAATACCATGGGAAAGTTATAGATTGCAATACACATCATGTTTGCCAAGAGATTACAAAGGGGTAGATGAGGATGTTGTTGTAGGTGTTGATGGTGATGTTGATGAAGACGTCGGCGATCAAGAGCATCCTGTGGAGGAGATGGTGATGGGCGCGTACGTGGCACCCCTTGTGGAGGGAGGCGCCCAAGGGGGGCGGCAACTACCCTAGGGGGAAGTGTCCCCTTGGCCCTCCTTATTACTTGGCCATGGTGCTGAACTTGAGGAACTTTCCCCCTTGGTGGCAGCCAAGGGGAACGATATTCGTGATAATGATTAACCTCCTTCAAAAGTACGGTTTCCCCTCAATATATAGAGGTGGAGATGCAATCTTGGCCATAGGATGGATGCCCCTTTGATTCGAGGGCTCTTGGGAACCTCTAGAACCTTCCTAGAACTGCCCTCTTTCTTTTATGAGCCCATAAAGTAGTGGCATCACCAAATACATCAAGCATGGCAAGAGTTTGTGTCAATCACGTTCACCAATTTTCGGAATCCTGAAACTATTTCTATCCTCCACAGTAATATGGCCGGCCAGAGGGCATTTGGAGTCCGATTGGGGAGAATGTTATATGTATAAAATTAAGCGTAATTCCCCACAACTTTGTCAATTGGCACGTTTTCATTTGACGTTGTCTTCAGGGTCTATTGTGCTGATATTTGAAAGACGATCTGCAGGGACATATTTCGGGAAACTCCAGATTTCGCCATAATAACCGGTTTTCTTTCATATTTGCCTATTTACTACATAACAAAGTATAAAACAAGAACTTGTGCACTTTTGCAACTATTAGTAGGTTAGTATCAACAAATATAATATAGTTGCATAACAATAATGATTTTGACACAATAAACTACAAATTCATGTATATATGCATTTAAATGCATCACCAGGGGATTACTTGATTCCATGGAGAACTTGCTGGTGGCGAGCCCGAAAGAAAAGAAGGCATGCAGCTCGTCGTAGTTCGCAATGGGAACATTTAGGAACTTCGTGTCCCTTGGGCGATCCTACGATATGAATGGACAATGTTACTTGTGCCGGTTTGTGATAAAAAAAGAGTTGGTGAGGTGGACAAAACATGCTTACTGCGACGTGCCTGTGGTAGTGCTCAGCCTCAAGGATGATGGATTTTCTCTCGTCGCACCACTCAGCTCTGCTTAGATCGCACAACCTGCTACTGATGAGCCACCTCTGCCGCCACTTCCTCAGGTGCTTGTACACTTGAGTGGAGCTGACGTCTACACCGCGATATCCGAATAGGGCATTGGACACAACATTTAGATGACATTCCTTGAATTATTTTTTAGTTCTCACTCCGGTCTTGATTAACACGTGCATCTTCACCAAGACGAAGCTGGACATGAAGGGAAGTAATTTCATGGTCTTGGTCCCCTTCTGTTCGGCCTTCAGGGCCTTCTCCGCGCCAGCGCGTTTCTTGGCCTTGTCCCTCTTTCTGACAACCATCCTCGCCGCCACCTCTACCGCTACATGTGCCACGAGATCAGCCCCCTTACCGGACGGTAAAGGGGTGACCGACACCTTGGCCTCATAGATGGGTTGTGAATTGGGAACTTGCGACGGGACCTAGGAGTCCACAACACAGACAAGGGCCTAGGTAAAGCCATCACAGAAGGAGTCATACACAGATAGTAGTACAGAGAACGTGAATCTACTTGGGAACAAAGACATGACTAATGTGGAAAATACAAACAATAACAACATTAGGCTAAATCAGACAAGCAATACATGGCAAATGTGGATAGCACACACCCGTTCAAGATCATGCTAACTCAGCCCATTTAGGACAAACAAGGAATGCTCAATGTGGCAAGATCATGATAAATAACCCTATTTAGGACTAATCCTACCAACAAGATCAAACCCTAGACCAATCTGACAACTCCTCACAAAGATCTAACCTAACAGAGCAACAGGGGTGAGAGATTCCTTACGGTCATTGGCGAAGGTGAAGAAGTGGTAAACGAGGAAGACGATGAAGCCGAGATGTAGTCGCCGTCACCACCAACCGGAGATGTGTGCGCCGCTTACCTTCTTATCGACCAGAGTTGGAGCTCGAAATTGGGGGGGGGGGGGGTGGGGGTGGAGGAAGGGGCGCGCTGGGAGGTGAAGGAATCCTTCCCGCCCTTTGCGCTTTAATTTCACCGTTGCGCACCGCAGCTCGCGCCATCTCCCTCCTCACTACAAGAAAAAAGGCTATTAGTGGTACACTATTTTTTCTTAGTAGTGGCACTCTGTTAGCAACTACAGTGGCGCACCACGTAAAAGATATTTGTGGCGCACCGGGCAGTGTGGCAGTGCGCCACTCTAGTTGAGTACAATGTGGGCCAGAAAAACCGTACCCTATGCGCCAGAGAAAGGCTACCATGTGCACCATCGCGTCACGCGAAAAAGCAAAAAGTTGGCTTGCCGGCTTGCTCGTGGTTCTCTGATCTTGTCCCCACTTTTCTTACTTTATATTTATCAAGACTGAATAATTATTATATATAACCAGAGCTGTTACAGAAAAATACAACCAATATATGAACTTTGCAACTAAACCCCTAAAATAAAAACAAAAAAGCAAGCAGGTCCATGCATTGCATCTGCAGGAACAGAGCACACCTGTCGACGCTGCATAGGCTGATGGTCGATGCCGGCTTCTCTCCGTCCGTCATTCAACGCTGCATATGTAGGATCGGCTCAGGCGCGTGGACACGGTCGACGACGCCTCGCGAGCGCTCCGCTGCGCCTGCGCTTGCTGCTGCCGCTTATGCCTGGAGTTGGCCGCCGCGCAAGCTGGGGAGGGCGCTGCCACCGCACAAGCACGGAGCAGTAGGGGAGGTCCACCATCGCGCGGGTGGGCAGGGCGCCACCATCGTGCAATCACAAAGCAGCGGGGAAGACCGCCACTGCACGAGCTGGGGAGGGTGCCGCCACCGTGCGAGCACCAAGCAGGGGGTTCCACCGCCGTGGCACGAACTGGGGAGGGCGCCGCCATGCGTCTCATTGAGGATGCCGCTGCGCTCTTTTCTTGTTTTCTCTATGACTGGAGAAGGAATGGGGGATGCCGTTGCGCTCCTTTCTCTCTTTATCTCTCACTTTTCTCTCTGGTAAGGCACGCATATCGGCTCAATGCGGGGCTGAATTATTGGAGAGAGGAGAGACGAGACTGCTCGGACATGTGTGCTACCTTATTGGAGAGAGAAAAGGAAGGACGAGGTGTGTGGCGCACCATATGTGGCAGTGCGCCAGAGATATCTACATACCAATGGCACACTTATTTGTGGTGCGCCATTGATAAGTGTGACAGTTGTGGTCAATAAGATCTGTAAGTAGCGGTGGTGCATCCCTAAATTGGTGCGCCATTGATAATTTGCTATCAGTGGAGCATCAGCAACACCTTGCGCCGCTTCTAGTAATGTTGGGGCTAGCTGTTTTTCTTGTAGTGCCTCATCTCCGCTCGTGCAGTGAAAGATTTATTTTTGCATCACCTCAACGTGAGATGTAGATGGCTCGTTGGAAATGGTCGATTCGGACGTCCTCCTAGGTCAGACCCCGGTGCTTTAAGAATTGTGCTTTACAACAATGTGGGAGAGCCCAATCAACCAAAAAGATTGTATTTTAGCCACTCATACAAGCCAAAAACAAAATCCAGAATACCAAACGCGGCCTAGGATGGGCTGACCCATATCATCTCAGTCATTGAGCTAAACGAGAGCTAGCGAGCACCGCTAGGAAGGAGGACCCATGAAGTGATATTGTAAGCAAGACCTAGTTTGACGATTGTGGAGAACCAATCTATGGTTGGATGATGAGGAGGGAAGTTGCACCATCAGCCCACCAAAGTTCAAATCTTAGATTTGATAATTTAGTGTCTCGTAAAGACGGAATTTTCTTTAGTAGGAGGCAACGTTCGACAGCGAGGCATCTGTGGTGATTTCGTCAATCTTAAGATCTGCCGGATCAGTTCTTCGATGTAGCCAGATGCTCATAGAGGTAGGATGTGCGTGTATACATTCATAGGAGTGAGTGTATACGCGTATATGTGAGTGTCTTTAATTGTACTGTGTTTCATAAAAAAAACATTTAACGAACGGTGAACAACAAGTGAGGTACAACTCCTTGGTGGCCCGCGATATGCCTGCCAAACAAGCTCTCTTTTCGGTTTTGTACTCGAGCCAATCGATCCTAGCTTGGCTGGCGTGTTGCTGGCCCGTTAGCGTTCTACTTGGGGCTTTTTAGTTTCTTGGGATGTTATTTTTGTTTTTTATTGTCCGATGCGGTTTTTTCCTTGAATGGTTGTGTTATCACCAGAATTTGACCAGGTCAGAGGTGGGCCGTAATTAAGATGGGATTGAAGAATATACACGGAAGATATACATGAATCGGCCTTGTGCACGAAGTTTGGGCTAGTTTGCCCATGAATCTGTAAATATAGTAGAATACGTGTCGGTTAGTTAGAATTTGGCTCGTACACGGTTGGGATTATTCCCACGTTAGAAAGTCTACGGACTATAAATATGTATCTAAGGTTATTGAGAAAAACAACAATCACGTTCATCACAAACCAATCTAGGCGCATCGCCAACCCCCTGTTTCGAGGGTTTCTTCCGGGTAAGCATCATGCTGCCTAGATCGCATCTTGCGATCTAGGCAGTATACGTTTATTCGTTATTCATGCGTTGCTCGTGCTGAAGCCTTGTTGATGGCGAGCAACGTAGTTATCATAGATGTGTTAGGGTTAGCATTGTTTTACCACGTTACATGCTTTGCTCTATACTATCCCTAGACATCTAGCCGCCTTTACACCTATCTTAGGTGTAAGGGCGGCACCTTGCTTGATCCGTGTTTAGTAGATCCGATCCGTTATGATTGCTCCTTGTTCTTCAAGGATTAGTTTAATATCTGCATAGTTAGGCCTTGCAAACGGGTTGAAGGATCCAGTGGCGCGTAGGGTGTAGTTTGCTAGCCCTAGATAAGATGTTCCGGGAATCAACTCTATGTTGGTTTTTAGGCCTTATCTAGGGCTGGTCTATTATCATCTTACGTGGCCGCCAGGCTCAATCACGTGTAGGATGTTCCGATTATGCGGTGAAAACCCTAAATCGTCGTAGGTCGTTTTAGCTTTATATTGATCAAGCAGGACCACCATGTGATCGTAGACCTCATATGAACCATGGGTGGATCGGCTCCTTGAGCCGATTCACAGGACAACCTGAGAGCCGATCGAGGCTCGTATTTAATGTTTACGTGTATGCCATGCAGGAAACTAAGCGAAGCAAATCCATCACCTTCCTGACCAGGTATAGGTCAGGTGGCACGCCCTTGCACCAGCATCGGGACGTGCGTACCAGAGGCTTTGCGGGCCGTCGCTCGGAGGGACCAGGGCCAGCGCAGTTCTGGGAGCCTCCCGGCTCTACGTGTTGCCCGTCGCTACTCACCGGTGGGTTTCTGACGCCAACACATTCTGGCACGCCCGGTGGGACCGTCTTCGACATCAACTGCATCGCCATCTACATCTGAGATGGCGGAAGGTACTCCCGTCACGTACGAGGATCTGACTGAGGAGCTCAAGAAGAAGTGTGACGAGGTCAAAGCTATTCTCGAAGCCAACCTCATCGGCTCTTTCCAGAGGACCCGCTCACACGGCATCAGGTGGAAAGGGTTCTCACCTGAAGGCGCGCTCGATGGAGTGGACCTGTCTACCCCTTCAGAAGAACGCACAAGGTCTCTGCGTCAGGAGATTAATTTCATGGTAGCTCATTCGCTACACCGCCATTCTGAGAGCCTGGTGAACACTTTGGAGCGTGTCGCCCTTCGGGTGATCCAGGAAATCATGAGGCATCAGTACTCTCCGTCAGGACCTGCTCTAGGGACTCACCAAGGAGAGATACCACTCCAGTCCCGACCACCGCTGCCGTTCGCGTTGGCAGCACCAGAAGTGCCGAGTTCACAGGCATTCGTCGTCCACAAGATCGGTGGTGACCCTAGTGATTACCAGTTCTTGTATGAGGCGTCTAAGGAGATCCCTCACGGGTACACGTGCACATACGTGCTGCACCGCAGAATCGGACACTCACGAACCAGACTGCAACAGCAGGGACTTCTGGAACAGCAGGAGGAGCTTCTGGATCAGATCTTGAGAAGCAGACGTGGCTAGCTAAGTATGCCACCCCGACGAACCTCCAAATCTCAACTCCTGCAGCTGGCTCAGATCGTGAGAAGCAGACGTGGCTAGCTAAGTATGCCACTCCAACAAACCTCCAAAGCTCAACTCCTACAGCTAGCTCAGAGCTTGAGAAGCAAGCGTGGTTGGCTAAGTACGCCACTCCAGCGAATCTTCAGAGCTCGACTCCTGCAGCCAGCACCGCGGATCAGATCAGTACAATTTTGAGAGACCAGTTCGGCATGGTGCCGAAAAGGAGGGCAATCGGCTATTCCAAGCCGTACCCCAACGAGTACGACTTGATCCCACTACCACCCAAATATCGGCTCCCCGAATTCTCCAAGTTTAGTGGGTCAGATGGCTCCAGTTCAATCGAGCATGTGAGCCGATATTTGGCGCAGCTGGGCACGATCTCAGCATCAGATGAACTACGTGTGAGGTTCTTCGCACAGTCCCTCACAGGACCGGCTTTCGGGTGGTACACCTCGCTGCCACTAGATACAATCCGGACTTGGAAGCAGTTGGAAGAACAGTTCCACATGCAGTATCACTCAGAGGCTTCTGAGGCTGGCATTGCCGATCTAGCACAAGTACGACAGAAGCCCGGAGAAACAGTATCAGAATACATCCAGCGCTTCAGGACCGTTAGGAACCGATGCTATTCGGCTCGTTTGACTGAAAAAGAAGCAGTCGAGTTGGCGGTGGTGGGTCTCGCATCGCCGATCAAGGATATGGCTTCCCAAGCAGACTACCCTTCACTGGCGCATATGGTTCAGAAACTGTCATTATATGAACAGTGCCACCCAGAGTTGTACCAGGACAAGTTCAAGCGTGCGGTAGTCCTGGTTGAGGCAGATGAAGATGAAGGCTCTGCGGGAGATCAAGAGGTAGCAGTAGCTGAATGGACTCGGGGGGCAAGCCCCGTGTCCTGCAAGTGGGTTAAGCCACAAGGTCCTCCAAGAGGGTTTGACATCGACGTGACCAAAGCTGAGAAAATTTTCGACCTCTTGCTCAAGGAAAAGCAGCTAAAGTTACCCGAAGGCCACAAATTCCCTACGGTGCAAGAGCTCAACGGCAAGCCATACTGCAAGTGGCACAACACGTTAACCCATACCACCAACGACTGCAGGGTGTGGCGTCAGCAGATCCAAATGGCGATAGAGCAAGGGCGTCTAATCTTTAGCCAGTACGCCATGAAAGTCGACACGCACCCCTTCCCCGCCGTTAACATGGTGGAGTACGCTTACCCCGGGAGGTGCCAGACAGGTTTTTTGTTCAGCATTAACATGGCAGGACCTGCGCACCACCCTGGTAAGGACAGAGACGAGGGCACCCGCTCTTGTGGCAGGGACAAAGAGGAAGCCTGATACGCCTCCGACGTATCGATAATTTCTTATGTTCCATGCCACATTATTGATGTTATCTACATGTTTTATGCACACTTTATGTCATATTCGTGCATTTTCTGGAACTAACCTATTAACAAGATGCCGAAGTGCCAGTTGCTGTTTTCTGCTGTTTTTGGTTTCAGAAATCCTAGTAAGGAAATATTCTCGGAATTGGACGAAATCAAAGCCCAGGGGCCTATTTTTCCACGAAGCTTCCAGAAGTCCGAAGATGAGACGAAGAGGGGCCACGGGGTGGCCAAACCCTAGGGCGGCGCGGCCCCACCCCTGGCCGCGCCGGCCTATGGTGTGGGCCCCCCGTGCCGCCTCTTGACTTGCCCTTCCGCCTACTTAAAGCCTCCGTGACGAAACCCCCAGTACCGAGAGCCACGATACGGAAAACCTTCCAGAGACGCCGCCAACGCCGATCCCATCTCGGGGGATCCAGGAGATCGCCTCCGGCACCCTGCCGGAGAGGGGAATCATCTCCCGGAGGACTCTACGCCGCCATGGTCGCCTCCGGTGTGATGTGTGAGTAGTCTACCCCTGGACTATGGGTCCATAGCAGTAGCTAGATGGTTGTCTTCTCCCCATTGTGCTATCATTGTCGGATCTTGTGAGCTGCCTAACATGATCAAGATCATCTATCTGTAATTCTATATGTTGCGTTTGTTGGGATCCGATGAATAGAGAATACTTGTTATGTTGATTATCAAAGTTATATCTATGTGTTGTTTATGATCTTGCATGCTCTCCGTTATTAGTAGATGCTCTGGCCAAGTTGATGCTAGTAACTCCAAGAGGGAGTATTTATGCTCGATAGTGGGTTCATGTCTCCGTGAATCTGGAGGGGTGACAAGAACCTCTAAGGTTATGGATGTGCTGTTGCCACTAGGGATAAAACATTAGTGCTATGTTCAAGGATGTAGTCACTAGTTACATTACGCGCAATACTTAATGCAATTGTCTGTTGTTAGCAACTTAATACTGGAGGGGGTTCGGATGATAACATGAAGGTGGACTTTTTAGGCATAGATGCAGTTGGATGGCGGTCTATGTACTTTGTCGTAATGCCCAATTAAATCTCACTATACTCATCATGATATGTATGTGCATGGTCATGCTCTCTTTATTTGTCAATTGCCCAACTGTAATTTGTTCACCCAACATGCTGTTTGTCTTATGGGAGAGACACCTCTAGTGAACTGTGGACCCCGGTCCAATTCTCTTTACTGAAATACAATCTACTGCAATACTTGTTTTACTGTTTTCTGCAAACAATCATCTTCCACACAATACGGTTAATCCTTTGTTACAGCAAGCCGGTGAGATTGACAACCTCACTGTTTCGTTGGGGCAAAGTACTTTGGTTGTGTTGTGCAGGTTCCACGTTGGCGCCGAAATCCCTGGTGTTGCGCCGCACTACATCCCGCCGCCATCAACCTTCAACGTGCTTCTTGACTCCTACTGGTTCGATAAACCTTGGTTTCTTACTGAGGGAAACTTGCTGCTGTACGCATCACACCTTCCACTTGGGGTTCCCAACGAGCGTGTGCTTTACGCGTCATCAAGCTAAATTTCTCGGCGCCGTTGCGGGAGATCAAGACACGCTGCAAGGGGAGTCTCCACTTCTCAATCTCTTTACTTTGTTTTTGTCTTGCTTAGTTTTATTTACTACTTTGTTTGCTGCACTAAATCAAAATACAAAAAATTAGTTGCTAGTTTTATTTTATTTGCTATCTTGTTTGCTATATCAAAAACACAAAAAAATTAGTTACTTGCATTTACTTTATCTAGTTTGTTTTATTTACTGTTGCTAAAATGGCCAACGCTGAAAATACTAAGTTGTGTGACTTCACAACCACAAATAATAATGATTTCTTATGCACACCTATTGCTCCACCTGCTACTACAGCAGAATTCTTTGAAATTAAACCTGCTTTACTGAATCTTGTTATGCGAGAGCAATTTTCTGGTGTTAGTTCTGATGATGCTGCTGCCCATCTTAATAATTTTGTTGAACTATGTGAAATGCAAAAATATAAAGATGTAGATGGTGATATTATTAAACTAAAATTGTTCCCTTTCTCATTAAGAGGAAGAGCTAAAGATTGGTTGTTATCTCTGCCTAAGAATAGTATTGATTCATGGACTAAATGCAAGGATGCTTTTATTGGTAGATATTATCCCCCTGCTAAAATTATATCTTTGAGGAGTAGCATAATGAATTTTAAACAATTAGATACTGAACATGTTGCTCAAGCTTGGGAAAGAATGAAATCTCTGGTTAAAAATTGCCCAACCCATGGACTGACTACTTGGATGATCATCCAAACCTTCTATGCAGGACTAAATTTTTCTTCACGGAATTTATTGGATTCAGCTGCTGGAGGTACCTTTATGTCCATCACTCTTGGTGAAGCAACAAAGCTTCTTGATAATATGATGATCAACTACTCTGAATGGCACACGGAAAGAGCTCCACAAGGTAAGAAGGTAAATTCTGTCGAAGAAACCTCTTCCTTGAGTGATAAGATTGATGCTATTATGTCTATGCTTGTGAATGATAGGACTAATATTGATCCTAATAATGTTCCGTTAGCTTCATTGGTTGCACAAGAAGAACATGTTGATGTAAACTTCATTAAAAATAATAATTTCAACAACAATGCTTACCGGAACAATTCTAGTAACAACTATAGGCCATATCCTTATAATAGTGGCAACGGCTATGGTAATTCTTATGGGAATTCTTACAACAATAATAGGAGTTCACCCCCTGGACTTGAAGTCATGCTCAAAGAATTTATTAGAACACAAACTGCTTTTAACAAATCTGTTGAAGAAAAGCTTGGGAAAATTGATATACTTGCTTCTAAAGTCGATAGTCTTGCTGCTGATGTTGATCTTTTGAAATCAAAAGTTTTGCCTAATGAGAATCATCATAATAAAATTGTTACTACAGCAAATGCCATTCAAGTTAGAATTAATGAGAATATAAGATTAATGGCTGAACTGCGTGCTAGGTGGGATAGAGAAGAAAATGAAAAACTAGCTAAAGAGAAGAATGTAGCTAAAGTTTGGACTATTACCACCACTAGTAATGCTAATGCTACACATGTTGCTGCACCTCCTACTAATACTAATAAAAGAATTGGTGTTAGCAATGTTTCCACTTCTAATGCAAAGCGCGAAAAACTGCCTCGAAATCGCTAAAATCACAAATCGCTCGTGATAAAGCTGCTGAAATTTTTTCCAACATTGGGGATGATGATCCCATTGCTTTAGATTATAATGGTTTGAATTTTGATGATTGCCACATCTCTGAAGTTATAAAGTTCTTGCAAAAACTTGCTAAAAGTCCTAATGCTAGTGCTATAAATTTGGCTTTCACACATCATATTACAAATGCTCTCATAAAAGCTAGAGAAGAGAAACTAGAGCGCGAAGCCTCTATTCCTAAAAAGCTAGAGGATGGTTGGGAGCCCATCATTAAGATGAAGGTTAAAGATTTTGATTGTAATGCTTTATGTGATCTTGGTGCAAGTATTTCTGTTATGCCTAAGAAAATTTATAATATGCTTGACTTGCCACCGCTGCAAAATTGCTATTTGGATGTTAATCTTGCTGATCATTCTACAAAGAAACCTTTGGGTAAAGTTGATAATGTTCGCATTACCGTTAACAATAACCTTGTCCCCGTTGATTTTGATGTCTTGGATATTGAATGCAATGCATCTTGTCCCATTATATTGGGAAGACCTTTTCTTCGAACTGTTGGTGCTATCATTGATATGAAGGAAGGTAATATAAAATATCAATTTCCTCTCAAGAAAGGTATGGAACACTTCCCTAGAAATAGAATGAAGTTACCTTTTGATTCTATTATGAGAACAAATTATGATGTTGACACTTCGTCTCTTGATAATACTTGATGCACACTTTCTGCGCCTAGCTGAAAGGCGTTAAAGAAAAGCGCTTATGGGAGACAACCTATGTTTTACCTACAGTACTTTGTTTTTATTTTGTGTCTTGGAAGTTGTTTACTACTGTAGCAACATCTCCTTATCTTAGTTTTGTGTTTTGTTGTGCCAAGTTAAGCCGTTGATAGAAAAGTAAGTACTAGATTTGGATTACTGCACAGTTCCAGATTTCTTTGCTGTCACGAATCTGGGTCCACCTCCCTGTAGGTAGCTCAGAAAATTAAGCCAATTTACATGCACGATCCTCAGATATGTACGCAACTTTCATTCAATTTGAGCATTTTCATCTGAGCAAGTCTGGTGCCATTTTAAAATTCGTCAATACGAACTGTTCTATTTTGACAGATTCTGCCTTTTATTTCGCATTGCCTCTTTTGCTATGTTGGATGAATTTCTTTGATCCACTAATGTTCAGTAGCATTATGCAATATACAGAAGTGTTAAGAATGATTGTGTCACCTCTGAATATGTCAATTTATATTGTGCACTAACCCTCTAATGAGTTGTTTCGAGTTTGGTGTGGAGGAAGTTTTCAAGGATCAAGAGAGGAGTATGATGCAACATGATCAAGGAGAGTGAAAGCTCTAAGCTTGGGGATACCCCGGTGGTTCACCCCTGCATATATTAAGAAGACTCAAGCGTCTAAGCTTGGGGATGCCCAAGGCATCCCCTTCTTCATCGACAACATTATCAGGTTCCTCCCCTGAAACTATATTTTTATTCCATCACATCTTATGTGCTTTTTCTTGGAGCGTCGGTTTGTTTTTGTTTTTTGTTTTGTTTGAATAAAATGGATCCTAGCATTCACTTTATGGGAGAGAGACACGCTCCGCTGTAGCATATGGACAAGTATATGTCCTTGGTTTCTACTCATAGTATTCATGGCGAAGTTTCTCCTTCGTTAAATTGTTATATGGTTGGAATTGGAAAATGATACATGTAGTAATTGCTATTAATGTCTTGGGTAATGTGATACTTGGCAATTGTTGTGCTCATGATTAAGCTCTTGCATCATATGCTTTGCACCCATTAATGAAGAAATACATAGAGCATGCTAAAATTTGCTTTGCATATTTGGTTTCTCTAAGGTCTAGATAATTTCTAGTATTGAGTTTGAACAACAAGGAAGACGGTGTAGAGTCTTATAATGTTTTCAATATGTCTTTTATGTGAGTTTTGCTGCACCGGTTCATCCTTGTGTTTGTTTCAAATAAGCCTTGCTAGCCTAAACCTTGTATCGAGAGGGAATACTTCTCATGCATCCAAAATACTTGAGCCAACCACTATGCCATTTGTGTCCACCATACCTACCTACTACATGGTATTTTCCGCCATTCCAAAGTAAATTGCTTGAGTGCTACCTTTAAAATTCCATCATTCACCTTTGCAATATATAGCTCATGGGACAAATAGCTTAAAAACTATTGTGGTATTGAATATGTAATTATGCACTTTATCTCTTATTAAGTTGCTTGTTGTGCGATAACCATGTTTACTGGGGACGCCATCAACTTTTCATTGTTGAATTTCATGTGAGTTGCTATGCATGTTCGTCTTGTCTGAAGTAAGGGCGATCTACACTGAGTTGAATGGTTTGAGCATGCATATTGTTAGAGAAGAACATTGGGCCGCTAACTAAAGCCATGATCCATGGTGGAAGTTTCAGTTTTGGACAAACATCCTCAAATCTCTAATGAGAAAAGAATTAATTGTTGTTGAATGCTTAAAGCATTAAAAGAGGAGTCCATTATCTGTTGTCTATGTTGTCCCGGTATGGATGTCTAAGTTGAGAATAATCAAAAGCGAGAAATCCAAATGCGAGCTTTCTCCTTAGACCTTTGTACAAAGCGGCATAGAGGTACCCCTTTGTGAAACTTGGTTAAAGCATATGTATTGCGGTGATAATCCAGGTAGTCCAAGCTAATTAGGACAAGGTGCGGGCACTATTGGTACACTATGCATGAGGCTTGCAACTTATAAGATATAATTTACATGATGCATATGCTTTATTACTACCGTTGACAAAATTGTTTCATGTTTTCAAAATCAAAACTCTAGCACAAATATAGCAATCGATGCTTTTCCTCTATGGAGGACCATTCTTTTACTTTCAATGTTGAGTCAGTTCACCTATTTCTCTCCACCTCAAGAAGCAAACACTTGTGTGAACTGTGCATTGATTCCTACATATTTGCTTATTGCACTTATTATATTACTCTATGTTGACAATATCCATGAGATATATATGTTACAAGTTGAAAGCAACCGCTGAAACTTAATCTTCTTTTGTGTTGCTTCAATGCCTTTACTTTGAATTATTGCTTTATGAGTTAACTCTTATGCAAGACTTATTGATGCTTGTCTTGAAGTGCTATTCATGAAAAGTCTTTGCTTTATGATTCACTTGTTTACTCATGTCATATACATTGTTTTGATCGCTGCGTTCACTACATATGCTTTACAAATAGTATGATCAAGATTATGATGGCATGTCACTCCATAAATTATCTGTGTTATCGTTTTACCTGCTCGGGACGAGCAGAACTAAGCTTGGGGATGCTGATACGCCTCCGACGTATCGATAATTTCTTATGTTCCATGCCACATTATTGATGTTATCTACATGTTTTATGCACACTTTATGTCATATTCGTGCATTTTCTGGAACTAACCTATTAACAAGATGCCGAAGTGCCAGTTGCTGTTTTCTGCTGTTTTTGGTTTCAGAAATCCTAGTAAGGAAATATTCTCGGAATTGGACGAAATCAAAGCCCAGGGGCCTATTTTTCCACGAAGCTTCCAGAAGTCCGAAGATGAGACGAAGAGGGGCCACGGGGTGGCCAAACCCTAGGGCGGCGCGGCCCCACCCCTGGCCGCGCCGGCCTATGGTGTGGGCCCCCCGTGCCGCCTCTTGACTTGCCCTTCCGCCTACTTAAAGCCTCCGTGACGAAACCCCGGCACCGAGAGCCACGATACGGAAAACCTTCCAGAGACGCCGCCAACGCCGATCCCATCTCGGGGGATCCAGAGATCGCCTCCGGCACTCGCCGGAGAGGGGAATCATCTCCCGGAGGACTCTACGCCGCCATGGTCGCCTCCGGTGTGATGTGTGAGTAGTCTACCCCTGGACTATGGGTCCATAGCAGTAGCTAGATGGTTGTCTTCTCCCCATTGTGCTATCATTGTCGGATCTTGTGAGCTGCCTAACATGATCAAGATCATCTATCTGTAATTCTATATGTTGCGTTTGTTGGGATCCGATGAATAGAGAATACTTGTTATGTTGATTATCAAAGTTATATCTATGTGTTGTTTATGATCTTGCATGCTCTCCGTTATTAGTAGATGCTCTGGCCAAGTTGATGCTAGTAACTCCAAGAGGGAGTATTTATGCTCGATAGTGGGTTCATGTCTCCGTGAATCTGGAGGGGTGACAAGAACCTCTAAGGTTATGGATATGCTGTTGCCACTAGGGATAAAACATTAGTGCTATGTTCAAGGATGTAGTCACTAGTTACATTACGCGCAATACTTAATGCAATTGTCTGTTGTTAGCAACTTAATACTGGAGGGGGTTCGGATGATAACCTGAAGGTGGACTTTTTAGACATAGATGCAGTTGGATGGCGGTCTATGTACTTTGTCGTAATGCCCAATTAAATCTCACTATACTCATCATGATATGTATGTGCATGGTCATGCTCTCTTTATTTGTCAATTGCCCAACTGTAATTTGTTCACCCAACATGCTGTTTGTCTTATGGGAGAGACACCTCTAGTGAACTGTGGACCCCGGTCCAATTCTCTTTACTGAAATACAATCTACTGCAATACTTGTTTTACTGTTTTCTGCAAACAATCATCTTCCACACAATACGGTTAATCCTTTGTTACAGCAAGCCGGTGAGATTGACAACCTCACTGTTTCGTTGGGGCAAAGTACTTTGGTTGTGTTGTGCAGGTTCCACGTTGGCGCCGGAATCCCTGGTGTTGCGCCGCACTACATCCCGCCGCCATCAACCTTCAACGTGCTTCTTGACTCCTACTGGTTCGATAAACCTTGGTTTCTTACTGAGGGAAACTTGCTGCTGTACGCATCACACCTTCCACTTGGGGTTCCCAACGAGCGTGTGCTTTACGCGTCATCAAAGCCGCTCCACGCGATCGGCTTCGACACGATGGCAAACGCTACATCACAGAGGGAGAAGTGAAGAATGTGCGATATCAATGACCTCTCTCTGATCATCTCCTCAACAAATATGTGAGTCAGTACGACCAGCGCCGGCGATACAGCGACGAGGGCGAAGGAGATCGTCTGGCTAGCAGGGACACCAGGAGATCTCGTCGGCATGATCGCGACGAGGAGAGATATGAGCGCCATGCCAAGGAAAAATCAAGAGAGCAAGACGACGTGGACAAACACTGGGATTGTCCTTTCTTCAAGCATTGCTGGGATTCAGGGATGAGTCGATTGCCTACAATCGGCAACTGCCCAGAATGTAGACAGAAGAAGAAGGGCACAGGAGACGTGTCAGTGTTCAAGCGTCTAGGACCTCTCCCATCTCGGAACAAGCAAGCTGAGTCCTCTCGGGTGGAAGATCTCGAGGAATTAGAGGACGAAGAAGAAGAAGAAGATAGATACCACCGGCCAAGGTGGTGCCCTGATGGACTCAGCCATTCCCAAAAGCGTAGGGTTCAGCGATTACGTGGCTTGGAGGAAGCCGAAAGGTTATACCTGCACACGTTAAGGAAGGCGCGGCCAGATCTAGCCGCGAAAATTCAGCGAACTCTGGACGAAGAGGGTCGACCACAAAAAATGGAGTGGCGCCCCAAACAGAAGAAAGCCGATGATGAGACATCGGCTGGCACAAACATGGTGTTCATCCTGCCAGCAGAGTTCTGTGCTCCTGGAACAGAAGAGGCATCTGTGGCACAGCTTGACTGCGGCCCACGGCCGGTTATTTTTTAGAAGCCACGAGAAAGAAGCTACATACATCTGAAGGCCCTGTACTTACGAGGTTATATCAATGGGCAGCCGGTCAGCAAGATGCTGGTGGACACCGGAGCGGCAGTCAACATCATGCCATACTCCATGCTACGTCGCCTGGGACGCTCTAGCTCGGATCTGATCAAGACCAACGTCACATTGAGCGATTTCAACGGCCAAGTATCAGAAGCACAAGGTGTTCTGAACGTGGATCTGACCGTAGGAAGGAAGACCATCCCTACGACGTTCTTCATTGTCGACAGCAAGAGCACCTACGCTGTCCTGCTAGGGAGAGATTGGATCCACGCCAACTGCTGCATTCCATCCACGATGCATCAATGCTTAATACAGTGGGATGGAGATGAAGTAGAGATCGTCCACGCAGATGACTCAGCCGAAATTTCAACGGCTGGCATGAACGTTTGGGAGACGGCAGGCCAAGAGCCGCTCTCCGGTATCACTTTGGACGACTGCGAGCGCATCGACGTGACAAAAAACGGGGTGAGGCTGGTCTTATCCACCGGCCTGACCGTGTAACAAGAGCAAGAGTTATGGATGTACGTGGCAAGGCCGATCCTTGTGATCGGCCCCAAAAAATAAAAAGTGATGATCTTGTCTCAGGCATGCCACGTAGTCATAGTAAGGCACGAACACGATGTACACCTTCATTGAGCAATGCAATCAAAATGGGGACCGATTCCAGCAATCGGCCCATATTATCCTTACCACACGTTTTCCCTGTGTTCAGCGTCGATCTAACAGGTGACGGAAAGCTAGGGTATGGGTTTACATCGGCTGATGAGCTAGAAGAAGTCGACATTGGTCCTGGGGATAACCCACGACCAACTTTCATCAGCAAAAAGTTAGATACACACCTCAGGAGCCAGATGATAGCTCTGTTAAAAGAATACCCAGATTGCTTTGCATGGGATTACACGGAGATGCCTGGGTTAGACAGGAGCATCATTGAGCATCGGCTCCCTCTCAAGAAAGGATTTCGGCCATTCCAACAACGAGCACGTCAGATGAAGGCTGAAATTCTCGAAGAAGTCAAGAAGGAGATCGAGAAAATGTTAGCCGCCGGGTTCATCAGGCCATGCAGGTACGCTGAATGGATCTCCAGTATCGTACCTGTAGAGAAAAAGGACGGCCGATGGCGTGTGGCCATAGATTTCCGAGATCTCAACAGAGCCACTCCAAAGGATGAATATCCAATGCCTGTGGCAGAAACATTGATCAATGCAGCTGCTGGCCACAAGGTGTTAAGCTTCATGGATGGCAATGCCGGCTACAACCAAATCTTCATGGCTCCAGAAGATATACACAAGACTACATTCAGAGTACCAGGATCTGTGGGCTTGTTTGAATATGTGGTCATGACTTTTGGGCTGAAGAATGCCGGTGCAACATACCAACGTGCCATGAATTACATTTTTCATGATCTGATCGGCAAGTTGGTGGAGATTTACATCGACGACGTGGTGGTTAAGTCTGTCTCCATGGAAGGACACTTGGATGATTTGCGACGCATCCTAGACCGAACTCGAAAGTTCGGACTGAGAATGAATCCAAAGAAGTGTGCCTTTGGTGTGACGGCCGGTCAGTTCCTAGGTTTTCTGGTTCATGAACGAGGAATTGAAATCGGCCTGAAAAGTCAGGAAGCAGTACGTACCATGCAGCCACCTACCACGAAGAAGGAGCTCCAACGTCTCATCGGCAAGATCAACTTCGTCCGACGGTTCATCTCTAACCTGTCAGGACGAATTGAGCCGTTCATGGCGTTGGTGAAGATCAAATCTGATGACGAGTTTCACTGGGGGCAGAACAGCAGCAAGCGTTTGACGAGATTAAGCGGTATCTGACAACGCCGCCTGTGCTAGTTCCACCTCAGCAAGACATGCCGTTCTATATCTACTTGTCAGTAGCTGACACGTCCATCGCTTCAGTGGTGGTGCAACTCTACGAGGGTGTTGAAAAGGTCGTATTCTACCTCAGCCGGAGGATGTTGGATGCAGAGACAAGGTATCCTGAGGTCGAGAAGTTATGCCTCTGCCTGTTCTTCACCTGCACCAAGCTTCATCACATCCTTTTAACGGCAAAGATCATCGTCATATGCAAGTCAGACGTTGTCAAGCACATGCTGTCGGCTCCTGTTTTGAAAGGCCGACTTGGTAAGTGGATGTTTGCGTTATCGGAATTCGATCTCCGGTATCAGCCTGCGAAAGCAGTCAAGGGACAAGCGTTGGCCGATCTCATAGCTGAGCGGATTAATACTAATATAGCAGCACTATCTATACGTGCATGGGCTATGTTCTTCGATGGATCGGCTTGTGACGACGGTTGTGGCATCGGCATTTTGCTCGTGTCGCCTCGGGGGGCAAATTATTCCCTCTCCATCAGGCTATCTACCCCTTGCACTAACAATGTCGCTGAGTATGAGGCAGTACGCAAGGGAATGGAGTTGCTTTTGGAAGCCGGGGCAGAAGCGGTGGAACTTTTTGGAGACTCGAAGTTGGTGATCTCCCAGCTCACGGATGAGTACAAGTGCGAGAGTGAGTCACTCTTCCCATATTGGATGGAATGCCGCGAGCTGATGACAAAATTTCGGTACATCAATTTCAATTGGGTCCCAAGATCCCAAAATAACGAGGCCAACGATCTCGCACAGATGGCGTCAGGCTACAAGGACATACCAGACGGGTCAGAAGTTCAGGTGCAGTTCCTAGAACAGGATGACTGGAGAGCCGATATCTTCAATTACTTGAAGGATTTGGCTCGGGGGGCACCTAAACGGATAAGATACAAGGCCATGAAATATGTCCTTATAGGAGATGACATGTTCTACAGGACGTTGGAAGGGTTATTACTCAAATGCCTGGGACCAACTGAGTCTAATCGGCTCTTACATGAGGTGCATGAAGGCGCCTGTGGAACTCATCAATCGGCTCATAAGATGAAGTGGCTGATCAGGCGATCAGGGTTTTATTGGCCCACCATGCTTGAGGACTGTTTCAAATACTACAAGGGATGCCAAGCGTGTCAGATGTTTGGGAAGATTCAGATGGTACCCGCATCAGCAATGAATCCCATCATCAAGCCTTGGCCATTTCGAGGTTGGGGCATGGATATGATCGGCAAGATCCATCCTGCGTCGAGCAAAGGCCACGAGTGGATCCTGGCCATTACAGATTACTTCACCAAATGGGTGGAGGCCGTCCCTATGAAGAAGGTAAAATCAGAAGATGTTATCAAATTTGTGAAAGAACACGTCATTCATAGGTTCGGGATTCCCCAAACCATCATGACCGATGGAGGTTCGGTCTTCATCTCTAAGGAATTCAGAAAATTCTGTGATGAAATGGGAATTAAGCTGATCCGATCATCTCCATACTATGCTCAAGCCAACGGGCAAGCTGAAGCGTCCAATCAGAGCCTGATCAAGCTAATCAAGAGGAAAATTGACGAGAACCCTAGGGTTTGGCATGAAACGTTGTTAGAAGCTTTGTGGGCCTATCGTATGTCATGCCATGGAGCTATAAAAACTTCGCCATACCAGCTTGTCTATGGGCAGGAAGCTGTATTACCTTGGGAAATTACGGCTGGATCGAGATGTGTCACGTTTCAGAATGACCTGACAGCTGAAGAATATGCAGCCCTGATGAGTGACACTATTGAGGATGCAACGGAACTTAGACTTTGGTCCTTGGAGAAGATTAAAGAGAACAAAGCCAGGGTGGCTCGTGCATACAATAAGAAGGTGAGACCAAAGGAGTTCCAAGTCGGTGATCTAGTGTGGGAAGCTGTGTTGCCATTAGGGACCAAGGATAAAGCA
The DNA here is from genome assembly GCF_019359855.2 of Lolium perenne. Taxonomy (NCBI): domain Eukaryota; kingdom Viridiplantae; phylum Streptophyta; class Magnoliopsida; order Poales; family Poaceae; genus Lolium; species Lolium perenne. The sequence goes on from NC_067245.2 coordinate 297,233,093, forward strand.
TATGGCAAATGGTCTCCTAATTGGCACGGTCCATACAAAGTCGTCCAGGTTTTGAAGGGTAATGCATACATGCTGGAGCAGCTGGACGGCGCTAAGTTCCCAGCAGCTGTCAATGGTCAACATCTCAAGAAGTATTTCCCAAGCATGTGGGATGATGGACAGTGAAACATGGGGGCCGATGTATAAAATCGGCCAGTAAAAAAAAATTATATGCAAATCACAGCCGATGCGCAGACATCGACTTGAGAAATATGGATACAAGCAAAGCCGATGCATAGTCATCGACTCTAGAGGAACAAGCTCAAATTGAGCAGGTTAACAGATCGGTTTCAAGCCAGAAGATCATGGCATCTGAGATGATTCTCTCATTGGATTTGCTGAGGAGTTGAATCCGCGCGTTTGAGATTGGAGGATGGCTTGGACATGGATTGGATCTGTTTGACCGTGTGAGTAGGCAACTGTTTTGGCCTTAAATCGCGTTTTGAGTAAAAGCCGATGCCATGCCATCGGCTCTTTGTGCATCGACTTCGTTCGACAATCGGCAAAATTAACGAAAGCAAAATTAATAGAGGAATATCTTCTTCATTAATAAAAGGGATTTCTTACAAAGAAAGAGCCGATTGCTCAAAGGAGGAAGAACAAAAGAAAGGTCTATTGACCAATCTACTACTACTAGACCTATACTAGTAGACCCTACTCTACGGGCCGTTGCTGCCCTCGTCGTCGGAGCTCTCATCGGCGCTGCTGCCGGCAGGCTCCTCGTCGCTGCTCTAGTGGCCCTCATTGGGGGCCTCCTCATCTTCATCATCGTCGTCGTCGTCGTCGGACCCGGCGTGGAAGCGCTTCGCCGGCGGGTAGTCCTCGAGGGAGTCGTCGTCGTCTTCTTCCTCCTCTTCCTCAGAGAAGGTGTAGTCGTCCCAGGAGAACGAGTCATCCTCGCTCTCCGATTCCAGTTCCCCATCGGCGAGGAACTGGAGCTCTTCTTCTCCGCTGGTCAAGGACTTATCGTCCTCGGACCAGACGGAGGAGGCGTGGTCCTCCTGGTCCCACTCCTCTAGGGCGCGCTCGTCGTGCACCGCCATCTGAGCCGCTATTGGATCCCACTCTGGCGTGGGTTCGCGGGAGGAGGAGGAGGAGGAGAAGGACTGGGAGGAGAGATCCGACGAGGCGGAGGAGGATGAGGAGGAGGACATTGTCGATGAGATTGGGGTTTCTTGGTGCCGATGGATAGAACAGAGCAAGGGGATGAAGAGGCGAACTGTTCGGCGCGGTTAAATAAAAGGGGATATAGTGGAGATTCAATGCCACAGCAGTTTCCGAGGAAGTGGTGCCCAAAAAGAAGAAAAAACAACGGTCAAATCACGGGGAGAAGTTGAGAAGGCAAGGCATCATGATGAAGGATACTGCGGCGGTTTTGCCCTGCCACGACATGACCCGACGAAGAAAAAGCAGAGTGATTTTGGAATTATCAATTCCAAAACCAGGGGGGCATGTGTTATCACCAGAATTTGACCAGGTCAGAGGTGGGCCGTAATTAAGATGGGCTTGGAGAATATACACGGAAGATATACATGAATCGACCTTGTGCACGAAGTTTGGGCTAGTTTGCCCATGAATCTGTAAATATAGTAGAATACGTGTCGGTTAGTTAGAATTTGGCTCGTACATGGTTGGGATTATTCCCATGTTAGAAAGTCTACGGACTATAAATATGTATCTAGGGTTATTGAGAAAAACAACAATCACGTTCGTCACAAACCAATCTAGGCGCATCGCCAACCCCCTGTTTCGAGGGTTTCTTCCGGGTAAGCATCATGCTGCCTAGATCGCATCTTGCGATCTAGGCAGTATACGTTTATTCGTTATTCATGCGTTGCTTGTGCTAAAGCCTTGTTGATGGCGAGCAACGTAGTTATCATAGATGTGTTAGGGTTAGCATTGTTTTACCACGTTACATGCTTTGCTCTATACTATCCCTAGACATCTAGCCGCCTTTACACCTATCTTAGGTGTAAGGGCGGCACCTTGCTTGATCCGTGTTTAGTAGATCCGATCCGTTATGATTGCTCCTTGTTCTTCAAGGATTAGTTTAATATCTGCATAGTTAGGCCTTGCAAACGGGTTGAAGGATCCAGTGGCGCGTAGGGTGTAGTTTGCTAGCCCTAGATAAGATGTTCCGGGAATCAACTCTATGTTGGTTTTTAGGCCTTATCTAGGGCTGGTCTATTATCATCTTACGTGGCCGCCAGGCTCAATCACGTGTAGGATGTTCCGATTATGCGGTGAAAACCCTAAATCGTCGTAGGTCGTTTTAGCTTTATATTGATCAAGCAAGACCGCCATGTGATCGTAGACCTCATATGAACCATGGGTGGATCGGCTCCTTGAGCCGATTCACAAGACAACCTGAGAGCCGATCGAGGCTCGTATTTAATGTTTACGTGTATGCCATGCAGGAAACTAAGCGAAGCAAATCCATCACCTTCCTGACCAGGTATAGGTCAGGTGGCACGCCCTTGCACCAGCATCGGGACGTGCGTACCAGAGGCCTTGCGGGCCGTCGCTCGGAGGTACCAGGGCCAGCCGCAGTTCTGGGAGCCTCCCGACTCTATGTGTTGCCCGTCGCTACTCGCCGGTGGGTTTCTGACGCCAACAGGTTGCAACTATTTTTTTTCCAGACTGTGACTTCTTAAGTTCTAACTGGGATTGTAACAGAGACTTTTTTTAGTTACAGCTAGAGTTTTTTGTAGTTGTAATTGAGTTTTTTCCACTTATAATTTTTTTCTACTTACAAGTGTGGCTGTAAGTTTGATTTTTTTTTCAGTTAAAAGTGTGATTACAACCAAAATTTTCTCCAGTTGAAAGTGTGGTTGTAACTGAGAAATATTTTTAATTGTGCACCAAGTGCAACAGTAGAAAAAATTGAAGCGCACGATTTTATTTATTTTTCAGAATATGAGAGGGAGAAAAATTAACTTGTGTGTTTTTATACATTAAAATTGTGAATAACAATAAAAAAACATAAAAGAAACAACAACAAAAAGACCTTATGTCATTCTACTAGAACGGAACAGTGAGCCCAAGAGAAATTTAATATGATAGAATCAATATGAGAGAATCAAAGAATTTTTTTAATTGTTTAAAAAAAGATTAGAATATTTCTATTACTATGTGGATAACCATATACTAGCTTCCCCTCAAGGAAGTGAACATTGGGATACATCGTCGTCTCCACGTGTTTCAGTTATTTCTTTTGACTTATTTATTTTGTGATAGCCATCAAGTTTGAAGTTCTTGATATATGTATTTTTTCATATATGGTGCCCCACTTAGTTTGCCTTAGGCCACATTATTTATTCGCATAGCCTAAAATTGCAAGCAAGTTAAGGAAAATCTTGTAGAACCTATTCATCCCCCTCTAGGTTACTGACATTGAACTTTAATATCGTCCCGCCGTCCTCTCTCTGACCACCTCAAGGGAAAGCGCTGCCATCGCGGGAGTTGGAGTGGTCGCCCCTGCTCCGTGCGGTGCTACTGTTCGGACACCTCCTTCGTGAGCCGCGAGCCAAGGCAGCTGCCCAAGCTCACGTTTTCTCCAGCTCAACGGAGCAGCGAAGTGGGAGTGGGGATGGCCCTTGCGTCCAAGTCAGTGCTGACTACTTCGACTCCACCTGCCTCCTCCAACGGTCCTAGTTCGTGTGCCGGCGACGAAGATGATGAGGTGTTGGAGGCCGCCAATGCATCGTCGTTAGCTCTGCATGCCAACTGCGCCGCCACGCGGGACATGACTATGCTGGCCGCTTGGAAGCCAGACCCGGCTGTTGGAGGTTGTTGAGGGAGCTCCTCGACAATGCCCACAATGAGGGGCTTAGGATTGACGGAATCCTGTAGGATAACACGAGACATCGGATACCAAACAAACGAGGAGAGAGATTTACCCAAGTTCAGGGTCCTCGATGAGGTAAAACCCTTACTTCCTGCTTGTCTGATATTGGTTTATCGAATAAAGCAGGTTACAATGGGGTAGCCGATAGACTACTATGGTTAACTCGCCGGGAGGCAAGGGTTCTAGGTTTTGTGTGCTAAGTTGTGGTGGTTTCGTGTATTGTTCTTTTTCTGAGTTTGGCAGGCCCTATCCTGACCTTTATATAGAAGGCCATGTCTCGAGAGTCCTATCCGAACTCGACTAGATTACATTGACATCTAATCTATCATTTTCCTTTATCGACGCATTCTTGCCTTGTTCGTCAAGAATCCATCTTCTAAGTGGTCTCCTTTATTTCAACCGACGTATGGGCCCACCTTGATCTTGGGTAAGCTTCGTGGGCCCCTAGTTGGGCCTAGGGAGGTAGACTAATGTCGGGTACTGATGACCCACGAGTATAGGGGATAGCAATAGTCTTCGCGGGAAGTAAAACCCAATTTATTGATTCGACACAAGGGGAGCCAAAGAATACTTGAAAGCCTTAACAGCGGAGTTGTCAATTCAGCTGCACCTGGAAACAGACTTGCTCGCAAGAGTTTATCAGTAGTAACAGTTTATAGAAGTAGCAGTGGTGAAATATCAGCAGCAGTGTAACAAAGACAGCAGTAGTGATTATAGTAAACAGCATGATTAAAATACTGTAGGCACAGGGATGGATGAACGGGCGTTGCATGGATGAGAGAAACTCATGTAACAATCAAAGTAGGGCATTTGCAGATAGTAATAAAACGGTATCCAAGTACTAAACAATCCATAGGCATGTGTTCCATATTTAGTCGTACGTGCTCGCAATGAGAAACTTGCACAACATCTTTTGTCCTACCAGCCGGTGGCAGCCGGGCCTCTAGGAAATCTACTGGAAATTAAGGTACTCCTTTTAATAGAGCACCAGAGCAAAGCATTAACACTCCGTGAACACATTTGATCCTCACATCACCGCCTTCCCCTCCGGTTATCCCTATTTCTGTCACTTTGGGGCCTCGGGTTCCGGACAGCGACATGTGTATACAACTTGCAGGTAAGATCATAAAACAATGAATATCATCATGAAACAATAACATGTTCAGATCTGAGATCATGGCACTCGGGCCCTAGTGACAAGCATTAAGCATAACAAGTTGCAACAATATCATCAAAGTACCAATTACGGACACTAGGCACTATGCCCTAACAATCTTATGCTATTACATGACCAATCTCATCCAATCCCTACCATCCCCTTCAGCCTACAGCGGGGGAATTACTCACACATGGATGGGGGAAACATGGCTGGTCGATGGAGAGGCGTCAGTGGTGCTGATGGCAATGATCTCCTCCAATTCCCCGTCCCGGCGGAGTGCCAGAACGGAGTTTCTGGTCCCGATACGGAGTTTCGCGATGGCGGCGGTGTTCTGGATGGCTTCTGGCGATTTCGACTTCCCCCCGTGCGTTGTTAGGTCGAAACCTTTAAGTAGTCCAGAGGGGGGCATCGGAGGCTGGCCGAGGCGGCCTCACCATAGGGCGGCGCGCCCCCCTCCTAGGCCGCGCTGGCCTATGGTGTGGAGGCCGTGGGCCTCCCCCTGGCCTGCCCTTCTGGCTCCGTGAATCTTCTGGGAAAATAGGCCCATTGGAATAAACTCCGGGGATTTTCCCGAAAGTTGCGTTTCTGCACAAAAACGAGACACCATGGCAATTCTGCTGAAAACAGTGTTAGTCTGTGTTAGTTGTATCCAAAATACACAAATTAGAGGCAAAACAATAGCAAAAGTGTTCGGGAAAGTAGATACGTTTTGGACGTATCAACTCCCCCCAAGCTTAGCTTATTGCTTGTCCTCAAGCAATTCAGTTAACAACTGAGTGCAATAAAAGAACTTTCACGAACACATTTGTTCATATGATGTAAATATTCTCATGATATGGACAGGTACTTAAGCAATTCATAATAAGATACATGCAAATAAAATCATCTAATAGCTATGTCAATCATGAAAAAGATACCAACAAATTAATAATAAGCATCATGAATCATGTCTATCAGCAGGATTGCAATGTTCATAAAGGATATGATAAAGTGGTATCTCGCTTGCCCGTATTTGTACATCAAAACATAAATGCTCGGGCACCTTTGAGGTTCATGGAAAGACTAGAAGTAGAAATTGTCAAAGATAAAAGCATCAAAGTTATACCACAATTAATCACATTTTGGGACAAGCATATTATACTAAGAATGACAGTTGTGCTCTCAAGAAAGTGCTCAAAGAAAGGATGGTGACTCAACATAAAAGTAAAAGATTGACCCTTCGCAGAGGGAAGCAGGGATTAACATGCGCTAGAGCTTTTCATTTTTAAATCAGGAGTAAAATTATTTTGAGAGGTGTTTGTTATTGTCAACGAATGGTAATGGGTACTCCAACTACCTCATCAACCAGACTTTCAAGAGCGGCTCCCATGAAGGACGTTATCTCTACCAGCAAGGTAGATCATCCCTCTTCTCTTTTGTTTACACACGTATTTTAGTATTATTATGGATGACACTCCCCCAACCTTTGCTTACACAAGCCATGGCTAATCGAATCCTCGGGTGCCTTCCAACATTCTCATACCATGGAGGAGTGTCTATTTGCAAATTAAGTTGCTTACTGATGAATCAGGGCAAAACATGTGAAGAGAATTATTAATGAAAGTTAATTAATTGGGGCTGGGAACCCCGTTGCCAGCTCTTTTTGCAAAATTATTGGATAAGCGGATGTGCCACTAGTCCATTATAAAAGTCTGTCAAGAGTAAATGACAAGGTTGAAAGATAAACACCACATACTTCCTCATGAGCTATAAAACATCGACACAAAATGAGAAGCATTTTGAAGGTTTAAAGGTAGCGCATGAGAATTTACTTGGAATGGTTTGAAATGCCATGCATAGGTATTTATGGTGGACACTTTGGAATAACTTGGTTTTCAGGGGTTTGGAAGCACGAGCAGCGTTCCCGCTCAGTACAAGTGAAGGCTAGCAATAGACTGGGGAGCGATCAAGAGAGCAATAACTGTCATAATCATGCTTGCGGCAAAATAAATTAACGGAGGCATAAAAGTGATACAAGAACTCTGAGGCAAAGTAAATCATTGAGGCTTAATTGACTTTTATTCAGTCATATGCATGCGTGAGCATGTGCCAAGTTGATTCAAGTGAATTATTCAGAGGAGGATACCACAATATCATACCTATTTATGAATAAAACAATGCAAGCAAATATCTATGACATGCTACTCATATTAATAAACTGGAGCTAAACATGAGAGATCATGAACTACTAGAATTTCTTAAATGACATATACCTCACATGAACCAACTAAGCATGCTCACATGGATGAGTATATGTACAAAAATGAAAACAAATAGAGTTCATACCAGCCTCTCACCACAGTCGAATTGTCGTAGATCGTCATTATTGCCTTTCCCTTGTGTAGCTTGAATAATATGGAATGAAAACCAAGCTCCAGCCACCGAAGACCGCTGAACTCCACAATGAACTTTACAAAACCAAAGAACAACATCAAATATTTTTGGTTTTTTCGAATTGGAAACGAGAACAAAAGGAAACAAGCAAACAAAGCAAAATCTTTTTGGATTTTCTTATAGCAAACCAACGATAGCAAATAATGCAAAATAAAAGCAAGAAACCAAAATAAACAAATGGTGAAGAGAAACAACAGAAATATTTTTGGTCTTTTTGTGTTTTAGGAAAGAAACAAAGCAAAAACAAGAAAATGAAAACTAGAAGAGTCACATAAACACATAGCATTAGGAATTCGTCAAACTTGACAGCAGTACAGTAATCGATTTTTAAGAAATTCTTCCGCTGCTCAGCTCGAAAAGTGTTCAACTAATGAATGTTAGATAACAACCTGGGGAACATGCACAAAAATTGGCTTCGCAAAATAACGTTCTAGCTGTTTTTGAGAATTTTTTTCGTATCAATCCAGAATCTGTTTTCAATCAGCACTTCCCCAAATATCATCTCCTTCTTATTAGAAAACCACTTTAAGAAGCTAAACAAGTATGTACAAGTATCCAGCAACTATAATATGCAATGAATGAGTGATGCCGGTATACCTCCCCCCAAGCTTAGGCTTTTGGCCTAAGTGGAGTTCAATCCCATGGTGCCCATGAAGTGGCACCTCCGTAGTACGACGAAGATGGATCCTGTTCTGGGTATGTGCTGGAAGATGCACCAGGATACGTGACCGTGTACCCATAGGAGGGCTCGGCGTCCTCGGAGTCATGCTGCTGGTGGAAGCCATGTATCCTCAGCTGCTCATCCACCTCCTCCTTAGAGCGCGACCACGGTTTCCTGTGAATATCGAACAAAACTATTTGCGGCAAAGGGATTTCCCTCTCATCCCCGTCAATAAACAACATTCTATAGACAATATTATCTAAACTAGAGTCAGTTGTAACAAATTGATGACTCTTCATAGCAGCAATATCAAGCCTTATAGGAGTTAATTTCACATCAGTAGGGTCAAGAGGAAGATCTAGATATGCTAAAATACGTGAGGCAACAATTCCTCCAAAAATAGGCCCCTTAGTGGACAAACGACGGGCAACAAGAGCACCAAGATGATAAGGAGTTTTTCCTGTGAGTGCAGCAACTAAACAAGCAAGATGATAAATAGAAATATTGCTAGTGTTCTCCCTACCAAGAATGCTAGTAGCAAGATAGTAAGCGAAATATCTTATGGCAGGGAGTTGAATGTTTCTTATCTTGCCGCGCTGAATGGTGCGGCTATCATTATTGGTAACTTCTCGATAGAGCTCCAGCAAAGCCTTGGGATTATTCTCGATCTTCTTCACTGTACCTACATGGGCAATATTCAATGCAGTACAAAAATCCTTCAACTTCATAGTAATAGGATTATCATAAATCTTGAATGTAACTGATGGTTGATAGTGCTTGTTGTTGAACTGAAAGCTCTCAACAAATATTTTTGTTAGCATGTAGTATTGCTCCCTCTCATCCATATAGGTGGTTAAGCCCACATTATTAATGAGGACCAAGAAATCATCCAACAGCCCAGCATTACTCAAAAGTTAAAACATGGAAAAGATGAAGCGTTAGGGACTCCATCGTCCTCTTCCGCTTCGAAGCTCGGTGCGAGGACATCCTCATTATAAGATCGTCTGAATCGAGTGGCTTCCCTTGAGGGCCTCCCCGTGCTTGTCGTCTCTCTTTCAAACACTTCTCCAAAGTTATAGTTATCCATCTTCCTTTTCTGAAATTTTTCAACAAACATTATAAAATTTGATTTGGTGACATATAATTGAGGGAAACTACTATAGGAACTTGCTAGAGTACTAAACATGCATCAAAACTAGTTTTTACCACTTAGAACAAGCATGCAAGCTCACTAAACATGTTACCTACAACAGCAAAATATTCAAGATATACTCAACCAAACAAAATTCTAATTGGATAATCGGAGGAGTCACATACCGGAGAGCAAATGTGCCAAATTTCATACAGAAATCTGGGCTGAGCAAAGAGATCGAAAAATCTTGAGCTCTTGAGCAAAAACGCGAGTGAGAGAAAGCTGGTACGAGTTTTTTCGGGAGAGAGAGTGAGATGGGAGGAAGAGATAAATAAGTGGGGCAAGGAGGGGCCCACACCACAGGGTGGCGCGCCCCCCTCCTTGGCCGCGTCGGCTGGTGGGGTGCAGCCCTGGGGTGCCCCACTGGTCATCCCCAGGTGCTTCCAGATGCCTCTTCGAAAAATAAGACCAACGGTATAATTTTTGTGAATTTTTGAAAACTTTGAAAAATGCACATTTCTGGGTATTAAAATTATTATTACTGGGCAGAAAAAGATTTTCAAATCTCTAAGTAACTAAAGAACTTTGCAAAACAAAAAGTGCTACAGCAAATAGAACAAGTGGAGGGGGAAAGAGATGTTGTTTAGTTCCTCTATGCATATAAAATGTATTTGTTAACAAGGTTGATCAAGTCTTGCCACCAAATAAATTTTACATAGCATAAGAAGAAATAAACCTCAAATCAATCATGTTACCTTGAATTGTATTGATATGGATCCAATCATAATATTTTGATATCTTTTTTAGGCTCATATATAGGACAATCAATAACTCCCACTTTGATTGTTCTCACATTAGAAATTGTATTAACTCCACATACTTTATCAATCCTCTTGGGAAAATAAACGGTATGCTCCTTATCATCAACATTGAAAGTAACTTTTCCTTTATTGCAATCAATAACAGCCCCTGCGGTGTTAAGAAAAGGTCTCCCAAGAATAATAGACATATTATCATCTTCAGGCATTTCCAACACAACAAAATCAGTTAATATCAAGCAGTTATTAGTAACTTGAACAGGAACATCCTCACATATACCAACAGGAATAGCAGTAGATTTATCAGCCATTTGCAAAGATATATCAGTCAGTATCAACTTATCTAAATAAAGTCTCTTGTAAAGAGAAAAAGGCATAACACTAACACCTGCTCCCAAATCACATAGAGCAGTTCTAACATAATTATTCTTAATAGAACAAGGAATAGTCGGTATACCTGGGTCGCCCAGCTTCTTTGGAACTTTTCTATTGAAAGAGTAATTAGCAAGCATAGTGGAAATCTCCTCATTAGGAATTTTCCTTTTGTTAGAGACAATATCTTTCATATACTTTGAATAAGGAGGCAATTTAATAGCATCAGTCAAAGGGATTTGCAAGAATAAAGGTTTCATCCAATCGCAAAATTTATTATAGTGTTCTTCTTCCTTTGATTTTAGTTTCTTAGCAGGAAAAGGCATTTTCTTTTGAACCCAAGGTTCCCTTTCATTACCATGTTTCTTAGCAATAAAATCTTCTTTAGTATACTTTTTATTTTTAGCATGCTTTTCAGGTTCATCTTCAACCTCTTCTTTATCAGAAGCATCATTCTTATCATTATCTTTATCATGTTCATTACCACTTTCAGTTTCAGCATCAGAAATAGAAATAATATTAGGATCATTAACAGGCTCAGAGGATTCTACAACATTTTTATGTTTCTTTTTCTTTTTCTTAGAAGGAGCACTAGTTTCAAATCGTTGAGAATCTTGTTCAACTCTTTTGGGATGCCCCTCAGGATATAGAGGATCCTGAGTTGAAACACCGCCTCTAGTTGTTACTTCATAAGCATGTTTTTCTTTAGAACTATTTTTTAACAAGTCATTTTGCACTTTAGTGAGTTGATCAATTTGAGTTTGAATCATATGAAAATGTTTAACAAGCATCTTAACATCATTGGAGGTTCTCTCCACAATATCATGCAAATTACTAATAGCTCGATAATTTTCCATTAAATGATTCTCTACTCTCATATTAAAATTTTCTTGCTTAACAATATAATTATCAAACTCATCTAAGCATTGAGCAGGAGGTTTTGAATACGGAATATCTTCCCTAGTAAAGCGTTGAAGAGAATTTACCTCAATCATGGATGAAGGGGGAATTATATTGCATAAATCTTCTATGGGAGGTAAGTTCTTCACATCTTCAGATTTAATACCTTTCTCCTTAAGAGATTTCTTGGCTTCCCTCATATCTTCATCATTTAATTTAATCAAACCCCTCTTCTTCAATATCGGCGTCGGGGCTGGTTCAGGTGTAGTCCAATCATCATGATTCCGGCCTATTTTAGCCAATAATTCTTCAGCTTCGTCTGGAGTTCTTTTCCTGAAAACACAACCAGCACAACTATCCAAATATGCCCTAGACTCAATGGTTAGTCCACTATAAAATATATCAAGTAAATCATGCTTTTCCAGATCATGTCCAGGTCGAGCTCTTATAAGAGAACAAAATCTTGCCCAAGCTTCAGGCAATTTCTCTCCATCTTCCTGGTCAAAACTATAAATTTTCTGCAAAGCAATATGTTGAGCACTAGCAGGAAAGTATTTCCGAAAGAAAACATCAAGCAGACCACTTGGACTATCAATAGAATCAAGAGGCAAACTATTATACTAAGTTTTAGCATCATCCTTTAATGAGAAGGGAAATTTTTTAGCAACAAAATAAGTACGCATCTTGACATCATCAGAAAACAAGTTACTCAAAGTAGAAAGTTCATTCATGTGTTCTACATCACTTTCTTTTTCAGTACCACAAAAGGGTGTTTTCTCAACAATAGATATATGAGATAAATCAAGAGAAAAATCATAATCCTTATCCTTAATGTTTATAGGAGATGTGGAAAATTTAGGATCAGGAGACAGTTTATATCTAACAGTATGTTGTGCAAGAAACTTTTTAATTTTACTTGCATCAGTAGTAGCATTGCATTTATCAATAAAATCATCATCAAGTTCCACATAATCTTCATCAGGATCATCACTAGAGTATTCAAACTCAGGTGAATTACCAGGTGTAGCAGTATTTTCATTAGGAGTTTCAGTATTTTCAATTTGTCTAGACCTAGCAATTGTAGCATCTAGAAAAGATCCCAATGAAGCATCATCAAAATTATAAGAATTTTCAGATTCAGCAGAAGTACCAGCATGTGAAGCTTGTGGTGGTGAAACAAGTTGACTTATCACAGATGGTGAATCAAGAGCAGCAGAGATACTCAGAGTTGTACCTTTTCTTGTAGTGGATGGTAATATGGCGACTTTAGGATCGCGAGATTTACCCATGATGGAGAATTTGCAGCGAACAATATCAATCCAAGTGAACATCCAAATAAAGCTATGCTCCCTGGCAACGGCGCCAGAAAATAGTCTTGATGACCCACAAGTATAGGGGATCGCAACAGTCTTCGCGAGAAGTAAAACCCAATTTATTGATTCGACACAAGGGGAGCCAAAGAATACTTGAAAGCCTTAACAGCGGAGTTGTCAATTCAGCTGCACCTGGAAACAGACTTGCTCGCAACAGTTTATCAGTAGTAACAGTTTATAGAAGTAGAAGTGGTGAAATATCAGCAGTAATGTAACAAAGACAGAAGTAGTGATTATAGTAAGCAGCATGATTAAAATACTGTAGGCACAGGGATGGATGAACGGGCGTTGCATGGATGAGAGAAACTCATGTAACAATCAAAGTAGGGCATTTGCAGATAGTAATAAAACAGTATCCAAGTACTAAACAATCCATAGGCATGTGTTCCATATTTAGTCGTACGTGCTCGCAATGAGAAACTTGCACAACATCTTTTGTCCTACCAGCCGGTGGCAGCCGGGCCTCTAGGGAATCTACTGGAAATTAAGGTACTCCTTTTAATAGAGCACCGGAGCAAAGCATTAACACTCCGTGAACACATGTGATCCTCACATCACCGCCTTCCCCTCCGGTTATCCCAATTTCTGTCACTTTGGGGCCTCGGGTTCTGGACAGCGACATGTGTATACAACTTGCAGGTAAGATCATAAAACAATGAATATCATCATGAAACAATAACATGTTCAGATCTGAGATCATGGCACTCGGGCCCTAGTGACAAGCATTAAGCATAACAAGTTGCAACAATATCATCAAAGTACCAATTACGGACACTAGGCACTATGCCCTAACAATCTTATGCTATTACATGACCAATCTCATCCAATCCCTACCATCCCCTTCAGCCTACAGCGGGAGAATTACTCACACATGGATGGGGAAACATGGCTGGTCGATGGAGAGGCGTCGGTGGTGATGATGGCGATGATCTCCTCCAATTCCCCGTCCCGGCGGAGTGCCAGAACGGAGTTTCTGGTCCCGAGACGGAGTTTCGCGATGGCGGCGGTGTTCTGGATGGCTTCTGGCGATTTCGACTTCCCCCCGTGTGTTTTTAGGTCGGAACCTTTAAGTAGTCCAGAGGGGGCATCGGAGGCTGGCCGAGGCGGCCTCACCATAGGGCGGCGCGTCCCCCTCCTAGGCCGCGTCGGCCTATGGTGTGGAGGCCGTGGGCCTCCCCCTGACCTGCCCTTCTAGCTCCGTGAATCTTCTGGGAAAAATAGGCCCATTGGAATAAACTCCAGGGATTTTCCCGAAAGTTGCGTTTCTGCACAAAAACGAGACATCAGGGCAATTCTGTTGAAAACAGCGTTAGTCCATGTTAGTTGTATCCAAAATACACAAATTAGAGGCAAAACAATAGCAAAAGTGTTCGGAAAAGTAGATACATTTTGGATGTATCAGGTAGCCGAAGGGTAATGCCCACATCAGAGGTCGTCTGGATCATCCTCCCCACCCCCATGGGCCCTCGATGGCGGTTGTACCTCCCGATGCCGCCCCTGGCCCTAATTCCGGTGCAGTTCATGTATCCAGCACTGTTGGCTCGACCCTTTCCGGTAGCAGAAGCATGGAGGAGCGCAGGCAATCCGTGGAGGAGCGTCATGGTGGCCATGCTCGCCGGCCACCCGTTTCAAGAGCAGGTTGGCCTTCAAACAATGTTTTGAGTTCCTTGCTAGAGATCATCTTGTGTGTGATTTCCGCGAGCCTTTCAGGTGTCTTGGATGCCTGCGTCTAGGCCATCGGGAGAGGGACTGTTGGCGTTGTTCGCTCAAGCCATATGCTCCATTGTTTGATCTCCGCAGTCCATCTCTTGGGTCGAGGTTGTAGCATTGCCACCTGTGGGAGATGATCGCTCTACTTCATTGCGGCATCCGGAGGTTGATGGTGTCATTCATCGTGTTGATGAGCGCCATGGCACTATTGATGCTAGTCGGGATTATGTTATGTGTCAAGCTATCGATAAGGGTGCATTGGATGAGTTTTTGCAGGTAACTTTCACAACTCCATTGGCGTTGCTTCGCTCGAAGATCCAGAACATGGTAGCAGCGGCGATCCGGCCTTTGCGTGAGGCCTCAATTGATGTGGGGCTAGGTGGAATTTTCGGTCCTCGCTCTTCCGTGCTTCGCACCTCGTCACCGTCTTTGATGGCGGCGTCGATCACAACCTGTCGTGCGGCTTATGAAGATGAGGGAGGCTTGTCTGTCCGAGTGCGCTCCGAGATGTTCCAGCACGTTGCTTTACCCGTTGATGGTGCTGAGGGTGCCTTCGTAGCAAGTGCTTCATCGTCGGAAGTGGTGGATGTCATGCCTGGCATGAGCGTGGATCCTCGTAATGAAAGTGTAGTCATTACTGATGTCGTTGCTCTAGTTTTGCAGATTATGCCTGAATTGCAGAAGCTTTGCAGGGAGTCATCTGCAGTGCTTCTGATGGAGATGGTCTCATTAGATGCCTTGGGGGTGGCCATGTTGCCCTCACCACCGCCATTTGAGACATGTGAGTCACCCGTCTTTGTGGACAGAGAAGGTCTGTTGGCATCTGATATTCTGATTCGGCTCTATTTGGAAAAAAACTCTGCGACTTAATTATCAATTTGGAGGCCGTTAGCCTAGGATATGGCATGAAAATCTCTTGCGTCTTGGCAGGAAAAACTCAGGTGACATAATTAGGAAGGTGGAGAAATCTCTCAAGAGGAGCAAAATAAGGAGAAGGGGCATGATAAGGAAAGCCTCTCCATGATTGACCTATTTTGGGTTGTTGCAGTTCATCGAAGTAGGTTGCATGAATACGTTGTTTTATGTAGTTGGTCAGGAAGTCCTTGGATATTGTTCGCTTGCGGTTTTATTGTAATACGGTTTTTCCTCCAGTTTTCCGTCAATTAACTAGGTAAACTTCTTCTTAATTAATAGATTGAGGTAAATTTTTGCCTTCATTTAAAAGAAAACAAAAGATGCTAACAAAAGTAAAGGAACTGAGGCTGAGAGAACATCAAATCGAAGAAGCCCATTAATTATGAGGTGCCCTGCAATGCACACAGCCGGCAGTGGCAGCAGCAGCTAGCAGTGTGGATGATATGCTACACGGTGGAGTAATTAACATCCTACAATCCGGCGACAAATAGAGAAGAGAACCAGACGGCAAGATCGTCGCTGAGCTGGTGCTCGTCCACCGCCACCATCGCCACGCCGCCAACGTGCAGGCGGCAAAGCGGGCACGTCCGCCGGCACAGCGCCAGCCACCGGTCGACGCAGACCCGGTGGAACGCGTGGCCGCACGGCAGCCGCCGTATCTCCTCCCCGTCGCGGAACCTCGATATGCACACGCAGCAGCCCGCGGACGTCAAGTGGTGGTGGTCGTCGTGCCGACTGCAGCGGCGGCATTGCTCCTCCGCCACCTTACCGACCGCGCCGCCGGAGAGAGCCGCGGAGAGCAGCGCCACCACGTGCCCCATCGTCGTCACCATCTGAACACGGTTCTTAATTGCGACGCAGGTAGGTATATGTGCGCGCGAGTGCGATGATTTGCAGCTGGAGTGACCAGCATCGATGTAAGGCTGGCTGGATTGCGATGGTTTATATAAGGCGAGTGTGTGAATCAATAGGAAACTTGCTCAAAAAAAAAAAAAAGAATCAATAGTTTTGATGATGGATTGATGGAGAAGGTGCACCTAAAACCTCCACTGTCACCCTTTCCGTGGATACAAAGCTTCTTGGACGCGAAAGCTAAGAGCAACTCTAACAGAAGCGCTGTCGCGCCACACTCAAAATATGGATACAATGCATGTTTTGATGTTTTTACACGCGCACAGACGTTTTGCTTCACCGAAAACGCTAAAATTTGGCGCGACGAAGCAGCGCTTTTCTGGGCGCTGGATTTACCACACACTAGCGCTGCACAAACAACAACTGATACAGATTGTTACACTACAAATATCAATAACAACAAATTGGTCTTTTATTACTCACGACCCAAACAAATTAATAGTTCCCTATCAATACAATAAATTGGCCTAAACAAATACAACAAATTGGTCTATCTCAATACAACAAATAGTCCCCGGACAATACATCAAATGCAACAAATAGTAGTCGGAGAGGTACATCCACAGCTAATCGGGGGCGGTTCCACTCCAATCAAGCCATCTCTCCGGCGACTGCGCGCCTGCGGAGCGAAGGGAAACAGCGCCAACACTGTTGATTTCCCACTCCGGAGCCGCAAATCCTTCAGGTCGACGCGCAAAGGCTACCACTTCGTGAAGGCACTTCGATTTGAACCTTCCGGAGCGGTGGAACGGCGCGGCAAGGTTGCTTGGGGAGTGGCGGAATAGTAGAATCATTGTCGGCCGAGAGCGCGCTGTGATTTTTCAGGGGCAGTTGGGAATTTGCGCGATGTTGTTCTTTGCCGCGCGCTGGACTGGACACGGGATAGAAAGCGTCTGCGGGGATGAAATATGCCACGCACGTGAAAAAGTTTACCGCGCGTGGAAATGCAGCGACTGCTGGAGCGCGGTTTTGCTTGTTCATGCACTATAAAAGCAATTGGCTTTCAGCGCGTGCGTTATTTAGTGTATCAATTGGAGTGCTCTAAGTAAGCGGTAGGATCGATCATTCGTATATGTCTGACCACCAGAAGGTTTCAGGTATACATAGGTGCAGTCAACCTGTGCAAGGACAGAGCCGAATCAAAAATCAACCAATAGCTCGACAGTCGACTCGTCAAGCAAAATGAAGCAGTATTACTCACCTCCAACAAATCCAAGACGTGAGCACTTATCGCATTTAAGTCTTATAAAAAAATTGCGAAAATTCCACAGATCTATTAATAATCATTAACAAAGAGGCCTAAAAATAATACAAAAAGGTTAGTGGACCACCTTGCGACGACTACAAACACTAGCGCGAGCTGAAGCCGCACCGCCATCCTCACCGTTTCATCATCGGATCCAGGCAAAGCTTATCGTAGTAGAGCTTATTGTAGTAGATATATGGAAAGCCGTCGTGCTAAGTTCCTAAAGGACCAACGCACCAGAGGAGCAACCATCGCCGATGATGATAATTGTAGATCGGAAGAGATTGATCCAAAATCACACCAAGTAACATAGAAACCAACCGGGTCCCAAAAGATTCGCCGGATACATGACTCCACGCGCCCTCCGCGGATGCTAGACAAACCATCGGAGCTAGGGTAGGGTGGAGAGGACCTTATTCTAACTTCAGGACGTAGCCGTCACCTCACCATCCTGAAGAAGACACTGAGAATAAGCTAGAAAAACAAAAAACAAAAACATTCCCGTCGGCGAGAGGCCGTCATCCGCCACACCTCGAAGGCCCTACGGCCACCATAGGCGGAGCGGACCGGCAGCATTGCTGGCGAGAGGGATAAAACCCTAGATAGGTTCTGAGCGCCTTCATCGCCTCATGTGTGTCTCTTCTGCCGTACCGGTTCGACTTATCAACTGAGTACTACGAAAGCATAAATGTAGAATCTTAACAATGTATATAGTTCCTTTTCTAAAAACAATGTTTAGTTAGGGGTTGCATGGCCAAGCATATGTGTCGGCTGAGCTATGTTGCATGTTGCTTCATGAGCACAAAAGCCGGGGAGCTTCTTCTCCCATGGCTAAGCAACCTCGGTAACCTGCAAGGGTTTAACCGGAGGAAATTGAGTGAGAGTTGAGTGAGTGATCACAGGTTAGGTACACTGACTGTTGCTATTTTGTTCAGCCTGCAGAATGTGGGCCAAGGTGAGCTGTCACTGATCACAACTCTGCCCGTAACACGTGTCACATCACTCCTGTCTCCATGGATCGTTCTATGTTTTATGCCATCTGATCAATTATGTATTAACCGATACTGGAAGCAAGGCTGAGATGATGTTCAGTTCCAGTCAACTGCAGATGACAGGCATGTAATGGTTGTTGGATGCTACGCAGAAATATGCATCTCTGCATGTGTATGTGTAGGTACTATGTTCCTCACCAGACCAACAGTCGGACAGGCGTAAAACTTGCATCTGCCACAAACTTTCCTTCGGCAGGTAGTCTCCAGCTTTCCTATTTTTATGGCTTTACAAGGTGGGCTTTTCCTGTTCATCTTCTCTTCATAGAATATTCATGTCAGGTTCAAGAAAGTCCTCCAAAATCTTCTTTTCAGTTGAGAAAAGAAACACCACCAAGGTGCAAATAATTGATCATCTCAAAAGGTAATTCCTCAAGAGAACTCTTTTTCTCCCTCCAGATTATTCCATTTTCAGATATGCCCCAAAATTTTGCTTGTGCTAACAGATCTGTTCATTCCATCAGTTGGCGCCAAGTCTTTTATTGTTCATCTTTTTACACGGCTGGTTCAAGGAAATCCTCCAACATAATTGATCAGCTAGGCAGTCCAAGTGGTTCCTCGAGTGAATCATTGATTTGCTGCCCCAAAAAGTTTCTTGTAGTTCCAGTAACAGACTAATTTTTAAGGACCGATTCAGAATTTTTTCTGCAGAAGTCCTTTCTAAGGCAGAGTTCGAGCATATTGAGATCCGGATCCTAGAGTCGTAGTGATTTGTATGCTAGGTTCTCTGTACATGTACACCCACAAAAAGAGAAAGAAGCAAAAGCAAATTATTGCCAACAGCAATGGTGTAACAGCCGTACACATCAATATGGCAATGCTTTACTGCAATAAGAAACAGTTTGAATAGAGCACAGCCTCTTATTTTGATCTCAGTTTTTTTTTCCTAATACGGAACAATTTTGTCGGCTGCTACCACAACTTGGATTCAATTAGAGGATTGCCTGGGCTGGTGTCATGTCCTGATTTCTCCTGGTGGTCCTCAAGCAATTTCCCATCTTTCGGTAGGAGAAAAGGAATTCCATCTACTATCTGGAGTCAACGACAGAATGGAATCAGGGCTAACTGCCAAGCAAAAATGATGAATGGAAATGCCAGAGATGCTATTTACAAGGAGTGCTG
This sequence comes from Lolium perenne, assembly GCF_019359855.2. Classification (NCBI taxonomy): domain Eukaryota; kingdom Viridiplantae; phylum Streptophyta; class Magnoliopsida; order Poales; family Poaceae; genus Lolium; species Lolium perenne. Next base: position 297,252,781 of record NC_067245.2, read on the forward strand.
TATGTATGGCACATACACCAATCCTGATAAAAAGAAATTGGTGAAATGCTACACGAAACAATAAATTGAGATCCTGAAACTCCATAGGTTCATTTTTTTCAACTAATAGTCCAGAAATCCTGATTCACCAATAACATATTCATCCTAATAATCAAAGCTAGTAACATAAATAATCCCCTAGTTAGAACTTAGAACATCAAATCAGTTGGCAATGGGCCACTTATGTTTACTCCCACCATTTGCTAGTCTCACCCTCCACCTCTAGTTTATTCCAGTAAACTAGATCGCCGCATGCAGCACCACTAGTTTCTGGTAGCATGATGCCCTTGTATCAGTGTGCTCTAGTTTTATCACATCCCCAACAAACTACGCAGGCCCTTGGGTGCTGGTAAAATGCACTATAGAACCCTCAAATTTACACCATGTTCGACATGATGATACCATGTGCACAAGTCAGCTCCCAAATGAAATCACCTCATCTTCATTAATCAAATCCTCAAAAACCGCAAGAAATGCCTCTTAAAACAATCTCACTATGATCGCTAGCTAATTCCTCTATTGACTCTCTGCTATGAGTTTTACCCCGTTATATCGCATGATCATGCCAAGAAACTACCCTCATCTTTTTTTTACTTCAGGATTTCTCAGCTGCGGCAAAACAACAAACAGGTAAACGGCAAGCATGGATGGGCGACTAGAACCGTCAACAACCTAGGTATTCAATGTAGGGTATGACGACCAGAGCGCTGATGTATAGCAGGAGAAGACATAGGTTCTCACCGGAAGGAGATGCCGACGGCGTCGCTGACCAGAGAACCGCTGGCCTCGCAGTACCTGATGGGCAAAAGAAAGCGTGCAGATGCAGAGGTAAGCGGGCTGCGGGTAGAAGTAGAGACAAATTTGTCTTGGACGGACTTCTCTTGCCTACCTGAGAGGCTTCTTGGACAGGGGGCAAACGAGCACGTCGGCGAGCGGCTGCGGGATCCCGCCGCCGCCGTGCCGCCGCCGCCTCATCGTCCTGTCGGAATTTCGGATGGATGGGGATTGGGCCGATCAAGATTGTAGAGGCCCAACAAGCCTAACTGCTCTCGCAACTCGGGCCATCTTCAGAAAATAGGGCGATTCCTATACACCGACTTGCAACTCCTTTGGAAATATTACCTGAGTGGTACTTCTTTCCCGTGTTTCAAATACTCCGTACGGTACCCAATAAGTAATTGGGCGTTCTCTTAATGGTTTCTGTGCCAACAGGCTTATTGACAGTACCCTTTCTAGAGAATGTCAATAAATTCCAAAATCCCTTTCGCCGCCCAGTAGCTACGACCGTTTTTTTAATTGGTACTGCAGTAGCTCTTTGGTTGGGTATTGGAGCAACATTACCCATTGATAAATCTTTAACTTTAGGCCTTTTTTAGGTATTTTTTGATTTATTCAACCGTAGTGTATACGAGCCACCGACCACCCCCCGCGTCGGTTTTGGGCCGGCCCATTTAGATAGATCTCCCCTCTTATTTTCACTGCTTCGTTGACTGATTCCATTCCCTTCCGACCAGGGTTCCTCCGCTTCTTCCTTACTCGCGCACAATTCGGTCCAGGGTTTCTCAGCTTCTTCCTCCGCTTCCTCGACCTCATCTTCTTCCTCTGGTTCTTCTCCGGCCGCGCATGTATTCCCTCCTCCGCCACGCCCCCGTGCGCGCCTAAGGGTTCCCCATCGACCTCATCTTCGCTGATCTGCCTCGTTATCCCCATCGATGGCGGCGGAAGGTTAGATCCCGATCCGTTGCTGATTCATCGCTTCGCCTAACTCGCGTTTGATTTTTAGCGGTGGGTTCTTATGTTAGGGTTTGTTCAGTGATGCTTCGTCATGTTTTAGTGTTGTTTAGGGTTTCATTCTTCATCTAGAGCAGACCTCAAATTGTCCGCATCACCGGGGACGGAAACGGGCTTGAGTCCCAAAGACGGAGACGGTGTGGATCCGCATCACCCCGTCTAGAGTTACAGATTTTTTTTTGTGGATGATTATGTGTGTTGCTTTTCGATTTGATTCTAGCGCTGGCTTCGATGATTCTGTAATTATTTCTAATTTCCCCCTACATTTCTTGCGTGGCAGCCACTGTCAAGTATAAGAGATTACATGTAAAATCCATTCTAGATGCTAGCCACTTGATATTTTTTAAGACTTTTTTGATCTGGTTTCTAAATGTAGCAAACCGTGGTACTTCTGTTTTTTTAACATGGTATAGTTTTTTATCTGCTTCAATTTTCTGGATATTGCTATTGTTAGAACTACCATGTTAACAAATCATTACGATTTTATCATAGGTTGCACTACAGCAATTACTTCTTGAACAAGTGCCCAAACTCATTTTTATTTTTTTCTTCCTTGTACAAGCCAGTCTCTTCCATGTATAAGCCAGAAATAATACATTGTTAGTCCAAAACTTAGAAGTACTTTTAGGTAAATCACAATGATTTTTGTTCTTTTTAAGTGTTCAATTACTTGTTTTTAAGTGTCCAAAACTTCCTTGTTCCATTTCTGTTCATCATTAAGTGTTCAATTACTTGTTCAATTTCTGATATGCAGTATCATAGTTTCTCTAATTTTTCTGAAATTTCTGCTCTTATGCAATATCATAGTTTATCATTTTTGTTTTTTATTTTATGCTCCAGCATAATCATATCTGTTTCATTTTTTTGTTGTTGTAGAAAACACCATGCGCATTGAACCGCAATGCAAGCCTACCATTCAATCAAGGTTTTCAACACTCAGATACATGAAAGTAGTGAAGAAGTTTAATCCTATCCAGAGGTCTTTCATTTCAAAACATGGCCTGGACAATCTGCTAAAGCTCCCTGATCACCTTATGGTTCCAATGAATCTCCTACAGTAGCTTGCTGGCTACACTTCACATGGTGAAGCAAAGTTTTTGCAGCACAAGGAGAAGATCATACACTTCAACAAGGATATGGTTGACAAGGTCTTTGGATTTCCTTCTGGAAGCAAGTCTTTTGTAATGGAGAGTACAGATCCTGATATCGTCAGTGAAGTGGAGGGGATACATGCCCGGTACCTCATAGGGAAGAAGCAGATTACTGTGGCAAATGTAGAATTTGTGCTGCTTGGTTCTAACGAGGAGATTGTTTTCATCAGGAGCTTCTTACTGTTATTCATCACCACAGTCCTTTGCCCTTCATCCTACAATTTCGTGAACCCGAAATATCTGTACTCCTTGAGGGACAGCGACATTGCTGACGTGAGGAATCTAGACTTGGGGACCTTGTGCCTCAACCACCTATGGAATGAGGTTAATGCTTGGAAAGCTAAGGTTTTCAAAGATGGAAGTGATTTCAACAGGATGCTTTGGATTGGCGGTTGTTTACCATTGTTGGCAGTAAGTGTTGCATTTTCTTTTTGGGTATTACTTCTTTAACATATAAATTATCTGCTTCATGCCAAATTAAAAAATCATCGGCACTAATAGGTTTCTTTTTCTTTTTAACTTTTTGTGCAGGTTGTTTACATGGACTTTTTGGATTTGGGTGCCAATGCTGGGCAAATGGATTACAGTATTCCAAGAATGGCACACATAAGGAATGAGCATTTTATGCTTGTACATAACGCAGACCGAAACTTGTTGTCACGGAAATCGTATGGTGTTCTTCCAGTACGTTTTATTCTAAACTTCTCCTTTCTGTCCAGTTTTAACATCTTTGAGAGTAGTTTGGAACTTCTAGGTTTTGTCTTATGGTGTTTATTCCAGTATGTTTGGAACATGGTTTTACACAAACTACAAGCATTCTTCTGTATTCTTTTGATTTTAGTTTGTGATAACCAACTTTAAATTATTTTTAACAGCTCAGGGACATTTCTCTTACCCCATACAGTGTTGATCTAGCAATTGTACCTGTTGTTGCTCATATTCCTGCGTTGGCACATGCATCACCTGATGAAGTAATGGATGATAATGTTGTTGAAGATAACTTCATGGAAGATATTGGCAACCATCAAGAAACTGTATGCTTCTTTTCTATTTGTCATATGTTTATCCTTTCATAAAATCTTTTTTGGATGTGTTATTTTTTGTTATTTTTATACTGTGTTTCACCTTTTCTGTTTTCGTTAGATTGACATCAGTGATTCACAAGTGGGATCTGACAGCATTGGGTCTTATATAATGGAACCAAAAGGCAAACCTTGCTCTCCAGACCCTTATGATGATTTTGTTGAGAGGAAACCTGCAAATGTTGGTAAGCCATGAAGCCTTGTCTTTCATTTTTATGGTGCTTACATCTTTTTTCCCCTTTGTGTGCACTTATATTTTGTATGAACATATCTGAGCTCTATTTTTTTTTCAAGTGCATCTAGTGGAAACAATGGAAGGGGGGTCTAGGTTTGCTGATGCTTTACAGAAAATAGCTATCTCTTCCGCTGAGCTCTCTGATAGCTATTCAGTAGAAGAGATAGTTGAAGGCTTTGTATCTAATCAAGGTTGGTGTCAAATAATCATTCTCTTCTTGTCTTTTTTTGTTAGTTTTGTATGATTTGAACCTTTGTTTTTGTCATGGAAGATGCTACATGTATTAATCTGCTTTCAATATCTTCAATCACAGAGAACACCATGGAGTACAACGATCATGATGGTTCTCCTGTGACCAATACAGACGCAGGTAATTTTTTTTAAACTGGTTTTTCTAACATTTTCCGTGTTGATGTACCTTACATATTTTTTTTCATAGGAACAGGGAACAATGATGTGATTGTACTGCCCGGATCTTGTGATAAAAATAGTTTTGAAAAAAGGAACAGGAAAAAGCGTGCAGCAATAGCAACAACACCAGAGAAAATCATGCCAAAGTTGATTATGGATGACTTCATCGAAAATTTCCACAGTGACCATCTTAGGAAGATCAGATTCAAACAGTCAGACAAGTAAGAATTCCAATGTTGATTTTTTGCGACAAGTACAATTGATTTTGCTTTTTTTAATAGTTGATGTTTGCATGTATTTTACACATGTTTTCCTGCTGGTCATCTTTACTGTGTGAAGCTACTATAATTATTCTCTAAATTGATTTCTATTTTTTTGCTGACAGTGACATTGTAGTCGAGATTGGGCGTTACTCTGTAACGTATAAGAATTTCGTTAATTCTTTCAAAGATTGTGGTCATGTGAATGGTGACACTATGTCGGTGTATGCTCAGATATATAATGATGAAGCTGCATATGAAGCATTGTCGAAACCTTTTCTGAAGAAATACATGTTTGCAACTGTTTTCTCTGTAAGGATCTAAGCCATCCTTTCTTATGCTGCCTTTTCCTTTTTGTTTTTTAGATTATTTATTTTTTAAAAGTAATTATATTTGATATTTTTTCTTTTTTATAATGGCAGGAAATGTTGATGAAAGATCCTAGTGAGTTTGACAAGAATTCTGTCAAACTAGAGTTCAATTGGATAATGAATTATCTTGGTTTCGACCTGTCATCAATGGATATTGTAAAGCATCCTTAAAAACTACAACTTACAAAAATTCGAAACTTCCTTTTCTTTTTTCTTTTTCTTTTTGGTAATATGCATATGTGTCTTTTTGATCTTTTACCTTACTGCTTTTGTTTTTCTTATTCTTTTTTTTGGGCAGCTTCATTTTCCAAGTGTTTGGTCCAAGAATTGGGTTCTAATTGCTGTCAACCCACTATATGAGACAATTAATTTCTTTGATGCAACTTCTCTAACCAGTGAAGAAGACAAAGATAAATTGATGAAAAACCTGGTACACTTTCTCATGATATATATGTTTTTGCACCAATTTTCATTTCTAAGCATAGTTTATGTAACCCACTATGTTTTTACTTTTTGAAATGTAGGCAATTAATCTCAATACTGTTTCTAAGGAACTCAATATCTTTGCTAAAGATGTTTCCAAATTTAAGAAACCAAAGACTCCAACTTATACTGTTGTTGAAGAACAGTAAGCATTCTAACAGCTTTATGTCGATCATACTTACATTTTTTCCAATTCCATTGTGTTGACATTTATTTTTCTATGATAAATCTAATGTAGGAATGATGATGGAATTTGCACCATGATTTATGCAGAAAATTGGACTGGAAAGTTTATGAGATATTTCACCAAGGTATCACACCATAACGTCTCCTTTTCCCGTTAGGATCAGAAATCATAGAAATCTTTATTTTTTAATAGTATTCGGGGAGAACGCACAACCTAAACCATGAAGCAAGTTGACTGGTTTCATACGAAAATATATAGGGAACCTGTTCTTATTGCAAGGACAGTTTCATTGATTTTCAGTTTGTTGAGCCTGTTGCACTTTTACTAAGCAATATAAGTTAATTAGTTCACTACTACTGTACATTTTTCTTCTTCTAAGTGTTTTCTTCATTTTGACATCATTTGTCGATGGACAGTAAAAGTGCCTCTGTCTCAATAACTATTTATTTTTTGCTTCATCTATGTTAGGCAATGATTTTGTAAGAATTTCTGTGTGTAAATATTTCGCTTGAACAATTTAGTCCAGATACAGGAATGCTATGTGTGCTTTGAATTCTCATTACCGAAATTCCCCTGTGGTACAAAACGCTAAAAGTTGCATAGGAATTACAAAAATGATAGTTGAAATATCTAACTTTACTGGTAGATCGAGGAATTCATGACGAAAACTTGTGTTTTCGACTGTTTTTATTGGAATTACTTCTTTTTTCGATGGGACGTCTAGCTTTACCATATTTTCTCACTTACGTTCAATCAGAATAATAGCTTACAAACCTTGTACTAATCAGTTCAGCACCGGTAGTGCTTCCGATTCTCCCTACCTTTTGTGCATGTCTGTTTCCTTGTGCTTCTGATTATTCAGTCACATTTTAAAACATTAAGTAGCTAAAAAAATTGTTATTAAACATTTCCTTGTGCTTCTGATTATATCTTCCGATTCATGGTAACTATTCTCCATCCTAAGCCTATCACTAAGTAGCCTATTTTGTGCTTCTTCAACATTAATCATCTATTTTTCTTCTCCACCCTAGAATACTGAAAATTCAAAGTGGGATCTATGCTTGCTGTGTGAGCTTTTACTGAATACTCACTAGTTTTTTCCTGTTTTGAATTGCAGAAAGTAATTCCAGAGTTCAGGAAGCTGAAAGCATACGATATGTTCTACTGTATCCAGAACAAAGGCGCTGTTCAGCAGTTCGAAAAAAAAGGAAAAGGAAGGTTTAGTGCTTAGCCATGTTTCCACATGACAAAGTCACTCGCTCCTAGCACAATGTTTGTTCTGGCATGAAGATATTTTGGTATCCACAACATAAGTCGCTCGCTCCAAGAACATTCGTGCCTGCTTTTGGAACTTATTGTATTGATGCAATCTTATTAGATTTCACTGCACTGTTCCTATGTGAATGCTACTACGCAATCTACTTTTTTAATGTAACCTGTTTTGTTTGAATCATGTAACCTGAATCATATGTCTTATGTGGTACACGGTGTGCTGAACCTGATGGAGTTTTTATCCCCTGAATCATCATATGTTATATGTATGGAGTTTTTATCCCCTGAATCATAATATTCTGTTTTTTCTCGGCTAAGCTGGATAGGTGCTTTTTCCGCTGACATATCTAATTCAGCTGTCGTCAAACTAAATACAAGATTTATAGCAACAACATTTTTGAAAAAATAGTAACCTCCAATACAAAATAATTATGTTCCATCAGATTTTATTAGACGAAAACACCAAACTTGCTTTTAAGCCTCAATAACTTGTTGAACATATGGAATGGAACATGGAGATGATCAACGTATGAGTGTTTCAAGATTCCATTTTGGCAATGTATGTTTGTACAGAGAATATGGAGATAATTTTTTAAAAACTGAATGAAATCAATGACATGTTTTCTATGTGAGGTCTTTTATCAACAGCAGCTTAACTGGGATTTATATCATATCGAACAAACTTTTTTGAAATTGCAATTATTTTTAATTGTAATATTTATATATTCTTCTAGTATTTTTTTCCTAGTATTTTTTTGAAATTAGTTCATAATTAAAATATCCAAAAATTCGTTCATCGCAAAAAATCCGTTCATGTTTTTTTTCCTGAATAATCTGTTAATATCTTTTTTTTGAAGGTAGGAGATGGTTTATGCCAAATAAACAATTTTTCTAAGGAAGAATTTTCTGATTACCCCAATAATTCATTCATGCAAATATTTCGTTAATGAGAATTTGTTCATCCTATCAATTCGTTCATGTTTATTACTTTTTATTTTTCTGTTTTTTTAGGGGAGTATGTTTTCTATGATTTTTGTGTGCAAATAAACTGTTCATGCTTTTTTTCCAAGTACTATTTTATCATATGAACACTTTATTTATTTGTTGAATTTCTGTTCAAAGTAGGGTTTTCTTGTTCATAGAAAATAATCCTTTCATGCCAAGAACCCATTTTCAGGTTTGAATTGATAGGGGTACATGTACATTCCTTTTTGGCAAGTCGGGCCTATGTATGTATCTAGTCTGTATGACGACGCATCGCATCCGGATGTACCCGCGCGGAAAACGAGGGAAAAGAAGAAAAGGATAGGGATCATCATGATTCATCAAGAATAAAATTCGTTCATGCTTTCACTATTACTTGTTTTATTTTTTCTTTTTGAAATTAGTTCATAATTAAAATATCCCAAAATTCATTCATCGCAAAAATCCGTTCATGTTTTTTTTCATTAATAATCTGTTAATATCTTCTTTTTAAGTTACGAGATCGTTCAAGCCAAATAATAAGTTTTTCTAAGGAATGATTTTCTGTTCATCCCAATAATTTCAAATATATTCTTCTAAGTTTGAAAATTGAAAAGAGTTAAAAATTATCTTTTTAAATAGTTCAAATTTGTTGAATTTTTAATGCGGATTTTTTTGGGGAAAGCTAATGATTTTTTAAAAAAATTCAACACTAAAAATGTTCATAATTTTTAATATCCATTTCTGTTCATCGCAAAAATACGTTCATGTTTTTTTCCTGAACAATCTGTTAATATCTTGTTTTTTGAAGATAGGAGATGGTTCATGCCAAATAATCAATTTTTGTAAGGAAGAATTTTCTGTTTATCCCAATAATTTAAAATATCTTTGTTCTAAGTTTGAAAATTGAAAAGAGTTAAAAATTATCTTTTAAATAGTTCAAATTTGTTGAATTTTTAATAGATTTTTTTTTTTGGGAAAGCTAATGTTTTTTAAAATTTTGTTCAACACTAAAAATGTTCATACTTTTAAATATTCAAATCTGTTCATCGCAAAATCCGTTCATGTTTTTTCCTGAATAATCTGTTAATATCTTTTTTTTGAAGGTAGGAGATGGTTCATGCCAAATAATCAGTATTTTCTAAGGAAGAATTTTCTGATTATCCCAATAATTCATTCATACAAATATTTCATTAATGGTTCTTTTTTTTTTGTTCAAGGTAGGTTTGGTGTGTTTTCTACAATAATTTGTTCGTCCTATTAATTCGTTCATTTTATTACTTTTTATTTTCTGTTTTTTAGGGGAGTATGTTTTCTATGATTTTTTTGTGCAAATAATCTGTTCATGTTTGAATTTTTGTTCAAGGTAGGTTTTTTTTATGTTCATGCAAAAAAACCGTTCATGCTTTTTTTTCCTAGTATTATTTATCATATGAGCACTATATTTAATTATTGAATTTTTTGTTCAAAGTAGAATTTCCTTGTTCATACAACATAATCCTTACATGCCAAGAACCCATTTTTCAGGGTTGAATTTTTCGTTCATGTTTTCACTATTACTTGGTTTATTTCTCTTTTTGAAATTAGTTCAATAATTTGTTCATCCTATCAATTCGTTCATGTTATTACTTTTTATTTTTCTGTTTTTTTAGGGGAGTATGTTTCTATGATTTTTTTGTGTGCAAATAAACCGTTCATGTTTGATTTTTTTTCCAAGTACTTTTTATCATATGAACACTTTATTTATTTATTGAATTTTTATTCAAAAAGTAGGATTTTCTTGTTCATACAAAATAATCCTTTCATGCCAAGAACCCATTTTCAGGGTTGAATTTTTCGTTCATGCTTTCACTATTACTTGGTTTATTTTTCTTTTTGAAATTAGTTCATAATTAAAATGTCCCAAAATTCGTTCATCGCAAAAATCCGTTCATGTTTTTTTTCATTAATAATCTGTTAATATCTTCTTTTTTTGAAGGTAGGAGATGGTTCATAAAAATAATCAGTTTTTCTAAGGAATGATTTTCTGTTCATCGCAAATCTGTTCATCGCAAAAATCAGTTCATATTTTTTCCTGAATAATCTGTTAATATCTTTTGTTTTGAAGGTAGGAGATGGTTAATGCCAAATAATTAGTTTATCTTTTGGATAATTTTAAATATCCAAATCTGTTCATCACAAAAATCCGTTCATGTTTTTTCCTGAATAATCTGTTAATATCTTTTTTTGAAGGTAGTAGATTGTTAATGCCAAATAATCAGTTTTTCTAAGGAATGATTTTCTGTTCATCCCAATAATTTCAAATATCTTCTTCTAAGTTGGAAAATTGAAAAGATTTAAAAATTATCTTTTTAAATTGTCAAATTTGTTGAATTTTTTAATGTGGATTCTTTTTTTGGGAAAGCTAATGATTTTAAAATTTTGTTCAACACTAAAAATGTTCATAATTTTTAATATCCAATTCTGTTCATCGCAAAAATACGTTCATGGTTTTTTCCTGAACAATCTGTTAATATCTTGTTTTTTTGAAGGTAGGAGATGGTTCATGCCAAATAATCAATTTTTGTAAGGAAGAATTTTCTGATTATCCCAATAATTCATTCATGCAAATATTTTCGTTAATGGTTAATTTTTTTTGTTCAAGGTAGGTTTGGTGTGTTTCTACAATAATTTGTTCGTCCTATAAATTCGTTCATTTTATTACTTCTTATTTCTGTTTTTAGGGGAGTATGTTTTCTATGATTTTTTTTTGTGCAAATAATCCGTTCATGTTTGAATTTTTGTTCAAGGTAGGATTTTTTTATGTTCATGCAAAAAAAACCGTTCATGCTTTTTTTCCTATTGAGTGTGCAAAGTTTGAGAAAGATGGAATTCTTTGTTCTCACATTCTCAGATTGTTCACACAGTTTGATGTTGTATGATTTTTTTGTGCAAATAATCCGTTCATGTTTGATTTTTTGTTCAAGGTAGGATTTTTTTATGTTCATGCAAAAAAAATGTTCATGCTTTTTTCCCTAGTATTATTTATCATATGAGCACTATATTTAATTATTGACTTTTTGTTCAAAGTAGAGTTTTCTTGTTCATACAACATAAATGCCAAGAACCCATTTTTCAGGGTTGAATTTTTCGTTCATGTTTTCACTATTACTTGGTTTATTTCTCTTTTTGAAATTAGTTCAATAATTTGTTCATCCTATCAATTCGTTCATGTTATTACTTTTTATTTTTCTGTTTTTTTAGGGGAGTATGTTTTCTATGATTTTTTTGTGTGCAAATAAACCGTTCATGTTTGATTTTTTTTCCCAAGTACTATTTATCATATGAACACTTTATTTATTTGTTGAATTTTTATTCAAAGTAGGATTTTCTTGTTCATACAAAATAATCCTTTCATGCCAAGAACCCATTTCAGGGTTGAATTTTTCGTTCATGCTTTCACTATTACTTGGTTTATTTTTCTTTTTGATATTAGTTCATAATTAAAATATCCCAAAATTCGTTCATCGCAAAAATTCGTTCATGTTTTTTTTCATTAATAATCTGTTAATATCTTCTTTTCTGAAGGTAGGAGATGGTTCATGCCAAATAATCAGTTTTTCTAAGGAATGATTTTCTGTTCATCGCAAATCTGTTCATCGCAAAAATCAGTTCATATTTTTTCCTGAATAATTTGTTAATATCTTTTTTTTGTTGAAGGTAGGAGATGGTTAATGCTAAATAATCAGTTTATCTTTTGGATAATTTTAAAAATCGAAATCTGTTCATCGCAAAAATCCGTTCATGTTTTTTCTTGAATAATCTATTAATATCCTTTTTTTGAAGGTATGAGATGGTTAATGCCAAATAATCAGTTTTCTAAGGAATGATTTTCTGTTCATCCCAATAATTTCAAATATCTTCTTCTAAGTTTGAAAATTGAAAAGAGTTAAAAATTATCTTTTTTAAAATTTCAAATTCGTTGAATTTTTAAATAATCAGTTTTCTAAGGAATGATTTTCTGTTCATCGCAAATCTATTCATCGCAAAAATCAGTTCATATTTTTTCTTGAATAATCTGTTAATATCTTTTTTTTGTTGAAGGTAGGAGATGGTTAATGCTAAATAATCAGTTTATCTTTTCTATAATTTTAAAAATCCAAATCTGTTCATCGAAAAAATCCGTTCATGTTTTTTCCTGAATAATCTGTTAATATCCTTTTTTTGAAGGTAGGAGATGGTTAATGCCAAATAATCAGTTTTCTAAGGAATGATTTTCTGTTCATCCCAATAATTTCAAATATCTTCTTCTAAGTTTGAAAATTGAAAAGAGTTAAAAATTATCTTTTTAAATAGTTCAAATTTGTTGAATTTCTTAATGTGGATTTTTTTTTGGGAAAGCTAATGATTTTAAAATTTTGTTCAACACTAAAAATGTTCATAATTTTTAATATCCAATTCTGTTCATCGCAAAAATACGTTCATGTTTTTATAAGACTAATCTGTTAATATCTTGTTTTTTTGAAGGTAGGACATGGTTCATGCCAAATAATCAATTTTTGTAACGAATAATTTTCTGTTTATCCCAATAATTTAAAATATATTGTTCTAAGTTTGAAAATTGAAAAGAGTTAAAAATTATCTTTTAAATAGTTCAAATTTGTTGAATTTTTAATGTGGATTTTTTTTTGGGAAACCTAATGTTTTTTAAAATTTTGTTCAACACTAAAAATGTTCAAAATTTTAAATATCCAAATCTGTTCATCGCAAAATCCGTTCATGTTTTTTCCTGAATAATCTGTTAATGTCTTTTTTTTTGAAGGTAGGAGATGGTTCATGCCAAATAATCAATATTTTTAAGGAAGAATTTTCTGATTATCCCAATAATTCATTCATGCAAATATTTCGTTCGTCCTATAAATTCGTTCATTTTATTACTTTTTATTTCTGTTTTCTAGGGGAGTATGTTTTCTATGATTTTTTTGTGCAAATAATCCGTTCATGTTTGAATTTTTTGTTCAAGGTAGGATTTTTTTATGTTCATGCAAAAAAACCGTTCATGCTTTTTTTCCTAGTATTATTTATCATATGAGCACTATATTTAATTATTGAATTTTTGTTCAAAGTAGAATTTTCTTGTTCATACAACATAATCCTTACATGCCAAGAACCCATTTTCAGGGTTGAATTTTTCGTTCATGTTTTCACTATTACTTGGTTTATTTCTCTTTTTGAAATTAGTTCAATAATTTGTTCATCCTATCAATTCGTTCATGTTATTACTTTTTATTTTTCTGTTTTTTTAGGGGAGTATGTTTCTATGATTTTTGTGTGCAAATAAACCGTTCATGTTTGATTTTTTTTCCAAGTACTTTTTATCATATGAACACTTTATTTATTTGTTGAATTTTTATTCAAAGTAGGATTTTCTTGTTCATACAAAATAATCCTTTCATGCCAACAATTTCAAATATCCTAATTTGAAATTCTTCTGAGTTTGAAAATTGAAAAGATTTAAAAATTATTTTTTAAATATTTCAATTTTTTAAATTTTTCAGAGATTTTTTGGTACATTCATGCCAAGAATCCAAGATTTTTTAGTTTGAAATTTTTTTTGGGTGTTTCGAAATTAGTACGTTCATGCCAAGAATCCATTCATTGTTGAATTGTTTCTTCAAGGTAGCATCAAATTCGTTTCTTTTTAGTATGGAAATTAGAAAGATGAAACTTTTGCGATTTTTAGCAATATATATACTTGAATTTATTTTTTTGTATTTTTGAGCGATGTTAGAACTTGAACAATTTTTCGAGCTTAAACAATTTTTAGTGAACGGATAATTTTTGTATTTTTGAACTTTTTTTAATACTTGAACAATTTGAAAAAAATCATAATTGAACAATTTCAGAATTTAAATTTTATTTCAAATTTTTAAATAGAACTTTTAAAATTTTAACATTTTTAGTTTTAAAAATATATTTAGTTGAAAAAACGTGCATGGGTTTCTTCCTCCGTCACGCTCAATTGAAAACTAAGAGGGACACAACAAGTATAGTCACTTTTTAAAATATATTCACGCATGAACATAATTTATTCAAGGTTTTTAATATAATTCGTTAACATATTTTATTTTATTTTTTCTATGTTGGGGTAGGAAACCCGTTTTGTGCCAAGCATCAGTTCGTTGATGGTTGAATTATTGTTCAACATATGATTTTTTCAAACAAATCCATGCATGTCTTAATTTTTGTTCAAGGATTTTCAACTAATCCCGTTCATATCTTACATTTCATTTTTTCAAACAGTTTTTTGTTATTGGCATAACAAACATTCTGTACCCTGCGTAGGATTTTTTCTAACTTTCATAGGCTTTTTTCTAGATTTAAAGCAGTAGGAATGACATGATTGTAGGAAAGTGATAAACTACACATGGAAAGTCATATGCAAGTTAGCCTACTGGGGCAACAGCATGCTGGAATACATCCCATATGTGCAAAGTAGACGCACATATCTCACGGAAAAATGAGTAAAGGTCATTTTCATCAAACAAACCATCATGTTTCTACTTAATCGGGGCAATCTGCGTGGTGGCCACATTGCTACTTGCAATTAAGAAGTAAAACATCAGGTAAAACATCAGGGCAACAAAGCGCAATTAAGAACAAGTAAAACATTAAATTCATCGAGGCAACATGTGTGGTGGCCACATTGCTGCAACATGCTGTTCTTGTTCACTCAAAATTTTGGTACTAGTAGAAGCCTACAGAAAAGAAAAAAAGCAACAGACAAGCAAGAAAGAAAGAAAGACAAGTATCTAAGCACAGTACTGGAGATCCTCATATAGATGGTTTCTTTGTGAAACACAAGTGAATTTTGATCATACAAAGAAGACACGCGCGAACGCCTACACCAGTCTGAAGGTTTTGGTGAGCTTGGCTATCATCGATTGGAATAACTCATGTTGTACTGTTATGTGATTGATCTCTGCAACGCAAAACAAATCATAGATTTTTAGAAAAGACATAGCTTGAACGATTCATATGACAGCATGTCTTGGAAATCAGTGAATCATGAAGGCATTACAAGAAGAAAATACACGGTGACCAACAAATAACATCGAATCGCTGCAACAGCACTAGTCAACTTTTCAACAGCAATACTGCAGCTCTATCAGACTACTCCTAGGCAGCCCACTGTACACAGATTTACATTGAAAATGTTTTCAGTATCCTCCACTATCCTCCACTGACAATGACACTCACCGATTTGAAAAGGCCAACTAGAGAGCAAGGAAGTTAAGTCGCGAACGCCTACAAATTTATTGGTATACTTGTACAGTATGAATATACAAATGCAAAACCACCAGCCATATTAGGGAACTATATGAGATTTCATACAGCATTAAAATCTAACGAAAACAACCAGCCATATTAGGGAACTATATGAGATTTCATACATCATTAAAATCTATTTCAGGGACATGGATTTTTTGCAAGTGATTGTATTATATGACACTTTGATACAACATTAAAATATTAAAAAAATTGCTTTTAAAATACAATGAAAGGCTGGATCATGAAATCTTTTACCACTGATTAAAATAAAATATGCTAATAGATACATTTAACATAACCTGATTCTTACCAGTGAATGATCTATTTGCCTGATGGTAATTTCTTATTCTTCCTGGACTTCTTTTCTGATTGAGGTTTCAGTCGGTTTCCTTTGATAACTGATTTTGAAGTAGATACTGGTGGATCTTTCAAACCTGATGCTTCACCTTCTTTCAGTTGCTTCTGTTTCTTTGCAGACTTCATTTTTGAACTAACTTGCTCAACAGGTTCAGATACACTACCATCATGATTCAACCAGATGTTCACATTACTTACACCTGGGAGCATCCCTTCTTTCATGGGAGTATTCTGTTGTGCTGAGCCTTTTTTTTTACTGGAGGGTCTTTGAGAATGACAGAGTTGTCATCAGTTTGCTGTTCTTCATTATTTTCCGCCATCAACCTTTTGTGAAGTTTATGCACCTCTTCAATAAATTGTTTGCTCTTATTTGGGTCCCTGCTTATATCAGCGCAAACATCATTGACGCTATTGAGAAGCATCGCATATCTCAATGTACTAGCAGATGCTTCAGCTCCAGGCACATCAATACTTTGCTTTTTCTGTAAAAGCAGTTCATCCTCTCTAAATTTTATAGTCCATCTTGGCAATATGTACTCAGCTGGAATCTTCACAACATCAAACTGTGTGAACAATCTGAGAATGTGACAACAAAGAATTCCATCTTTCTCAAACTTTGCACACTCACATTCATAGGTTTGATTATTTCTATCAACGCAAACAGTGAACACGTCTCTCCTATACTCAGGTTTCTTGTAATTAAACAGCTTCTTCAACTCATACAACCTATCCTTCACAATTTCATGAACACCAAAAGCGGTTGAATTAAGAAGTTCACTCAAAAACTTCGAGTAAATCCCTCTTGTGTATATTTCTGCTGCATGCCGCTCAATGGGCTGATGGCACCAAAAAGTAGGATCCTGTTGAGTAGAGTGGAAACGGTCCTCATTCTCAATTTCTACAACATTTTCTTGAAAAATCTCATATTGCTTCAAGAAATTCTCTATTGTATCTTTTCGCAGCACATAATCTTTAAAATTTGAGTTGAAGCTCTCACTTCACCCTGTAGATCATGTGAACGGGCAGAAAGTTCCTCTGAAATAATCTGGAACAAACATGGCCCTGCACCCCCACATCCTTTTTAGGTGCTCATGTTCACCACAATTGTATGTCTCAAGCATTTTTTTCCAACCTGTTTCAAACTCTAAGATGTGAAGTGAATCCATTATTAGGCTCACTATTGTTTCTTCCATGCCTTCTCTCTCTGCCATGTATGCACTTGTGTTTTGTTTCAGATTTTGAAGAATGTGCCATATGAAAAACCTATGGAAAGCATCCCAAAACACTCTACTAATTGCCAATTGAATGGCAGCATCTTGATCAGTCAATATAAGTTTTGGTTTCTTCCCTTCCATCACTTCGACGAAACTCCGAAATAACCATTCAAAAGTATCTGCAGTCTGATCCTTCAGAAGAGCCCACCCAAAAACAATTGTCCTCGCATTACCATTGATTCCAATGATTGGGGCGAAAGGCATATTGTACTTGTTAGTGCTATAGGTAGTATCAAAACATATTATCTCACCATACAACTTGTAATCCATTCTAGATTTTGCATCTGTCCAGAACAAAGATCTAACCATCCCATCACCATCAACTTCCATTTTGCAACAAAAACCAGGTTTGCTAAGCTGAATCTTTTCAATGTATTTTAGAGCACATGCAATATATGTATTGCGCTTCAACTTCCTTTCAGCTTGTTTCAGGTTGTCCATCTTCTTCTTCCCAAAGTTTATGTTTCCAAAGCTACCCTTCAATCTTCTGAATATAGTCATTATTCGTTGAGGCTTCACCCTGATCTCTTGCAGTAATTTAGACAGCAACATTTCTTCCTCAGTCATGTGTCTGTGGCTCAAGAAAAACTTTGTAAGGGAAGGGGAAGGGGCTAACTCATGATTGTGCTCTAGTGAACATGAAATGATATGCCAGCTGGTATGTACTAGTTTTATTCTGACATGCATATGACAATCTATTTTCCTAAGAACATTCCTTTTCCTTTTTCTTTCAGTTATATCCTTTGTTCGGTCCTTCCTTCCTTTGTTGCATTCTAAGGTAATCTTCCTCGATTTATAATTCCTTCCTTTTATTACTGCAAACCCAGCTATCTTCCCATAAACATTAACAAACTTAACAGCATGTTCCAAAGTGGGGAAAACCATACCAACTTCTGGTGGTTTTGCATTACTGAGTTCTTCAGGAGTTGGAAATAAATAATCTTCCTCAGGGTTGACAACATCATCTTCTGAATCACTCATATCCTCACTACAACCTTCGAGAGTTTCTTCAACAATCTCCAAGACCTAAGGAAGAAGTGTGGACACAAAACATTAAAGAAAATAAAGTTATTTGTCTATGTGCATATATTTTTTTTTCAAGCCAATTTTATGAGCCAAGGTTTTATATGAATGAAATGATAAAAAGATAAATACCTTATCCAAATCAGTTTCAGCATTTTCAGGTTGGCAAATCAAATTTTCATTACAAGCATTCTCCCCACTATATTCAGAAAAAGGTATCTGCCAATAATGTCAATACAATATTAATATGTAGCTTGTGGAACACAAAGAAAAGAAATACGGAAAACATTTAAGAAAATTAAAATAGATAGAATAAATAGGATATCTAGCTAGAAAATTTATTGTCAGTAAACCAAGAAAGCTCTGTTCGAACATGGTAAATTAAAACAAGAAGTGCTTTACAAGTAACTGGCTACTTCATACATATAATGTTTTCTTAATCAATAATCCTACTACATATAAAAAGTTACAGAATTAATTTTTATGCAGATATGTTTTCCCGTAAAGCAATTAACCATGAAAAATTCAAAGAACACATAAGATATAAATGCTTAAAATAGCATGTAAAAAAGGGATCCCAATTATAATACATAGGTACCTCTGAGCTAGTTGATGCAACTACTACAGAGTTCATGGTATCTTGGACATTATTAAGATTGACATCTTCGCTTCTTCCAATTACTTCAGACAGACCCTGGTGAAAATCAAGGCAAATCATGTAGTATTTTTTAGTTAAAATTATTTATAGGTATTCTAAAATAAAGCAACTAATTTTCTGAGTGCGTTATACTTTTAACACACCTGAGTATGTTTTCTCATTTCTTCATACAAGACATACTGATCAAATTCATCCATAGTTTGATCTTTCTTTTCCTCTGAAGAAGTAAGAGCAGTCTTTGCATTCTATATTTCAGTATAGATTAAATATCAGGAACTACAGAAATCAGTATAATGACAATGAACAAAATGTTTTTTTACCTTGGCAATATGAGATTCCAGAACCTTTCTTGGACCTATAGCACGTGCAAGATCAGTGCATTTGTTTTTTCCTGATTTAACCTGTATTGCAAGTAACATATGTCTTGTTAGTTTAGACTAAAGTAACAGATATATGGAAAATGGTTACTATAAATTCAACATGTTATATAGACCAGTTCAACAGATTTTGCTTTTTGCTTTTCTTCGTTGATTCTTCTTTGATTCTCTCTGAAATTAGTTATAGCTGCTTGTACTTTATCAATATTTTCCACCATATTTATGTTTCTTGATTGTTTTTCCATGGGATAACCTGCAAAAAAATCCAAAGCCTGCGTTTAAACGGTTCTGAAGAAACATACTGAAGTGTTAAATACAAAATCGAGTATAGTATGCTGCATTTTTGTAAACAGCATACGAGCTCAATACAAAATCTTCTTTTAATCATAAAATATCTTTTGTTCTCCTATATTGTTCTTCCAGTAAGAATTGGAGAAGCAATTAATGAGTATGGTGAAGGTTTACAGCATATGAAGCTATCTCATATGCTGAGCTATCAGAAAACTCATATTTATTTGAAGAGAAACCGCATGTCTTATCCCATGTAGTTACTTGATTTCCGACTAGAGACCAGCAAAAAACAATTGAGGTTGATGAAACCATCGTGTCTAATCCGTCCTATGAAACTTGGATGGAGCAGGGTCAACAAGTTGTAAGTTATTCCACCAAGTCAATGAGTAAGGATGTTCTATGTCAACTATTTGAATTAGAGCATGCTACAGATTTTTTGGGCTCTTATTTTTGAGTCATCATTTTTTGATCCACAATGTAAGGCATGTATCAATATGTTAAAGTTATATGAAACATGATCAGGCGTAGGCAAAAAGCAATTCTGCAGCACCAGCTGAATTAGTAGTTTCAAATTTCACTAACACTATTAAATTAGGATTATAAGTCTAAACACAAGGAAAAATTTCGACTAACAGAAAAAATCGCAAGGAGAAAATATTAATTCAGGAAGAAATCTGACCCGAAGCATGAAGATCGACGGATTAAAGGAGGAGTAGTCCGCGGCCGATAGCAGCGGAGGGAAGAAGATCCTATGTCGACCAAGGTAGTTAGAGTCAGGATTCGGAGTTGCATCGGTTTTCGTCGGGCAGAATCGAGTCGTAGTATCGAATCGTAGAATCTGGGATCCTACCATACTTACTCAGAGAAGATCTTTTTATCACACAAAAAGTTTGTGTAATAATATAATGGAGATAAAACTTATAATACATAATGTTTCTAGCAATAATGTTCTAGCGATAGATCATTTGAGATTTGGTAGGTAAATAAAGGGTAGTAAAGCAAGTGAAAAGGGCTTGGGATGTTTAAGTAATATCATTGTATGGTTTTGCGGATGGGAAAATAATGAGTTAGTAGAATCGTAAAAATCCATAAAAGGGATCGAGATTCTACATTATTCTAAAGGATTCTACGATTTGGATCGGGACTCAACATGGATTCTACGAGATTGGGATTCATAGTGGGATTTGGATCGATACAGTGATGTAAGATCGTCAAATCGTAGGATTCCGGTAGTAGGATCGAGATTCTGACTACCTTGATGTCGACGCGAGTGTGTGGTTTCCCGGCTTCCTATGGTCGGAGTGGAGTAGATCAGTCCGCCCCCTCAAGATCTCAGGGCGGAAATTAGAGTGTTCTTCTTCCTCCACTCCGACCGGTATATTTTTCGCATTAATCAGATATATTCTTGCGCGACAAGAGACATATTTCGCACTTTTGCATTTAGACCCTGGAAGTTTTCAGACCATGTAATAATAGACTGGTACACAGACACTTCCATGTGGGGCCATACCTTATTTTTTTCTGGACACCAACTTTCCCCTTTGCTTTCTTCCCCACGAGTATCTCCATCTCAGAAAAAATCCCCTCTCCCAGTCTCCCGTCTCCTGATACTTCCCGAATTCTCTCCCGCATCAGATAACACTTCAGCTAGAGCGGTGGAGAACGGGACGGCGGAAAGAAACGAGAGCAACCCCCTTCTAGCTAGATCTAGAGGAATAGATCTTGAAGGCCCCTCCATCTGCACAACGATAAAGGTTCGAATATGTACATTTCCTTTTTCAAAATTGTAATGAAATTAGTTCACAGGAGATTTTAGATAGGTACGTGGCTGTTGTGATGACCAGATCTAATATGTTTTGAGAAGAGGAGATAGTTTGACTAGTTGTTCACTTGTTTTAACTCTTACGAGACAGAGCGAGAGAGGCTTGCGTGAGAGAGCTATATCGTGAGAGACAGGTTTATCGCAGGAACTCTTCTACACTGTCACTATGTGTCCAGGGGATGCCAATAACTATTTCTTGCTGTGTGTGTTTGCTAATTCTAGTTCTAGCTGTTCATGATAAATACATTTTTTGCAGAAATTCATGCCTTAGTTGATCATTAAGAAAATTATACTTAAGGTTCTGTACACAGTTCTTCCTACAGCAACACTATGTAATTTTGCATTCTTTTCAATTTTTGTGTACCAACAGCAACACTATGTAATTTTCCTTTGCATTTTTAGTTGCTTCTTTTCAATGACACACCTCTCTTAATTTTAGTTGCTTATCTCTTAATTTTATTATAACATTTTCAATTATAATGACACAGAGAAGAATTGAGTTCACTTCAGTGTTAGAACATAACATTTTCTCATTTTTTTTTCATTGTAATTGTGATGTGATCCTCCACTCTGTTTTTACATGACTAAACTGACGTTTGCTGTAAATCCAACTAGTGCTACTACTCTTGTTGATTCCTTCTAAATTTCTTCAGTATAGCACCAAATTTAAATTTATTTTTTCTTTTTTTTGCTACTGCTGTTTTTCGTTGATGATATGCTGCAATTGGTTGTTTTCCCTGGTTGCAACACATTGTTTTGTAGACGGTACTGTCTCCTTTGTTGGACTCCAGATCGATTTTATGATTCACCGTCAATTCTCAATATTCTTGGTTTGAGTCGTAGTCGGTGACATTCTTGTTCTCGCACATATTAATCACCACAACTGGTTCGTCATCCACACCGCCTACATATTGTCATAGTTAGAGCTCCTTAATCTTATCAGAAGCAGCGGAACCCTTTTGCCTAAAAATCCTAATTCTACGTTGTATGTTCTGAGATTCATTTTCTTCTATCTAGAAGATTGTCTTTTCAGTTTTGAGTGCTTTGGCCTTTGATTCCTCCCTAGTTTTATTTTTTATTTACAGTAACTTTGCCTCAATATGGTTCATCTTCTTCACCACTTCAACTGCCGATGCTTGTAACACCACCTTTTTGCCTTCACACTTGTCGCAGGGTCTTCTCCCTGTGGTTTCTAGTACTGGTCATTCTGCAGTTGTGCATCAGTAACCTTGATGATTCCTTTCTGTATGTGAGCCTAGGCCGCACCTGTTTTCTTCTATTGTGAACGTAACCAACATTTTCCAAGGTATCTCTCTGTCTCAGTTACAACTCTTTTTCTTTTTTCTAAATGTTTTTGTTGCTCAACCTTGGACTATTTTTATATGCTTTTCAATTAGTTTATAAAACTTTGGTGTTTCGGAGTGGAACTAACGAGGCAAATAATTTATGCTAAGCTACCTTGATGATTCATTTCTTACTAAGCCAAAAAATTGTTCTTATTTATTATTTTTTGTAAAAAATAATTTATTAATCACTGCCATCTCAATTCATAGATGGAAACTACTAATTACAAAAAAAGGGAGTGCCAGGAAATACTTTGCACTGATATCTCAACAAAGAGTATGAAAAAATATAAGGTATTTTTTTCCTAACTGTTTTATCTCAATATATGTTATAGCATTTTAATTATTCTATACTTTAATTTGGTAAGACTATAATTTCGTATTTGAATAACTTTTTCAGCGGCAAAGTTCAGAATACACAAGAATTTTTCTTCAAGCTTTGTCTACATTACCAGAACAGAATAAAATAATCATCAGGAAGCTTGGTTTTGGTTCTATTCTGGGTTTTTCATGCTTCAGCAATGTTGATGTCATTTTTGAATGGCTAATCTCGCAGTTTGATACTAGCTCTGGAACTCTGTCACTAGAAGATGGCTTCACATTCACATTATCCTCTCACTCGGCACACATGATACTAGGATTCCCTGCTGGTCCAAAAGCTGTAGTCAGAACCCAATCAGGGGAACTGCCAGATTTCATTATCAACATTGTGAAAACAAAGTTTCCTACAGTAGAACATCTATGTTCTTTGCTGTCAACTAATTTGGATGAAGATTCTTTCACTGTCATTTTCATGATGTTACTACTTACTGCTTTTATTGATCCAAATGCATCTGGAATTCCAAATCCTGCTTATTATGCCAACTTGGAAGATATTTCTTCAATCCCATACCTTGACTGGTGTTCATTCACACTTGATTGCCTGTTACGATCTATCAAAAAATTCCTGTTCAGGAAAAATCAAAACATAGATCTGGAATCTGGAGGTTGCAAGATATTACTAGTGGTAAATTAAATAACTTATTTTTTTATATTGTTAATACTTTTTTTCCTGTGTTCCTTTTTAAATATCTGTATCTAAATTGTTGTTTCTTTTTTCATTTTTTATCTGTTTTTGCAGATATCGTACTTTGAGTTTCTAATAACTTCAGAGTTTAACTTGGGCAACAACGTACCAAGGTTACCACTGTGGACAACCCATGTCGTGAACTCATACATCGCACTTGATTCACAACAAGGACATATTAAAGGATTTGGAAGACTCTCTGTAAGTACTAACAACATGATTTTTATATTGTGCTACCAGAACCATCTTCTTAATTGAAACATATCTTTATTTTTTCACACCTCAATGAACAATCTATAAATCTAAAAAAGACAGTATCTGTTTTCTAAATATCTTTTCCCGTTTTGACTTTGCAGAAAAAGCACATAACATCAACACCATTTAAAGGTAGTAAGCAGCTGATGGAAATTCCTACAGAAATAAGAGATTACATGGAACTAAAATTTGAAGGAATTCATTTATGCCAGGTAAGATAAAAAATAATACTTTCCTACTTATCAATTTTTGTCACCACTAACAGCTACTGGTTATTTTACTCTTGTTACTTTATAAATGTTCACACTTTCAAATGTCTTACATCTTATGCATTCCTCTTTTCAAAAATAAAGGAAAAGAAGAGGCTGCAATCGTTGGTTTCCAATTTCTTCAAGAAAATGGTTCAAAATTGCATACCAATTGTTAAAGGTTATGTAGATGATATTCAACTTGTTTCATCTTCAACAAATAAACAAGAACTTGACCCATCTTTCGGGAACGAATTGCATTTTCCCGCCCAAGCAAATAAGAATGCAATAATTGAAGAAAGCAAGTCAGAAATGGTTGTGTACCAACAGAAGAAAAAAGTTTCAGAAGAAAAGATGGATCAATTCTTCCAGAATATGTTGTTTTTAATCAAATTCAAGTTCCACAAGACATCTATGACATTAGAAGTGAGATCCATAAAACTCTACAAAATATCAGTGAAGGGTGTTCCCTTGGAGAACATTCTGGTGGTTTTGATCTACCAAATTTTTATCCTGATTTCGAATCAAGTTTATTATATCCAAAAGGCATGACATCAGCAATCAATGCGAATGATACATCGTTGCAGTTCTCTGAATTCCTTAAACAATTTAAAGAAGGTTAGACAGTTTTCTGTATTGCACCTGTTTATTTTATGCTAGTACATCTCCTAATTTCCTTTTTCTTTGGCTCAATACGACTTTGAATTACATGCAATATTTTTTTTTACGAAACAACAACAACTGTTTTGCATGTACATTCAGAGCTTTCTTTTGAAATAAAAATCAAAGGATATCATATCCAACATTGGAACAGGACTGCAAGTTCTCTCTTCAGAATTTTGAGTTCTATTCGCCTAGTGAAGAACACCCATTTAATGGTAAATATTTTATTATCATTTTCATTGTTGCCACTAACAGTTAACTATATTTCAGTACACACAATTTTAATTTTTGTAGAGTATACAACATTGTATGTAACTATTTTTTTCCTTTCTTTTTTAAGGAGATGATGACAACTTGCATGAATTTTTTAGAAGACCAGTGAATATTTTATCACACAATGACATAAGAAGTAATTCACTTCAAATTTCCATTTTTAATATACTGCAACTATTTTTTATACTTTTTTATTAATATGCATTACTAACTTGTGAAAAAACATAAATAGGTGATGTTAAATGGCAAACTATTGGTCAGAAAAAAGTTCAAGATGATAAATATGTTTTCTCTCTAAATGAAAGGCTACTTGGGAAAAGAATCCCTTCAATCACTGATGAAAACAAAGGAAATTTCCCTTGTTTCAATCTATTCCAAGAAGACAATCCAAATATGTCTGGTCATACATATTCCTCGGTTAGTGATTTGTTCTTTCGCATTTATATAAATTATAATTTTTACATTTCAAAGCAATTGACAAAATCTTACAAATTTTCTTTTTAATGTACAGCCAGGATCAAAACTGAAAGCAATTGATCCTCTTTTACATATGGTTCTAGATCAATGTGGGCAAGAAATATTAGGAGGCCAAAGCAGTATCAAGTTAAAAACTCCTTTCATTCCTAGCAGCAAACTAAAAATGCAACATGTGCAACCTTCGCAACAAGTTATTTTCGCCACAGCACTTGAGCATGAATTTTACTGCAAACTTACAAGTACCAAAACAGAAAGCAGGTATTTCTGTCAAACATATTTTTCACTGCATATGTGAATATAGTTGATTTACACATATTCTTCATATTAACTGCATGTCAAGTATAAAATATCTTCAAGAAAATTAAAAGAGTATGGGTGGATCATAATAATAAAAATCGTATTCTTCTTTTTAATTTTGACAGCCCTAGGATTTTTGAAATTAAAAGAGTATGGGTGGATCAGTGAACTTTGGCGTTATCAATGAACACAGGCGGTTGGATTCACCCCTGTGTAATGGATTGTTATGGAATGCTAACCACGACCGAGCAAATTCATCGTAGAAAAGAAGGAAAATTTGGTGAGAAAGAAATTCTCATGCATGTCGTCATAAAAGAAGTCACGGTTTGTATCATCTTTTACCTAATCGTTTGCCACATGACATTTTTTCCCATCTTTTGAATGGTTGAATTCCATTTTAATTTCAATTGTTTATTCCTTTTTTTGATTTTGGACAGAAATTACTGATGGACCCTAACCTGGATTGTTCTGACCCAGAATTTAAGAGAGTTTTATCACTGGATTATGTTGGATACAGATTGGAAAATGCAGGACTGGTAATTTTTTTGTTAAGCATCTGATTTTTTTTCTCCTCATATATATAGTGAGAAAAATCCTCCTTCAATTTCTTCATAAAATATCAATTAATTTTCTTTCAAACTCTAATATATGTAGGTACACATTCCATGTCCAATTGGAAAAGAGTGGATTCTTATTGTCGCAAACTTCATTGATAAATCATTTGATGTATTAAATCCTGATTCTGCAGAAGAAAAGTTCTCATCAGTAGTTAGCACTGTGATTTTCAATTTCAAACAGCTGTTTGTCAAATGTTACCCTGGTTGCTTCAAGTTCAACATTCATGACTTTAGTGTTAAGTATGCTCATGTGCCTAAACAAAACTTTAGGTGATTACAAAACCCTGCATTTCTTTAATGCTACACATGTACTTGATTATATTTTAGTTATACATTAGCTTATCGGGGTATTTTTTGCTATTCTATACTTGAGCGCAGGTATGATTCCGGGATTTTTGTGATCCAGTACATAAGATGCTACAATGGAGTTGAAGTAAAACAATTCTCAAATGTGAGTAAATCTTCCATTTTTTAGAATTTTTGTTGTTTGTAAAAGTGCCATGTAAATCTATAATTCTCATTTTTTATAAGGTTGACTTGCAAGCAATCCGTGAAAAAGTCTCATGCCAGCTAGTGATAAACAAATTCAATGAGCAACAGGTGCCAATAGCACGAGAATTCATTGCGAAGCATGTAAGTATAATTATTTATTTTTAGTACTGACAATATAGAAACATACATACAACATGATCATTCATTTTCTGTATTCTATGTTCTGACAATATAGAAACATACATACAGCATGATCATTTATTTTCTGTATTCTATGTTCTGACAATATAGAAACATACCTACATCATGATCATTCAATATAGAAACATACCTACATCATGATCATTCATTTCTGTATTCTATGTTCTGACAATATAGAAAAATACGTACAGCACAACCATTCATTTCTGTATTCTATTTTCTGACAACATAGGAACATACCTACAGCATGATTATTCATTTTTGTATTCCATGTTCTGACAATATAGAACATACCTACATCATGATCATTCATTTCTGTATTGATCAAGAAAGCAAAGTTTTTTCACCACAATTGATTATTTTCCATAGGCTCCGCATCTGCTCCATTGATCAAGAAAGCAAAGTTTTTTCAACAGGACATATGATGTATTACAGTTGTAAGTCCCTTATAGATACATTTTTCACCACAATTGATTCTTTATTCGGTCATTATAAATATATGATTTTTTTTAAAAATATTTATACATTTTCTCTGTCTTTGTTTTTTTCCAGAGATTGTTTTCTCCTCTCTAGCAGTGTCTCCTTAATTGTTCTCCGCTGTCTTATCTCGTTCTTCTGACGCAACTCTTCAGCTGCTGTCACCGCAGCATCCCTCTTTTCTTGCAGCTTCTCTTTATCTGCCTGAACTTCTTCTACAAGATGATTGCTTGTTGCAAGCTTGTCCTGCTGATCTTCTAGAGCATACTTCATCTATGTTATGCGCTGCTCCAAGATAGCCTTCACTTCTTCTGCATCATGTACTTCATCACATAGTGTGTCACGCTGAATTTTTATTTCTTGGAGCTCACGCGTCTGTCTCAGCAGTGTCTTCTCAATTGTTCTCCGCTGTCTTTATTCTCGTGATGATACAACCTCTCCAGCTCCTTGTTTGGAGAATATAGTCTTGTTACGTTTTATAAGTGGGACTTATTTTTACGTTTGTTTTAAATTGAATTATGCATGACCCACATAAAGTACATACAATATTTTTGTAGACAGAAGGAACTTCTTTCTATGGAATTTGTGTAACAATGTTCCTATATCTGCTTTTTTGTATAATTTCAGTCAACTGTCACGAACTGAGAAAACGTTTTTTGTGAAAATCAATGTCGTGACTGTTTCTTTCATTTTCCCAAAAATCGGGGCAATTTGAACAATTTTCGAATTTCCAAAAAAATCAGATTCGAAAATTGTTCAAATTTCAGAAATTGTTCAGATTCGAAAACTGTTTAAATAATCTTCGAGTAATTTCAGAAATTTTCCCAAAAATCGCTAGCTACTAGATTCGAACTGCCTTCCTTCAGAAGCAGTCCCAGCTGGTTACCGAACAATGAAATGGAAATACGACCGACGGTAATCGAACTCAGCTCGATAAGAAACAGCGAACCAAGTCCACAGCGAACCAGCCGAACGAACCAGCCTCAGCGAAACATGGGCCGGCCCAACAAAGAACAAAGGGGGTGGTCGGTGGCTGCTATACACCGACCAGGTCGGTGTAAAGCAGCCCCCAGAAAATAGCCAGTTGACGAGGTAGCTACGCAGGATTCCCTCAAAAAAGAAAAGGTAGCTAGGCAGGAAAATGTGGATCCCAAAATCCACTCGTAGGTAGGGATGTAAACGACCGAATCGGATCGGATATTGCTCTTATCATATCCCTTACCATATTTTTATAACGAATTTGGATTGGAGCGGATAATGATCAGATGCGGATTATATCGGATTACGGATATGGACCGAATTCGGATCGGACTCGAATCGGAAGCGGATTATTAAGAAAACTAGCACAAATGCCCGTGCGTTGCGATGGTAATAAAAATCAAGAGTCAGTCAAATACACCAGAATCGTTATTACTTAGCAGCTATCTTCCCAGCCATAAAAGCATATTATCTTGTTTCATTTGCCATGTAATCGGCCTTGTGAAGGAGCCGGGATATATATGTGGTCTTAACATAGCCCACCGCTTTGGTGACGATTAGCACTTATCAATACTCCTTGATGTCCTTGAGTTTGTAAATAGAGTGTGATTTTTTTGTTGGTGACCTCATCCAGCTTGTCCATCTTATACCACCAGCATTTACTTGACAAAGTCGATCGCTTCATTCCTTATAACTGTAATTGAAATTTTCTTATCTTTGCTCGCCACTAAGTTAGATATATTTCTTGGTTCGGATGAAGCCTGGTGATCAGGGGGGTACGTGAGCACCCCCTAGCTGCTCGACACGTGTCTAACGCCGTCAATTAATCTGTTAGCACTAGGTCCTCCTCCACAGTTGCAAGGGCGCGCAGTGGTCAACGACGGGAGCCATGGATCTGCGTAGAACGACGGCTCAGGAGGATCCTCATCGCGTCGTGTAGGAGCTTGGACGGGCGCCCAAATCGAGTCAACGAGGAACCAGGGGCAGCCATGGCGGTCCAAATCTTCTCCCGAGCGAGCTCCCCATCGATCCTCTCTTCCCCGCCTCTCTATCCACCTCCCGCCCGCGTCGCGCAACCGCTAGCATCGAGCGACTAATTAGCGCAAAAGGCCAATTAAATAGGTACCGATGTCGCTGGAGCCTGGAGCGGGACTAGTGGTAGCGGCGGCTCGCATGGAGTCCAGATGGAGAACCAGCGGCCCCCAACCTCACCTCCCGGCCGAACTCGGGAGGAATTTCCGCCGTCAGCGCTAAAAAGGGGATCCAGCTAGCAAAGAGACTAATGCGTGCATATGTGTGCATGTAGCTCTCGTATTGATCCAAAATCCATCTGCGTGCAAGGCCACATCCACCTACCACCGCTCTCCATCGCCCCCATTTCCCTGCCACGAATCGCTGCAGCCTGCCGACACGGGATTGCCCCTGAATCACCTGCCAACAGCATCAGTCAAGGCGCTGCATACTCATCGTTGTAGCGCTGCACGAGCCCCGCCGTCTGGAAGCTAGCGGTGGGCGTGGAGATGCAGCCCGCGGCGAGTGCTCTACGGCGGCACAAGAAGGAGGCATCCGTCGCGGCCCCGTCCTCGCGTGTGTGTGTGCGCGCGCCTCCGCTGTGTGTGCGCGCGCAGGTCCCAGGGTCCGCACAGATCGAGCGAGATGCCCTCCGTCACGAGCGGAGTCGAGCTGCCTCGCGGAATCGATCCTGCACATCGACCCTGGAGAGTGCGATGGTCGATTTTGGAGGCTGTTCATAAACGCTTAAACGGATCCGACACGTCGCCGTCGGTATTCTCCTCCAGAAACAGTAAATCGAGAGCTCAAATCGGCGTTGGGCGGAGAGCCAGGGCGGCGGCGTTAAGCGCCTCTGGTGATGCAGCGACACCGGAGTTTCATGGAAGAGCTTGAGGCAGGGTAGGGTGCGCGGCGCAGGTGCGGATGAGCTGGAGGTAGGAGAATGGACGCTAAGTAAAATGGAGGGCGAACCAGAGCTTGCTGGCGAGGGAGGCCCGCAAAGGAAGCGGTCACCGCCGACGAGTGCGCGACAGGGGGTGGCCGTCGTCGACGAGTGTGCTGCAAGGTTGGCCGCCGAGATGGGGGCGACTCAATCTCTGCTCCATCTTTTCACCGAGCAAGATGGGGGCACTCGATTTGGGGATATCCCGAAGATGCAGATGACAGCCAAAAAAGATGCTAACGCCGTATGGTGGGCGTGATTGAGAAATTGAATCTCAACATTGATCCAACGGTGGCTAGGGGGTGCTCACGTACCTCCCTGAACACCAAATCCACTCTCTTTCTTGGTTACACACTACGGGAAAATATGTCTTTGCCGTGCAACTATTTGCACGGCAAAGGGCCCTATATGCATGGCAAAACCTTTGCCGTGCGACTCCGTACGGCAAAGGTCGCACGACAATACTATTGACGGCAAAGGCTTCTTTGCCGTGTGACTCGCCAATGTTGCACGGCAAAGGCTTTGTCGTGTGACACCGCACGGCAAAGGTCGCTTCTTTCCCGTGTGCCAAACATGTTTTATCTAAAAAAATGCCGGCTGGTCTGGGAATCGAACCTAGGATGCAGAGTAGGGAAAGCATGCGACCTTGCCACTAGGCTAAGTGTTTGTTTGTTAATAACTATACCACGCCACACCTTTTGAGATGAGAAGAAATCCAGTTTTTACATCTTTGCCGTGCGCTTACACTAGGCAAAACCTTCTTTGCCGTGCGTTTGTTAAAAACACTAGGCAAAGGCTGCTTTGCCGTGCGCCAACGTTGCACGGCAATGCCTAACGCCTTTTCCGTGCACCAAATGTTTGCCGTGCGGTGTGTTGGGCCATTGCCGTGCACCTTTTTTTTTGCCGTGCGGCCTCTTCCGTCGTTGCCGTGAATCGTATCTTTGCCATGCGCTCGTGTCTATCTTTCCCGTGCCCAAAATCTTTGCCGTGTGTTTTTATCCGTGCACACGGTAAAGAAATCTTTGCCGTGTGGGAACACACGGCAAAGAAAACCTGCACGACGACGCCTATTTTTTTCGTAGTGACAAGTGATTGCCCAAAGCTAGGAACTTTTGTTTTGTTTTTTCAATAGCCGCTTCATCTGCTACGGCAGTTCTGCATGACGACTGAACCGAGTCTTTCCCTGCCTCGAGTCGTTGAGCGCTCTAGTGTGACTCGCCGTACCAGGAAGCCCGCCCAGAACGTGGATGCATGCAACTGAATATGGCCTGTGGGATCCAGCGTAGGAGACTTGACCAGGTGAGAGAATCAAAATAAAGACCGGGCACAGGAGCTAGCAGGGTTGCACTTTTGCACGCAATAATATGGGTAGCTCCGCCGGGACGTACTTGATCGATCTCTCTTGATCCGGCGTCGGCGCCAGCGCACTGATCAATCCGGTTCTGGCGATGGGCTGGGTAAAAATATGAGGAAAAAAAAGCAATCTGATAGGTAAAGCCACGTACATAATAGTTGAGTTCAAGGGTGAATCAGATAAAATAAACTGAGAACACTAAGGCAATAAGAATTATAAAGCTCAAGAAAACTAAGTGATGATGTGATGCATTTGTACACTAGATCTGAAGGGCGATGTGGGGGGTGGTGATGATCATATGGTCGTTCAGATTGTTTATGTCGCTCGGTCAGTGCAAGTACATGCATAAGCACTCGTGCTACTACGGGAGGATCAAGCGGCATGAAACTAATGGCGCCACCTTTTTGTTGAATTATGTGTGGCACACCAAAAATCTTCTCTAGGTGGCGCTTATGACGTTTGATTCCATATCTTGGACCTTTTTGCTCGAGGTCTTACGGAGGATGGGGTTCGGGGAGCGGTTTCTGCAATGGGTTGCCCTGCTGCTTTACCCGGCGAATACAAAGGTGACGGTAAATGGTGTCCCAGGCGCTAGAATTCATCATGCCAGAGGATTGAGGCAAGGGGACCCCACCTCACCAATGATGTTCTTAATTGGCATGGAAGTGCTCACCAAAATCATTGAGAAGGCTGTCGAGGCACACCTGTTCAGTAACCTGGCGGGTATCTCCCCCATGCAGCGACTGTCAGTGTATGCAGATGACGTTGTAGTTTTCCTCAAGCCAGATGTACAGGAGCTAAGAGCACCGCATGAAATCTTGAGAATATTCGGGGAAGCGTCGGGATTGCATGTGAACTACTGCAAGACCACTGTCACGCTGATCCGTGGGAGCATTGATGCAGGAGAAAGAGTAAAGGAGGTGATGAGCTGCGAGCTTGCAAATTTTCCGGCGTGGCAGCATGGCATGATTGCACGGGCGGGAAGGCTGGTGCTCATCAAGGCGATGATCTCAGCAAGGCCAGTACACCAGCTTCTAGTGGAAGACGCCCTGATGTGGCTCCTGGAGGAAGTTGCCAAATGGCTAAGAGCATTTTTTGGCGGGGAAGGAGGTGAATGGGGGACAATGTTTGGTCGCATGGGAAAGCGTTTGTAAACCCATTTGTTTCGGAGGGCTTGGCATCAAGGATTTGAAGAGGCAAGGTCTTGCCCTGCGAGTATGATGGGAGTGGCTCAAGCGGACAGAACCTAATCGTCACTGGCAAGGTTTGAGTCTGACGAAGGATGACAAGGCCACAGTAGTCTTTCAGAGTTGCGTCATCTTTGTCAAAGGAGACGGGAGGAACATCTGGTTCTGGAAGGACAGATGGTTACATGGACGAACGGTCGGTGATATTGCCCCTGCAATTACTGCGGTTGTCCCTACCAGGCGAAGGAATAGCATATTGGCGCCGGATGCGCTAGTCAACAACGCATGGACCTCAGATGTCCCGCCTCACCTGATTTCTTTGGAGGTTTGTTCCCAGTGCATCCGTCTATGGGAGGAACTGCATAGGGTGGAGAGGGATGCAACCGTCCCGGATCAGTTTTTTTTTGGAAAGGATCAGAATCGGGTGGTTACACGGCGAAAAGAACCTACTTTATGATTTGCCAAGGATCGGTGATTGACGGCGCGCATAAGCCAGTTTGGAAGTTCTTCGCGCCACTCAAATGGAAGATCTTCATTTGGCTTGCGCTCAGAAATAGGCTTTGGACTGCGGAGAGGAGATTCAGGCATGGCATCACGGATCACACCAAAACTTGCTAAACGTGTTTGCAGGAGGACCGAGTGGATCACATTATCACCCTATGCCCCTACGTAAGGATGGCAATTTTGCCCACGGGTACGGGTACCCGCGGGTACCGTACACGCATGGGCAGGGTATGGATTGACTTTTATGCCCATGGGTAGTACCCATACCCTGCCCGTTAAGTCATGGGCAGGGCACGGGTATGGCCTCATACCCGTGGGTATACCCATACCCTGCCCGTTTAATGTTAAATTCTTACGTGACACGTCTACTTCTCTTGACTTATGAGTTAGAATATGAGAGTGTGATTTGTATATTATGTTAATTGTTATATACTCAACTACATGTTTTTGAGTTGAGATAATTACGTTTTTTAAATCAAAGTTATTATCAATAAATGTAAAATTATGATTGACTTGTGTACAATTTAAACTACCCATCGGGTACCCAATGGGTACGGGTACCCAATGGGTACGGGTACCCGCCGGGTATGGGTATGGGTAAAGTTTTATACCCATGGGTACGGATATGGGTAGAAGTTTGTACCCATTGACTACACGGGCATGGGTATGGTATTGCTCTCCTCTGCCCATACCCTGCCCATTGTCATCCTTACCCCTACGCGAGAACGGTGTGGCTTGGATGCTTGCAAACAAATCAGTTTGAGGTGGACATGCCGCACCTGGCCTACACCTTGGAGGAGTGGTGGCTAAGGGCCGGAAGAGAAGTTCAGAAGAGTGATAGAAGGAGGTTCGACTCCCTGGTGACCCTAGTGGCTTGGACGCTTTGGAAGCAGCGCAATG